>NC_133336.1:177729626-178043263 GCF_042186555.1 Aquarana catesbeiana
CCCGGTGTAGGGGCATCAGATCAATGCTACATCCACATAGGTTTGCCACCTCATCCCTTTAAACCTGGACACATATTAATTACACAGGTTCTGAGGCTAATTTATTGCAGATAAGGCACCAAGTGAGTTTAATTACCACCTTAATCAGTCACAGAACCTGTGTAATTAATATGCGTTCAGTTTTAAAGGGATGAGTTGGCAACCCTACATCCACATAGGTGAGCATGAATGTTTTTTTTTTTTTTTCTTAAACCCCACACTTCTCTTTTAGGCACTGACCGACTAGGCTTTTTCTGACATTTATGGTTTACAAGTTTAAATCAGTATTTTTTATTGGAAAATTACTTAAAACCTCCAAATATTATAATTGTTTTTTAGCAGAGACTCTATGGCAATGGTTCTCAACTCCAGTCCTCAGGACCCACTAACAGGCCAGATTTTAAGTATTACCTTGGGGAGATGCAGACTAGAATATTGCAATCACTGAGCAGCAAATTATATCTCCTGTGATGTATTTCAGTTATCTTGCAAACCTGGCCTGTTAGTGGGCCCTGAGGACAGGGTTGATGACCACTGCTCTAGTGAATAAAATGGTGATCGTTGCAATTTTTTATGTCGCACTGTATTTGCACAGCAGTTTTGCAAACACAATTTTTTGGGAAAAGTAAACTTTAACCACTTCAGCCCCAGAAGGACTTACCCCCTTAATGACCAGGCCAATTATAAACAAAAAAAGCCCGACAATTTTGAAAAAAAAAAAAAAAACAATATTTTTTACTTTTTGCTATAAAACATATCCAAAAAAAAAAAATGTCTTCATCAGTTTAGGCCAATATGTATTCTGCTACATATTTTTAGAAAAAAAAATTGCAATAAGCTTATATTGATTGGTTTGCGCAAAAGTTATAGCCTGTACAAAATAGGGGGTAGATTTATGGCATTTTTTTTACTAGTAATGGCGGTGATCAGCGATTTTTAGCCGGACTGCGACATTGCGGTAGACAGATCGGGCACTTTTGACACTTTTTTGTGTCCATTGACATTTATACAGCGATCAAGGGGTTAAATGTAGGGGGCGATCAAGGGGTTATATGTGTTCCCTGGGAGGTGCTACTGACTGTGGGGGGACTGGACTGACTGGGAGTACATAGTTACATAGTAGGTGAGGTTGAAAAAAGACACAAGTCCATCAAGTCCAACCTATGTGTGTGTGATTATATGTCAGTATTACATTGTATATCCCGGTATGTTGTGGTCGCTCAGGTGCTTATCTAATAGTTGCTCCCCACTGAGACCACTGCCTGTGGAAGGGAATTCCACATCTGGCCGCTCTTACAGTAAAGAACCCTCTACGTAGTTTAAGGTTAAACCTCTTTTCTTCTAATTTTAATGAGTGGCCGCGAGTCTTGTTAAACTCTCTTCTGCGAAAAAGTTTTATCCCTATTGTGGGGTCACCAGTACGGTATTTGTAAATTGAAATCATATCCCCTCTCAAGCGTCTCTTCTCCAGGGAGAATAAGTTCAGTGCTCACAACCTTTCCTCATAACTAATATCCTCCAGACCCTTTATTAGCTTTGTTGCCCTTCTTTGTACTCGCTCCATTTCCAGTACATCCTTCCTGAGGCCCAGAACTGGACAGCATACTCCAGGTGCGGCCGGACCAGAGTCTTGTAGAGCGGGAGAATTATCGTTTTATCTCTGGAATTAATCCCCTTTTTAATGCATGCCAATATTCTGTTTGCTTTGTTAGCAACAGCTTGGCATTGCATGCCATTGCTGAGCCTATCATCTACTAGGACCCCCAGGTCCATTTCCATCCTAGATTCCCCAGAGGTTCTCCCCCCAGTGTATAGATTGCATTCATATTTTTGCTACCCAGATGCATTATTTTACATTAAACCTCATTTGGCATGTAGTCGCCCACCCCATTAATTTGTTCAGATCTTCTTGCAAGATTTCCACATCCTGTGGAGAAGTTATTGCCCTGCTTAGCTTAGTATCGTCCGCAAATACAGAAACAGAATTACTAGGAACAGACAATCTCACTGTACTCCCCTGACAGAACAGGGATCTGCTTTGTTTACACTGGCAGATCCCCATTCTGCTCGCGGGTGGCTGGCAGACATTGAAGCCGTGCGCATCGGCTTCGGCGCCGTGCATGCGCCCACTGTATCTATTACAGGTACAACGTTTTGTGCAATAGAACCGCCCAGCCGCAGTATAAGTGGTTATATTGGTACATATACTGCGGCAGGTCAGCTCTATTGCGTGAAATGATGTACCAGTACATCATTCCATGCAATAGGCAGTGGGGGCCGCGCGCTGATTGCCCACAGGGGGAACCATTCAGCGGGTACACCTTGACCCGTGATCGCTCCCCAAAGAGACAGGACGGCGGTCTGCCGTAAACAAGATGGATTGCCGTCCTGTCAGGTATGAACAGAGAGATCTAGTGTTCCTGCTAAGCAGGCACATGGATCTCTCTGTTCAGCCAGTCAGTCCATCCCCCGCACAGTAAGCAAACCTCCTAGGAACACACTTAACCCTTTGATTGCCCCTGATGTTAACCCCTTCCCTGTCAGTGTCATTAGTATAGTAAGAGTGTTATTTTTAGCACTGATCACTGTAATAAGGTCACTCATCCCCAAAAAAGTGTAAAAAGTCTGTTAGTTGTCCAGTCTGTCTGCCGCAATGTCGCAGTCCCACTAAAATTCGCTGCTCTGCGCCATTACTAGTTAAAAATAAATAAAAATGTCATAAAATATACCATAGTTTGTAAATTATATAACCTTTGAGCAAACCAATCAATATACACTTATTGGGATTTTTTTACCAAAAATAGGTAGCAGAATACATATTGACCTAAATTGATGAAGAAATGTGTTTATTTACATTTTTTTTGGGTATGTTTCATAGCAAAAAGTAAAAAATATTGTTTTTTTTTCAAAATGTTCAGTCTTTTTTTGTTTATAGCGCAAAAAATAAAAACCCCAGAGGTGATCAAATACCACCAAAAGAAAGCTCTATTTGTGGGAATAAAGGACATCAATTTTATTTGGGTACAACGTCGCATGACCGTGCAATTGCCAGTTAAAGTAAAGCAGTGCTGTATCTCAAAAAATGCCATTAAGGGTCATTAAGGGGGTAAAACCTTCTGGGGTTGAAGTGGTTAATGAATTTAAAAAAACAATATTTACCCCAACTTTTACCCTTTACATACTGTATGTGTGAACGACTTACATATGTGTTTGCTTCTGCGTGCAAAGAGGCACAGGGGTGCTTTAAAAAAATATGTCTTATTTATTTTACTTGCTATTTTTACACTGTCCCTTTTCATTTGCTTTTTTTTAAGCACTTTTATTCCTATTACAAGGAATGTAAATATCCCTTGTAATAGAAAAGGATGACCGGTCCTCTTTATGAAGAGATCTGTGGTCAAAAAGACCCCAAATCTCTTCTTTAACATTAGGCTGGGTTCTCATATATGGGAAGTGGATGCGGGTTTCCCCGCATCCAATTTGCATGACAGGTGAGTGTGACCGGCTCTCAATGGAGTCGGTTGACACAGGTCCGGGACGACTGCGGTCCACATTCAGAAAGGGTCCTGTGCATCTTTGGCTCCAATCCAGGGGTGAATTCAGGCGAAAACTCTGAACTGATTCACACCTGAAGCAATGAACAGACACCCACCTGACCCCTGGCACGAACTCGCGGCCGCATATATGTGAACCCAGCCTTAAAAGCAAAAGATCAAAAAAATATTAAAAAATTTGCTTCCAGACTGGATCGGAAGTGACATGACGTTGCTCCGGTCCTCTAAGGCCATAGAGTTGATCAAAGAGTATCTACTCTTTGATCGCCTATAGGAGCAGCCAGCTACACCATCAAATTGTTTCTCGGGTGAACCGGTAGAAACTGTAAGCCTGAAAAACACCAACTAGTGGCAGGAGGGGGAGCTGCTTGGAAAGGTTTCATGAGAAAGCCAGCTGCCGGCTTCAAAAAACGATACCGGGGCTAGGGCTGATATCGTCAGCCAAAATCCCTGTAAACCACTTGCAAACCACAACATATATATATACATATTGCGATCGACAAATGGTTAAAGATTAATTTTCAGCTTTGGCTGCAGTGTATTTTTTAACAACCTTACAACTGCGCTATTTTGAAAAAAAAAAACAAAACAAAAAAAAACAGAGGATAGTTGGGCGATTGGCAGAGTAGATCACAAGCAAACTAAAAAGAGCCAATCAGAGTGGCTCTATGTGTTGTGACTTCGGTAAACAGACATCACAATTGTAAACAGTGTCAACAATACCTCCCCTGCCTCTGCTGCCAATCTTGCAATGTTACTAGCACTGCTCCCACTGGATGCCAACGAAAGGGGGGCACGTTGTTCAGCATGGGTATACACCGAGCAGCAATGGGGCATATTGATCATAAAGGGGACACGCTATCCACCAATGTCATGGGCGGGGGAGCACCACCGACCACCAACAGTGGACTCACCACTGATTGTCAACATTTAATGGAGCATATACCATTGACTATACCTCCCAGCTTTCTTAGGTGGCAAAAAGGGGCAACTTTTAGAGGAAGGTATGGAGGCGAAGAACATACCCCTGCTACATCCCCAATTGCACAGCTCATAGACAAAAAATACACAAAAAATTAGGTAAAACAACGAGACCTTTTTATCACTAATTCTCCTTCATACCAGCTGCTCAAAGCAACAAATGTACGCATTCAGAGGGTGGATAAAAGGTTTAGCATAATAGAATAGGTTTGACTATTAAGGCAGAACTAACCTACAGTATATCTGAGCACCACAAACTAAAACACAATTTAATTGAATTCATTTGTAATATATAAAACAAACTCGCCCATTTATCAATGTTTTATTTTGTTGAGAAATCACTTTAAAAAAAAACCTCCCCTAGCATTTCTAGCCACGCCACAGCCATCTTAAGTAAGGGCAGATTATTAATGTGACATTTACTTCCTGTAATCCATCTGCCCTCCTCAGGCATGCAGACAGGAGGGTGTGCTTAGCTGAGAAAGCCCCTGCTCCAAATTAAAAGAAAAATGCCCATGAAGAATCCTGGGATGTATGGCATAATTTTGGCCTAGACCAAAAAACCAGGAAGCAACCGAAGAAATGTAAAAACAAAAAAAAAATATTAAAACAAATAAATATGATATACTTCCCTATCTGTTTAGTAATGATAGCAGCATATGGTTTAAAAATAGTCCGTTTTGATCGACAGAGTGTAGTTCTGCTTTAACAAGGTCAATACCTCTAGGGCAAGAAGAGGGACAAATGACTATGACAGAAGGACTTTTTTTGAAATGAAGGCCAGTCCCTTGAAATGTAGTTATTGATTGAGCAGCTTATGATGCAATAATAATACTGTTTGTTTTTTTATTTGTGGGGGGGGGCTGGGAAAATTGGCCTTTGTTTTGTCAATGCTGTCTTCCAAAAATTTTTTTTTTTTATCTAAAAGACAAAAAGACATAATTAAATGAACAAAAAAATCTAGCCAATAATCCTTTTAGAACAAAAGTGTTTTTAAAAGACTTTTTTTAGGGAAAAGCTGGGAAAATATGCCTTCGTTTTGCCACTGCTGTCTTCCAAAAAATGATTACGGTAATTTTTTTTTTTTTATCTAAAAGACAAAAAGACATAATTAAATTAACAAAAAATCTAGCCAGTAATCCTTATAAAACAAAGATGTTTTTTAAAATACTTTTTTTAGGGAAAGGTTTAAAAGCCCTTTTCAAAAATGAGAGGAATTGCCTTCATACAGTTGTCAGGTATTTTAGCGACAATCATCACCAGGACAAATAGAGGGTAAATCTCCACAGCGCACAGACAAAGGGTCTAACCTTTCAGCATCCTATCTAGAACTAAAAAAAATGCAAAAGTATTCCTATTAATACACACATAAAAGTAGTATTTTAAAAGAGCTACAAAAATACAGTTTTTACAGTGTTGTAGAAAAAATATAAAGTAATAAAGTATAAATACAAAAAAAAGAGAAGCTTTTTAGTCTTAACTCCACTAAAAGTGGAATGCAAATGAAAACCACATTCAATAGTGCTTGTGATGCCACGTACACACGACCGGACTTTACGGCATACTTTGCCCGGCGGACTTTTCGACGGACTTTACGACGGACTTTCCAAATGAACGGACTTGCCTACACACAATCCACCAAAGTCCGTCGAATTCGTACGTGATGACGTACGACCGGACTAAAACAAGGAAGTTCATAGCCAGTAGACAATAGCTGCCCTAGCGTCGGTTTTTGTCCGTCGGACTAGCATACATGCGAGCGGACTTTTCGACCGAACTCGAGTCCGTCGGATAGATTTGAAACATGTTTCAAATCTAAGTCCGTCAAACTTTTGAGAAAACAAAGTCCGCTGGAGCCCACACACGATCGAATTGTCCGACGAAATCCGGTACGCCGGACTAAGTATGCCGTAAAGTCCGATTGTGTGTACGCTGCATGACAAATACTCAGTGAAATAGTCATTTCATACATACCCGTATTTATCGGTGTTAATACACACCCTACTTTTAAGAGGGAAGTTTTAGGAAAAAAACATATATTTTTTTAAATTAACAACTTTCAAGTAAATTAAGGGTCAGTGCACTTCAATGTTCATCTGCAAACTGATTAATGCCCATCTGCAGACTGATCAATGTCCTCAATGCAGCCTGATCAATGTCCATCTGCAGCCCGTCAATGCATCAGTGCAGCCTGATTAATGCCGTTTTTGTTAGCCTAATTTGCAGCCTCACCATCTGTCATCAAAGCAGCCTGAACATCAGGAAATCACCGAGCCGTCATCTCCTCTCCACTTGGCTTTCACGTCACACACACACAGTCCTGCCTCCGCCATCGGCATTGGACCAGCTCCTGTTATAGAAAGAACACTAGTCCAATGCCGGTGGCGGAGGCGGGACTGTGTGTGTGACATGAGAGCCGAGTGAGAGCCGAGTGGAGAGGAGATGACGGCTTGGTGAATTCTGGCAGTGCTTGTCCCCCTCCTTCCCCTCTGTGGTACACTATCGGCGTTTAACACGCACCCCTGATTTGCACCCTATTTTTTAGTGAAAAAAAGTGCGTGTTATTTGCCATAATTACAGAATGTGGCACTAATAGAGTGTTCCAGTCAAAATTGAATACGTTGTTGCAGGTTTGGCCTGTGAGCGAACCCTGGAATAATAAAGCTATGAGAAAACTGATGTCTTTGGAGTGTGGCCAACTTGTTTGTTTATTCCATGTGGTGAGCATTGATGACCTCCACTGGCAGGCATCTGAAACCACAGAGATGGGTGGATTAAAGAATTGGAGTGCCAGTTCCCTTTGGTAATACGTCCAGTTTCACTTTGAGGATTGAAGGCCTTGAGTGCTAGTTCTCTTGGTACTATGTCCAGTTTCAGTTTAAGGATTGAAGGTCTTGAGTGCTAGTTCTCTTGGTACTATGTCCAGTTTCAGTTTGAGGATTGAAGGCCTTGAGTGCCAGTTCTCTTGGTACTATGTCCAGTTCCAATTTGACAAGTTCATCAGGAGTCAGGCCACTTGGACATCATCTTGAACCTAGTTTTTAAGAAGGCAATTTAAACTTAGCTGTTCCGCCTTTATAATCCAAGCAGGACTTCCAGTCATAGTTTTGAAAGTTAACATTCCTATATTATTTAAGACTCTTCCTGAAGAGGGAACGTGGAAGGAAGTTCACCATCATCAAATGCCATCTTGTCATCCTGCTTTGCACAGAGAAAAGTAATAATAATTCTAAGTCATGTTTAAGTCTAATAATAAAAAAGCAAAATTCTTAGTGAGATGCCGAAATTGTGAATTGTAGTTAATTTTATATAATGCCCCATATAATTAATAATAAATTTACTGTAAACCTTAAAAAACAGAGCATCCTTTAAGCCCAAAATAATCTGCATGTCTACCTTCTATATCAAACTAAAAAAAAAAAAAAAAGTTATTCCTCATTTAAAGTGTTACTAAACCCAGTAATATGTAAATAGTTCACCCCCCGCAGTGCTTCATTTTACATTAAAATACTGCCACTATATACCTTTTTGACTGATCTGTATACCACGGTCATGTGATAAACTGCAGGGTCCGCCAGAGTGCTGAGTGTTCAGGTAGGGGGAAATTTCCACTACAGCATGCTGTTATGAATTCATTCATTCATGAATCAAGATGTGACATCCCACCCACGTGTTCTTTTTTAGTTACTGGGCATGCAAGAGGAGGGAGGGACTGGGCTGTCATTTAGGATCTTTATACACACCCAAATGTGTGATGTCAATATCATGTGACCTGAACAGCTCAACTCAACAAGGAAATGTTCTCTCCAGCAATAGAGCCCAAACTGAGCTTGTGCAGGAGGACTACTTTGATTGCGTCTTATCCCCTTCGCTGTTTGTTCTGGTGATAACAGTCATTGTGGCAAATGGGGCAAATCTCTCCAATGGCTACTCAGACAGTGGTAGAAATGTGGCAATGGTTCAAATTCCCTACTATGACCAAAAGTAGAAAAAAGTTTTAACTAGAAGTCAACTTAAAAGAAAGGGAAGTTGTAGAGGGCAAAGCTCACATAAGCACTAGTTTGGTAGATTTTTGAAATTTCAACCAGCTATTTGCTTGGGCTCAATGGTCCAACGCTAAGATCCTGCTCACATTTTGCAGGTTTGGAATTACGGGGCCATTATTCTTAATGGCACCCCAAACCTTATGTGATTCTGTCGCAACTGCCACACATTTCTGTCACACAACAGTCGCGGCAGAATAGCACATTTAAAAATCGCGCTAAGCTGCTCACCCAAAAAAAGAGCAGCAGCTTCTTTTGAAGTGAATGGGCTGCCCTATGCGCAATACGCAAAATCACATAAAAATCACGCAACAAAAACTGCGAGCGGGAATACTCCCCCTCATATGTTAACAGGGCCTAATATAGAAGAACAGTGGGGCAGACATGCAAAAAGACACTTTATACTGCATATCATTTTAATCTGTACAAAATGGACATAACCACAAGTACAAAATTCTGTGATTATGGATTTCCACCTCACCATTCCCACCAAACTATTACCGTTATTAGTTTCCACTCAAACTATTACCGAAAGCACTTAACCTAACATTGTGTATGTTACTGCTAATCCTACCATGGCTGCAATTTCTCTTTACCATATGACAATTTTACAAAAATTTGAAGTATACCAGCTTACCTCTTTTTCCTTATGGATTGAGGAAAACTCTTAATACTCTTCTTGAGGGTCTATATCGACGTAAGTAAGGAAGAAAATGTTATTACATTCTCATGACACTATAGTACTAATAGAAGAAAGCTCAACATTTATATGACAATAGCAGAAGAATTGGTACACATGCAGTCACTGTAGTCAGAGAAGAAGGTGAAGAGAGGAGGCACAAAGGGAAGCTGATGATGTACCCTTCATCATCAAAGAGCAGGTTTCTCTAAAGCCCAACTCTGGTAAATCAGAAAAACCCCCTTGCAGTGGGGCTGTGCCTGCACTGCATAGGATAATTGCTTGTTTAGGCCGGTGGGAGAGTACAAGCATTTTACTTACCCGAGCCTCCTCTACCCTGGTAGACAACACTTCCCAATGTCCTGTCATTGGACTGTCCTTCGGCATCATCACTTCCAATGCAGGGCTGCACTGGTCTTAATGACATCAGCACCTAAGACCGCTACAGCATGGGGAAGAAGAAGACATTCTGTGGACCGGCCTAGCAGCATGGAGGAGCAGAGCATTGGGTAAGTAACATTTATTTTCCACGCCCTCAGACTTTAATAAGCAACCCACCGGCAAGGAGCAGTTTTTATGTTTACCAGAGCTTGGCTTTAAAAAAAGATGTCACACTACAATTGTTGAAGTCCGGTATAAATGTGTTTTAAATTTAAGTTCCTTTGTTTACATTTTTGGACAAATGTTTAATGCCAAATAAGACCCCTTTTATCCACTGATCCCCACTGAGCAGGCAGATGGTTGGTCCATGTCCATGTCCATGCAGAGCAGACACAGACACAGCCCACTCCATTCTATGGGTGGTTCGATTTAAAGCGGAGTTCCACCCTGAAATTTTTTTTTTCAGAATCGGACTCCTCTAAACCTATAAAAAAACATTTGGAGGAAAATTTTTTATATACTTACCAGAATCACCCTGTTGCTATGTAGTCCTCCTAATCTGCCGCCTCCTGATTCGCGAAGCTCCTCGTTACTTCCTCCCTCGCCTGTGCTCCTGGGAAATGATAGTTTCCCAGAAGTCTGTGGGCAGTATGAGTCACCCCTCATGTCTGCCCCCTACCCACCTCTGAGCACCGGTCTTTGGTTCCACCCCTTACCCACCTCCCATTACCAACACTTTTAGAGAATACAGAATCATTTTGTGATGCCAAGCCCACGTTCACATAGGGACAATTTGGCATGTGATTTGACATGTGAAATCGGCAGCTATTGCCAGCAATGGCACCGCCTGAATCGGTGCGACGCCAACGTTACGGCACCGCACTGGTTCCCAAAAGTAGTTCCTGTACTACTTTTGGTGACTTCGGGGGCAATTTGAATAGACATTTATGCATGAACCCACACAGATGTCTGTCAAATCGCCCCCGAAGGGAGGAAGAAATCACCGCTCTAAGAAGGTCAATCAGAAACCTCTCCTTCAGACTGGAAGCCTAAGGTGCCGGAAATGCTTGTAACGATAAACATGAAAAAAGTCCTGGACAGCCGCACTCAAATAGAAATCGCCTTTATTCAGTAAAAACAATAAAAGTACATATATGCCACAGCAAGAAGAGGGAAGCTGACATGTTTCACACTGCAGTCAGTGCTTAATCATAGCTGCAGTATGAAACGCGTCAGATTCCCTCTTCTTGCTGTGGCATATATGTACTTTTATTGTTTTTACTGAATAAAGGCGATTTCTATTTGAGTGCGGCTGTCCAGGACTTTTCTCATGTTTATCGTTACAAGCATTTCTCATGTGAATCGTCCCTGAAGTCGGATCTGCATTGTCAGTTTGAAATCGTGGGAGTTCCGCATCAGCGTGAACGTGGACTTAGTAATTTGTATGCAATTTGTTAATGATAACAAGTGGAGAAGGAAAACAGGTTCCCTACAGCCAGCAACAATAGACTGCCCCCAACAACAATAGACTCCCCCCAACAACAATAGACTTCCCCAACAACAATAAACCCCCTTCCCCCAGGCAACAACAGACCCCCTGCAATATAAAAAACCCCAGAGCAACACTAGATCTCTAAGCAGCCAAAATCAACAGACATTTCAACAACCAGAAATAATAGACCCCCTACCTCAATATTAGATCCCACCCAGCCACAGATGACTCCCCCAGTATCAATAGATCCCTCACCATATGCCAGCACCCCTTGCCATTACATGCTGGAGGTGCTGGAACTGTGTTCCCCCATGTTCCCGCTGAAAAAAGCCCTGAATACAAACTTAACAATTTAATGTGTAACTTTGGTTGACTAACATCAGACTAGTGACAGCAGATCAGTGAAAAAAGTCTTTTTATATTGATGGCATCAAACTCATGTACAATGGTGGTGCTGCACCATGCATAACCCTGGCAGAATGGGAGGGATAGGACATTCTACTAGACTTGTGCTGTCTGTGTCGTTCCAAATTAAAATTAAGACAAATTTTACGGTATTCAGAAATTCAGATGTATCTGAATTTCCGAATTACAACAGTAACAAATTTAAGATAAGGAAACAACATTTCAAAACACAATTTGAATGGTTTTTGAATCAAATTTTAATTTCCGTAGAGGATTAAAAAATAGGATAAAAAAATAAAGAAATAGAATAGGAAAGAATATAATAAATTGAAAAGAATAGAATAGAAAATAAAAAGAATAGAAAAAAAATGGAATAGAAAAGGAATAGAATAGAAAATAAAAATAGAATAGAGTAAAACAGAACAAAATGAAATAGAATATAAAAGAACAAAAATAAAATAGAATTGAATAGAGTAAAACAGAAAAAAATAGAAAAGAAATGAACAAAATAAAATAGAATAGAAGATAAAGGAAATGAATAGAATACATTAAAAAAAGAGAGAAAAAAAATAGAAAGAACATAACCATCTTCTGAAATTTGAATTTCAAATAGAATAAATTAGAAAAGAATAAAAAAAGAAGAATAAAATAAAATAGAAAGAATATAAACTTCTTCCAAAATTTGAATAGCATCAATTCAAATTTAAATAGAATAAAAAAGAATAGAATAGAAAATAAAAGAATAGAATTAAAAAAAAGAATAAAATATAATATAACCATTTCCCCAATTTTTTATTCAAATAGACTAAAAAAGGATTAGAATAGAAAATAAAATAATAGAATAGACTAGAATAAAAAAAAAAACAATAGAATAGAAAGAATATAACAATCTTCCAAAATTCAAATAGAATAAATTAGAATTGTAATAGATTAGAAAATAAAATAATAGGATAGAAACGAATAGAATAGTACAAACAACTGTACAGACTGTACAAAGCAGTCAGTGCACAGAGCATTACTCATGCTTCCCCCAATTCCTCCCACCTCCCCATAATCACACATGTATCTCTGTTGGATGTTTCCAAATGTATTCTAGATTAGGAAGGAAGGGGGGGGGGGTTAGGCTATTAATCAATTGTGAGCAGAAAACCACTGACTGTTTCCTGGACACACAGAAAGACAGTGAATAGTTCAGTCAGACAGAACTGATAGAGCAATTTTAATAAATTGGCCCAGTGTACTTACCCTTTTTTTGTCGTGGTATGACAATATGACCATCTGTTTCCTGAACACTTTTTTTAAGTTGTGTTTTAAAATGTATTAAATGTATTATACATGCAACACCAACAACAAACAACACCGCACCGACTACAGGCCAGTGGTGCCGAGTATGATGACTTTCTGTAACTAAACAAATAGAGAAAATATAAATCATATTGTTAAAAAAAGTATGTTCAGCATACAACTATCACCGATGTTAAAGTGATTGTAAGGGTTTGTTTTTTTTTTAAAGTAACAAACATATCATACTTACCTCCACTGTGCAGCTCATTTTGCACAGAGTGGCCCCGAACCTGCTCTTCTGGGGTCCCCCAGCGGCTCTCGTGGCTCCTCCCCACATCAGATGACCCCCTAGGAGAAGCGCTCTCCCGAGGGGGGTTACCTTGCGGGCGCGCTCCCGAGTCCAGCATTCGCGTCCATAGCTGCCGAATGTATGACTCGGCCCGGCTCCCCAGAGCCCGCGGCATTGGATTTGATTGACAGAAGCGGGAGCTAATGGCTGCGCTGCTATGAATCTATCCAATCAAGAGCTGGGACCCAGTGGAGAGAGGGACAGCGAGTCCCCGCCAAAGAGACGAAGGGGCTCAGGTAAGTTTTTTCACCTTAATGCATGGGATGTATTAAGGTGAAAAAACACGAGGGTTTACAACCCCTTTAACCGCTTCCCGACCAGCCGCCGCAGATATACTGCGGCAGGTTGGCTCCCCTGCGCGAGCCGTCGTAGCTATACGTCGGCTTGCGGGGTCGGGATAGCAGGCGTGCCCGCGCGCGCTGCACAGCGGGGGTGCCCATGCTCGTGGCCGACGGTCGCGATGACTGCCGGCCACAAGCGATTGCGAGCACCAGACAGAAATCCGTGTTTTGCTCTGAGAGGAGTGACAAATCGCGTGTTTCTATTAGCTAGGAACCACGATCCGTCACTTCCTCCAGTCAGTCCCCTCCCCCTTCAGTTAGAATCACCTCCCAGGGAACACAGTTAACCCTTTGATCGCCCCCTAGTGTTAACCCCTTCCCTGCCAGTGACATTTTTACAGTAATCAATGCCTTTTAATAGCATTGGTCGCTGTATTAATGCCAATGGTCCCAAAAATGTGTCAGAATTGGTCGTTGTGTCCGCCAAAATGTCGCCGTCACGATAAAAATCGCAGATCGCCACCATTACTAGTAAAAAAAAAAAAAAATAATAAAAATGCTAAAAAATCTATCCCCTATTTTGTAGACACTATAACTTTTGCGCAAACCAATCAATAAACGCTTATTGCAATTTTTTTTGCGATTTTTTTTTTTTTACCAAAAATATGTAGAAGAATACATATGCACCTAAACTGAGAAAAAAAATCGCTTTTTTAAAACAAAATGGGGGTATTTATTATAGCAAAAAGTACTAAATATTGTGTTCATTTCAAAATTGTCTTTTTTTTTTGTTTACAGCGCAAAAAATAAAAACCGCAGAGGTGATCAAATACCACCAAAAGAAAGCTCTATTTGTGGGAAAAAAAGGACATAAATTTTGTTTGTGTAAAACGTTGCACGACCGCGCAATTGTCAGTTAAAGCGACGCAGTGCCGAATCGCAAAAAGTGCTCTGGTCAGGAAGGGGGTAAATCCTTCCGGGGCTGAAGTGGTTAAAGTAGTTGTAAACCCACAGGGCATGCAATATAAAAACAAAGGCACCACAGTAATTTGCCCACATCTCAAAATTGAATCTATGTATTTTTACCTTCCAATTCTTTTCTCCTGCGCCTGTATGAGCCCTGTCAACATAGGATATGGCCGCGCGGATCTCAATGACGGCGCTCGGGAGGTGGAGGCGTGACGTCACTGCACTCCCCTCCCACATGCACGGACATAGGAAAGGGCGCACACAGCCATGCACCCTTACAAGTACCAGCCAATCGGGACTTGGGGAAGGCACCATATGACTTCAGCACGGCCAATAATGCTGAGGCGGGGAGCAGCCAATCCTGGGAGAGCTTGGGGAGGTAGGGGGAGCGATCTGATGCTGGAAAGCTGGACACACTTCCCCTGTTCTCATTCCCGTGCTTGATAGGTCATATGTCAGTCACAGCAGCGGGGGGGGGGGGGGGGGGGGGTGGCAACACAAATTTTACGCGTGTCGACTTTTAACGCTGGATTAACTGTTTGTGGAAAGACTGGGCACAGATGACCAGGAATCCTTTACAGCAGTGGTCATCAACCCTGTCCTCAGGTCCCGCTAACAGGCCAGGTTTTAAGTATTATCTTGGGGAGATGCAGACTAGAATACTGCAATCACTGAGCAACAAATGATATCACCTGTGATGTGTTTCAGTTATCTCGCAGACCTGGCCTGTTAGTGGGTCCTGAGGACTGGGTTGATGACCACTGCTTTACAGTATTGTCCCAGGTAGAAAGCTAAGTTTATTTTTTTTTTTTAGCTTTACAACCACTTTAATCAAGAAACACGTTTGGATGTCCTTTGAGAAAGCCATGCTGTATGGGAGCAATTTTGTTTGAAATTGCCCTTCATCTGAGTGCACATATATGTTTGAAACTTCCCAACATCTCTTTAAATATGTTGTTCTGATGATCAATCATGAATCAATGCTAATTTCCAGTTGGGTGGCACACAGTACAAGTATCCACCTGGGGTAGAGGAACCTGGTCATTCACATTGGGGTTGTAATCCCAAGACGTTGTTGCTTCTACTAATCTTATTCAAGTTAAAAATAATGTGTTTTTCTGATGAAATTGTAGTTTCCCATGTGCCCTTCTGCATGCCTTGTGTGTCCCAAGACACCCTTACAAATACAACCATACCAATACTGTCATTAGTGTAATAAATCTCACCTTTTTGCTGACATGGTTTTAATGGAACAGAGACATTCTTCCAGTCAGCAGGGTTGTGTACAGTGCATTGAACTTCCATAGGTTCTGGCTGACGGGTCACCTGGACTGTGCCAACAGTACTTTCATACCGCTGGTATTCAGAGCCATTTTTGTATTCCCAGATATAAGACACAGATGTATTTGCTGTAACATCACAATGAAGAGTGACATTACACGTGTTATTGGTTCCATCCTCATAGTCGATTCTTATAGTTGGAAAAGGAACAGGTTCTGAAAATAGAAATAAAACAGCAATTCTAGGAATGAAAGTGAATTTATCCAGTAAACTCAAAGCTAGTAAAAAACAAAAACAAGAAAAAAAACGACAACCACCCAAATTCAAAAGTCTTTTAGCTTATTGTAAAAGGAAGGTATTACCATATTCCTGCTTTTTGGACACACCGTACATTGTGAAACACCATCTTAAAGGCATATCTAAACCCCAAAACAACATTTTAATATACTGCAGATTAGCAGTCCTTAGATTCGGTGGCTACATTTCAGACAACACACCCAAAACAATGCACTCCATGTATAACTAACATATAATCTCAACAGTAATTAACCACTTGCTTACTGGGCACCTAAACCCCCCTCCTGCCCAGACCAAGTTTCAGATTTTAGCGCTGTCACACTTTGAATGACAATTGTGCAGTCATACAACACTGTACACAAATGACATTTTTATCATTTTTTTCCACAAATAGAGCTTTCTTTTGGTAGTATTTGATCACCTCTGGGTTTTTCATTTTTTGTTAAAAAATTAAAAAAAAAACAAATAAAAAAAAAAAAACATACAAAACCGTTTTATATTTTGTTAATAAATTTTGCAAACAGGTAATTTTTCTCCTTCATTGATGTACACTGATGAGGCTGCACTGATGGGCACCGATAGGCTGTACTGATGGGCACCGATAGGCTGCATTGATGGGCACTGATAAGGCGACACTGATGGGCACTGATAAGGCAGCACTGATGGGCACTAATAGGCGGCACTGGTGGGCACTGATAAGGTGGCACTGATAGATGGCATTGGGCACTAAGAGGTGGCACTGATGGGTGGCACTGATGGGCGGCACTGAAGGGGATTGATAGGTGGCACTGAAGGGCACTAATAGGTGGCACTGATAGGTTGCACTGATAGGTTGCACTGATAGCTGTCACTGATGGGCACTGATGGGTGGCAGTGATAGGCACTGATTTGTGGCAGTGATGGGCACCGATCGGCACTGGTAGGTGGCACTGACAGGCAGCACTGCTAGGTGGCAGTGATGAGGCACTGATTGGCACCACTGGTGGGCATTGATAGGTGGCACTTGTGGGCACTGATAGGTGGCACTGATTGCTGGCACTTATGTACTGTGGGCACTGATTTGTGGCACTGTGGGCACTGATTCGTGGCACTGGCAGGTGGTATTGGCAGGCGGTACTGGTGGGCACATATGAGGTGGCTTCGCCTCTTCCTCTTCGGGACCGATGTCCCTTTAACAGAAGCCGTTGATCAGCTTTTTTTCTCCTCATGCTGTCAGCGTGAGAAGAAAAAAAAATTGATTACCGATCTTCTGTTTACATTACGTGATCAGCTGTCATTGGCCCTGCGGTATATACACTGCTCCTAAAGTGCCCCTGCCCATTGGGCTCTAAGCAATTAAGTAAATTTGTCTGTAAAATGTTTTAAAAATCCTTTATCTTTTAACTAATAATGTACCACTGTACTGTCTTAAAGTAATTGTAAAGTCTCGTTTTTTTTCCTATAAAAATAACAAACATGTTATACCTACCTCCTCTGTTGCAGTGGATTTGCACAGAGCAGCCCAGATCCTCCTCTTCTTGGGTCCCTCTTCTGTGATCCTGGCCCCTCCCTCCTGTTCAGTGCCCCTACAGCAAGCAGCTTGCTATGGGGGGCACCAAAGTTGAGTCACAACTCCCTGTGTCCATTCAGACACGGAGACCTGGCCCGGCCCTGACCCCTCTCTTACCTGATTGGCTAACTGACTTTGATTGACAGCAATCAGCCAATTAGGAAGGAGAATCTGGACGGCTGAGACACTCGTGGACATTGCTGGAGAGAGAGGGAGCTCAGGAAAGTGTTAGGGGGGCTGCTGCACACAGAAGGCTTTTTATCTTAATGCATAAAATGCAATAAGATAAAAAACCTTCTGCCTTTACAATCACTTTAAGGTTTTATACACCTACCTAAAAAAAGCACTGCTGTAAAGAAGAGGGTTTGTGCAAGTTTGTCAATAAATTATGTGCACTGAATTCCACAACAGCATTCTTTCAGATTAGGTTTTACCCAAGCCCAAGTACCTTTTGTAATCTATTTCAGCAGCATTTTAATACTGCTTTGAGTTCCACAATTTACCAGCATAAAAATGTATACTTTATCATAATATATTTTTGTAGGCCCCAATGTTGGTTTAAATACTGTCATTTCAAATTGGTTGATCAAGGGCCTGTATAATAATAACTGCAATAATAACTGCACAGTTTCAAAGCATCTATCATTAGGTGTACATAAAACATTGGGAGTGTCAGGGTTCCCCCTTACAGCACAGAAACATGTGGCTGTCAAGAAGGAACATCTTAATTTCCAGTAAATGCCCTTTACTTTTGACTGTCTGACCCTTGGTATAGGATAGTGATTCCCAAACTCAGCCCTCAAGTACTACCAACAGGCCATGTTTTTGGAATTTTGAAATGCAAAAATAGCTCTCATAAATACTAAGCCGTTGACATGGATATAAAGCTGAGGGTACTTGAGGACTGAGGTTTGGGAACCACTGATATAAGGCATGGCAT
This sequence comes from Aquarana catesbeiana, assembly GCF_042186555.1. Taxonomy (NCBI): domain Eukaryota; kingdom Metazoa; phylum Chordata; class Amphibia; order Anura; family Ranidae; genus Aquarana; species Aquarana catesbeiana. The sequence goes on from NC_133336.1 coordinate 177,748,151, forward strand.
GTAGTAAATTATGCATGCCACTCATGCAGCACATCTAAGAGATCGAAAAGTGGATATGTTGAAGGTATGGACATGATTCAGCACTGATCCTTTGAGGGACTGAAACCAATTTACTTAGGGGAGAAGACACTAGGGCTTGCAGTAAACTCAACAGTGAACTTACTCCACAACCTAGACATTCTATTAGCTCCAGCTTTAGAAGACTCCAAAAACCTCAGATTCTACTCAAAAACTTTGAGGTTGCTCCACTTGCCACAGCTGCAACTTCATAAACAGCTCTCCCTATTTTGGTTATGATGTTCATGTACTTCAACAACATTCTGTGTAGAGAATACTGATGAAACCTTTCTATGAATAGGACAAACTTGTTTAGCTTTAAAAGCAGATACTCTTTACATATTATTTACATAAGACCCCCTGGGACCATGAGTAAAATGTGCTCTGTTTGGGGTGCCTTGATACTAATGAAGGACCATCAGACCTTAAAAGAGAAGTATGGACTTCTCTTTTTATAACATTTATATGCACCTAGGTGGATGGAGAATCGATCCAATGCTGTATCTGTCCCTCGCCAGCTCTGCAATGAGAACTGAGCAATTAAACACTGCTGAGCACTCAATTCTCACCTCCGCTCTGATGAGAGAGCTATTACTGTCATTCACCAGCTCTCTCCTCTACCCCTCCAGCACTCACTGGAGCACTGGGTTGTGGAGGGGGCGGGAACGGCTGGCTTTGGCTCTCGACAGGTGGCTGAGAGGCTGAGCCAGGTGCCTGTCTGGGCATCTTGGTGGATTTAAACCATATGGTTGGGATTTTTTCCCAAGCCTGGACCGGCTGAGTGACGTCTGCAGAAGGTGGACTTTAGCCATTGTCAGCTGAAACCGGGTCACAAGAGTACAGAACCAACTGCACTCCTCTGTCCTACAGGTGAAGTATCGCCAAAATAGCTTTGACCATACCTCTCCTATAAAACAATGGTGCCATGGTCTGGGGTCAGGCTCAGAGACCAGTAGCTATAGCAGTAGGGGGACTCACACCACCTGGCAGGATTGGCATACAAGCAGGTCACCCTGGCAAATAATGCAGGATCACGTGGGGTGCGTAGTACTAACTGGTAACCACCAGAGCTCATGATGGTGGAGATGTGTTTAGCTGCATGTTAGTACCAGGTCATGGTCCTAAGGATCACCCCACCAGAAGGTGAGCACACCGGGGTCCAGTAGCAGATAAAGCAGGTAAGGACCAAACAGAAGCATAGTCAGAAAACAACCCAAAGGTTGGTAACAAGTAGTTGCAGGCTGGGATCAAGCTAAAGCATGGTTGAGGAACAAGCCAAGGGTCAGTAAAGAGTGGTAGGAAAGATATGGATGGCAGGAAAGACAAAAGTGAGATACTGGCTGGAGAGAGCACAATAATCTGGAAAACAGGAAGTGAAGAGACATGGCCTAAATCAGGAAGTTCATGGGAAGAGCACAGAGTTCAAGACAAACAAAGTTCAAGGCAGGATCAATCAAGGAATTGTCCAGGGAACTATCCAGCATTCCAGGTGGCTTAGCAAGAAGAAACTTTGTTTGACACAGCAGAGGTTCTGGGTTCAAATTCAGGCTGTGACAAAGGGTTGGGTTTATTCAAAAAAAAAGGTTATACCTACATTACACTTACAAATAAGGAGGGGAAAGGTGACAGGGAAGGAGGGGGTCCTTTTCTAGGCTAACGCACTCTCTTTCTCACTGAGGTGTCCCACACACCAGGGCCTTTGTCGCATCTTGGGATACACCCTCAGTTGGGTCTCTGTGAATCGCAGACTTGATCCACCATTGCAGACAGCTTGTACCAGAGGATTATTCCCGTCCTAAGCTCAAAGTTTTTGAGCACATATTTACTTAAGATATCCATATGAACCTTCCCCTAGGAAATGTGCTGCAATACTGGCAGTAAATGCCCTCAGGATTCCTACTTGTAAGGGGACCTGGATTGGACATCAATTGGCCCCAATTCCCACCCTGCTTATTCTTCGATAGAAACCCAAAATACCTCTCTTTGAATCCACCATTTTAGATACATTCTTCTAGCTACAGTCCTGTTCACGACATCCCCAGCCATAGGCCTTATTCAGAATAATGGAATATGCACATTTAGATGCATTTCAACACTTGACTGCAATTATTTTGATATGTATCTCCAATACAGCATGATCTTCACAGAGTCACTGACAGAGTCTTTAATGCAGAACATCAGTAATATTAAGCAACATCCTGACAATGTATTTACATCCGTGCAGAACACTATTTATCAGGTTAGGCATCTTCCCTTACAAGCTGTTCTCATTCACTAGGAGTAGGGACGAGCTTCGTGTTCGAGTCGAACCCATGTTTGACTCGAACATCGTCTGTTCGCCCGTTCACCGAATTGCGAACGATATGAGCCGTTCGCGCCAAATTCGTGTGGCGCGTCACGGCCCATAATTCACTGCGGCATCGCAGTGCATTGCTGGATGATGATTGGCCAAGCATGCACCCGCATGCTTGGCCAATCACAGCGCCGTCTGAACAGAGAGCCGTAATTGGCCAAAGCCAAGGAGGCTTTGGCCAATTATGGCTCAGGGGATTTAGTACACGCCCCACACTATATAAGGCCGCCTGCACGGCGGCCCTGTGTAGTGTGTGTTCCGGCGCTGAAAGAGATAGACAGACAGACAGTGTCATTTGATTTGAGTTAGATAGATTAGGCAGAACAGTCAGTGAGTTAGCTGCACTTACAGTGTATTGTGTATATATATGCATCCCAGGTGTTGCATATATATATATATATATATATATATATATATATATATATATATATATATATACACACTGTATTCAGTTTAGCTAGATCCGTTCCTGTTATCTTCCGACTGAGTGGGGTGCGTCCTGCTCACAGTGTCCAGCTAAACCTACAAGTTAGTGGGGTGCGTCCTGCTCACAGTGTTCAGCTAAACCTACAAGTTAGTGCGGTGCGTCCTGCTCACAGTGTTCAGCTAGATCCGTTCCTGTTATCTTCTTACTGACAGGCAGGCTTGTCTTGTTACAGTATTTACACCTACCTGAAGAAAATTGCTGGTGTTCTTTTGATCCTATTAGTAGCACAGTCAGGCAGCTAGACTATTTACAGTTAGCGCAGTGCGTCCTGCTAACAGTGTTCAGCTAAAACTACAAGTTAGTGGGGTGCGTCCTGTTCACAGTGTTCAGCTAAAACTACAAGTTAGTGTGGTGCGTCCACCTCACAGTGTTCAGCTAAACCTACAAGTTAGTGCGGTGCGTCCTGCTCACAGTGTTCAGCTAAACCTACAAGTTAGTGTAGTGAGACCTCTGCACAGTGTTCATCTAAAGCTACAAATTAGTGCAGTGCGTCTTGCTCACAGTGTTCAGCTAAAACTACAAGTTAGTGCTGTGCGTCCTGCTCACAGTGTTCAGCTAATTACTATTGTGATTAGCTGTGATCTGTACATGTGATCACTGTGATCAAAGAGCTCATTACAATACACAACAAGCAAACAAAGAAATTAATTGTGTACAATTGTCATGTGATCTGCTGTAATTGGCCACAACAGTCACATGGTACTGGCAGCAGGCCGGTACAGTGATCGGATATTGGCTGTGTCCAGAGGACGCAGCGGGTGACAGATCACACCGGAGCGCGGCCCGTAGAGCGTGCGCGAGTTGCGATCCTGGGAGAACGTCATATGACATCTCCCCAGGACAACAGGGCTCCCACTAAGCTGACATTTGACAATAGGCAAGGGGGTTAAGAACCTCAATTCTCAGTTTTCCCTCTCCTCTCAGTGCACTCCATAACATACCTCTGTAACAAAACGTCCCACACTCTGCTTGAGTGCTTTCATCATATACCGCTTCCTCACAGTCAGAATATAGATATCAGATATTCCAACCGCTAACAACCACAAAACAAGACAATACTCATTTGGTTGCTGAACATGGACTGTTTATTGAAAACACAGGTAATACTCTGGACAACCCCCCCCCTTTGCATTCTGGGCGGGGTAGACTGTCAAATCAGCAGTGAGAGCTGTTGGAGGAATTCGCCCCCACCAATCTCACAGCTAATCAACATACAAAGCCCATAATATCCAAGACAGACAGACACAATAGAACATTGGAATACAGCCACACCCTAAACGACCCAGCAAGGAGTACACAACAAAATGAGCCTATATATATATATATATATAGATATATATATATATATATATCTATATATATATATATATATATATATATAATATATACACACACACACATTCCAATGTGGCTGTACAGTGAGTCCGATTAGTACAGATCAGACTGGATTTCTCGGTCACCCTGTGCCCCTATTAAAGACACCAGGTAACTTAGACATAGGAGGTGCATGGGGAGCTGAAACAAGATTTTCCCAACCACCCCAAGGGATTCTGGGTTCCACGGGGCCCCCCGCCAAAAGTGACTCTGTCACAACCTCCAAAACACCCTCATCCTTCTCTGACTTGCCCCCTTTCTTCCTTAAAGTTACAAATCTTTGTGAGGACACTTGTGATGGGAACTGTAGCCAGTACCTATCTATGCAAGCATAAAGTACCAAAGATGGATAGCAGGAAGGGTTTCCCAATCAAAAAGCAGTTAGAAATCATAACACAATTACAACAATTCAGGAGTATAAAAGATGTCCCAGACTTCATTTGGACTTGAATCCATTCTGTTCATTAACATAAATCCTTGAATCAATGTTCTACTAATGCCGCGTACACACGAGCGGACTTTCTATCCTACTTGGTCCGGCACACTTTCCGACGGACTTTGTCCGCCAGGTGCGCCGGACTTTAAAACGGACGGACTTGCCCACACACGCCGGGACTTTCCGGCGGGCTAAGTCCGCCCGTCTTTCCGACGGACTTTCGCCGGAGTTCCGGCGGACTTTCAGAATGAACGGACTTGCCCACACACGGACAAGTCCGTTCATTTTGAACGTGACTCAGGTGCGACGGGACTAGAGAAGGATGTCAATCTTGCCGCTTTTATCGGCGAGATTGACACCTTGCTAGCCCCGTCGCGGGGCATACCAGGCCCTTAAGTCTGGTATGGATTATAAAGGGGAACCCCGCTACGCCGAAAAAACGGCGTGGGGTCCCCCTAAAATCCATACCAGACCCCGATCCGAGCACGCAGCCTGGCCGGTCAGGAAAGGGGGTGGGGACGAGCGAGCGCCCCCCCCCTCCTGAACCGTACCAGGCCGCATGCCCTCAACATGGGGGGTGGGTGCTTTGGGGGAGGGGGGCGCCCTGCGCCCCCCCCCCCAAAGCACCTTGTCCCCATGTTGATGAGGACAAGGGCCTCTTCCCGACAACCCTGGCCGTTGGTTGTCGGGGTCTGCGGGCGGGGGCTTATCGGAATCTGGGAGCCCCCTTTAATAAGGGGGCCCCCAGATCCCGGCCCTCCACCCTATGTAAATGAGTATGGGGTACATGGTACCCCTACCCATTTACCTAGGAAAAAAGTGTAAGTAATAAAACACACTACACAGGTTTTTAAAATATTTTATTAAACAGCTCCGGGGGGGGGGATCTTCCTCCGGCTTCGGGGGTCTTCTTCCGGCTTCGGGGGTCCCTCCGCTTCATCTTCTCCCGGCGTCCGGTTGGTTCTTCTCCGCTCTCCGGCCTCTTCTCCCGGTGTCGCAGGTCTTCGGCCGGCCCCTCCGCTCTCTTCATGTAGCTCTATTGCGAGCGGAGGTCCGGACTTCTGGGCTTCTTGGCTTCTTGGCTTCTCTTCTCTTCTCTTCCCCCAGATGTTGACACGACGCTCTCTCCGGCTGGACTGGTCTCTGAGGGCTGCGTTGTGACTTATATAGGCGGAGACCCCGCCCCCATATGATGTCACAGTCCTTGGGCATGCTGGGACTGTGACGTTTTAGGGGGCGTGGTCGACCACGCCCCCTAAAACGTCACAGTCCCAGCATGCCCAAGGACTGTGACATCATATGGGGGCGGGGTCTCCGCCTATATAAGTCACAACGCAGCCCTCAGAGACCAGTCCAGCCGGAGAGAGCGTCGTGTCAACATCTGGGGGAAGAGAAGAGAAGAGAAGCCAAGAAGCCAAGAAGCCCAGAAGTCCGGACCTCCGCTCGCAATAGAGCTACATGAAGAGAGCGGAGGGGCCGGCCGAAGACCTGCGACACCGGGAGAAGAGGCCGGAGAGCGGAGAAGAACCAACCGGACGCCGGGAGAAGATGAAGCGGAGGGACCCCCGAAGCCGGAAGAAGACCCCCGAAGCCGGAGGAAGATCCCCCCCCCGGAGCTGTTTAATAAAATATTTTAAAAACCTGTGTAGTGTGTTTTATTACTTACACTTTTTTCCTAGGTAAATGGGTAGGGGTACCATGTACCCCATACTCATTTACATAGGGTGGGGGGCCGGGATCTGGGGGCCCCCTTATTAAAGGGGGCTCCCAGATTCCGATAAGCCCCCGCCCGCAGACCCCGACAACCAACGGCCAGGGTTGTCGGGAAGAGGCCCTTGTCCTCATCAACATGGGGACAAGGTGCTTTGGGGGGGGGGGCGCAGGGCGCCCCCCTCCCCCAAAGCACCCACCCCCCATGTTGAGGGCATGCGGCCTGGTACGGTTCAGGAGGGGGGGGGCGCTCGCTCGTCCCCACCCCCTTTCCTGACCGGCCAGGCTGCGTGCTCGGATCGGGGTCTGGTATGGATTTTAGGGGGACCCCACGCCGTTTTTTCGGCGTAGCGGGGTTCCCCTTTATAATCCATACCAGACCTAAGGGCCTGGTATGCCCCGCGCTCGCCGCAATAGGAAGATTTGTTTTTCCTATTGCAGCGAGCGCGAGATGCAATACCATCCCCTCGTGTCGTATTTGGTCTGTCGGACCAGCCTACACACGAGCGGGCTTTCCGTCGGACCAGCACACACACGAGCGGACCTTCCGCCCGAAACTGAGTCCGACGGAAAGATTTCAAACATGTTTAAAATCTAGGTCCGGCGGGCTTTTGGGAAGAAGTCCGCCGGAAAAGTCCGCCGCCGCCCACACACGGGCGGATTGTCCGGCACACTCTGGTCCGCCGGACCAAGTATGCCGGAAAGTCCGACCGTGTGTACGCGGCATAAGTATTTATAAAAATGTAAAAAGTTTCCTTTTAAACAAAATTCCCTGATTTGCAGGATGATATTTTTTATGTGTCCTGCTACCTCACGCTCTGTTCTGAGGTTGATAAAAGAAAGCCCCCGTCATCCCATGTTCCTGAATCTAACTGGTCGGTCTGGTTCCAAGATCTGGATAAGGTTTTTCATCATCCATATTTACAAATATTCTCCGAATCAAAATGAAACATTGTTTTGTAAATTTGAATGCTTACCATAGAGACTGACAATGAATGAAACATCTTCTATTACATTGTTTTTAAGAGTAATCTTGGCAGTGTAGTTCCCAATATTGTCAAACGTTGCATTTTTAATTCGTAATCCCATTCCATCTCTGAACATTTGAATTTGGGGATGTTCAGTCCTTAAATTATTGTCCTTGAACTCTGCTATTTTGAAAGTCTGAGATCCCCTCTTCAATTTCCAGACCACCTCTGTAGCATTATCTGAAAATGTCTGCTTGATTACCAATTCAATAGTCCCACCAATAACGCCATTCACTTTGTGAGGATAATCTCCACCTATAGGAAAACAGAAAATTTTGAATGCATTCAGTCACGTTGATGTTAATAAAACTTTTTAGCTTTTTTTCAATGCTATATTTAGATACACATTTAAGCCGTTCAATGACACCGATGTAAGGCATAAGTCGGCAGCAGTGTGGGGGGGGGATTACATACACTGTGTAAATCTGACAAGCCGGCTGCCAGGTGGAAACATTGGGTGGCTGCACAGCTGCCTGATTGCTTCCACCTACCCCTGTTTATGCGCCCCCCCCCCCCATGCCATGCTTCCCGGGTTCCACTGTCCCACCTGTAGACCGTGGACCAGCATGGTGGGTGTTGTGGAGTATAAGGGATAGAAAGGAGATAGAAAAGTGAACATCCGTTTGCTAATATCCCCTAACTGATAAGACCCTAAAACAGAGAAGCAATGTGTATTACATTACTTTCAGGTTTCGGATGTCACTTTCCCTGGTCTTTGCAGCCAGGAAAGAAGCTAATGGAGCGTGATCTGCACTCCATTAGCCCAAATGGAGGGCAGGTGGGATATCAGGGGTCTAATAGAACCATGATCTCTCATTAACGAAAACTTGTCTCAACAAAATAGTATAACATAGGGGACTTGATTCCATATATCAATGGTCTCCAAACTGTGGCCCTTTGCTTGCCTCTATCTGGCCCTTGGGACACTATTCCTCCAACTGATAGTAATGAGGAGGTACCATCCCTCCCTCTGACACAATTAGTGGGGCACTATTCCTCCCACTGACACCAATAATGGAACACTATTCCTCCCACTGACACCATCGATGGGGCACTATTTCTCCTGCTAAGATCAATGATTGGGCACTATTCCTCCCATTGATACAAACCATGGGGCACAATACACCCTGTTAAAACCAATAATGGGACAATGTTTACTCCCACTGGTGCCAGGACATTTTCTACTCACACTGGCCACCGTGTGGCCCCCCTAAAGCCTGAAGGACAGTAAACTGGCTATTTGTTTAAAAAGCTTGGAGATCACTGCCCTACATGATAAAAATAAAGTTACACTTAAGCCTCTCCTCAAAAATGTTAACTAGAATTTAAAATATAAACACATGTGAAAATGTTGATTGTGCCAAATGCCAAATGCAAAACAATAATTCTAAGCCCATTGTTAACGGTTAACTCTAAAATGATGACCTTTGAATGCATTGCCTATGGATAATTTAGGGTATCAAAATTTGGTACCCACAAGTTTAAGGCTTTGCATGTTGGTTATCTATTTACTCGACGCAACCTCATCTTTTGTGTTTTACCCCCAAAAAAGGGTTATATGTTGTACATGCTTGCACTTAGATTAACCACTTCAGCCCCGGAAGATTTGGCTGTAGAATGACCAGGCCATTTTTTGCGACTCGGCACTACGTCGCTTTAACTGACAATTGCGCGGTCGTGCGATATTGCACCGAAATAAAATTGACGTCCTTTTTTCCCACAAATAGAGCTTTCTTTTGGTGGTATTTGATCGCCTCTGCAGTTTTTAGTTTTTGCGCTATAAACAAAAAAAAGCGACAATTTTGAAAAAAAAAAAACAACTATATTTTGTACTTTTTGCTATAATAAATATCCCCTTTTTTTGTTTTTTTTTTTAAACTTTTTTCTCAGTTTAGGCCGATATGTATTCTTCTACATATTTTTGGTAAAAAAAATCACAATAAGCGTATATTGATTGGTTTGTGCAAAAGTTATAGCGGCTACAAAATAGGGGATAGATTTATAGCATTTTTATTATTTTTTTTTACTAGTAATGGTGGCAATCTGCGATTTTTATTGTGACTGCGACATTATGGCGGACACATTGGACAATTTTGACACATTTTTGGGACCATTGGCATTTATACAGCGATCAGTGCTATAAAAATGCATTGATTACTGTAAAAATGTCACTGGCAGTGAAGGGGTTAATACTAGGGGGCGATCGAGGGGTTAACTATGTTCCCTGGGTGGTGATTCTAACTAAAGGGGGAGTGAAATGGCTAGAGAAAATGACAGATCATGGTTCCTAGCTAATAGGAACACACAATCTGTCATTCCTCTCGGAACAAAACACGAATTTGTTTGTTTACACACACACACTTCCGTGTTCTTTCCCTCATGCTCGCGATAGCTCGTGGGCGGCGGCCATCGCGACCGTCGGCCACGAGCATCGGCACCCCTGCTATCCCGATCCCGCGAGCCGACGTACAGCTTTGACGGTTTGTGGGATCGTGCCGACCTGCCGCAGTATAGTGATGGCAGCTGGTTGGCAAGCGGTTAAAGGGGTTGTAAAGGTAAATTTAAAAAAAAAAAAAAAATAACAAACATGTTATACTTACCTTCACTGTGCAGCTCGTTCTGCACAGAGTGGCCCCGAACCTGCTCTTCTGGGGTCCCTCGGCGGCTGTCTCAGCTCCTCCCCGCAATAACTAACCACCTTAATGCGAGCTCCCTCGCATGGTGGTTAGTTATTACGGGCGCGCTCCCGTGATACAGCCGGCGGCTATAGCCGCTCGCTGTATCACTCGGCCCAGCCCCCGGCGCGCCGCGTCATTGGATGTGATTGACAGCAGCGTGAGCCAATGGCTGCGCTGCTTTCAATCCATCCACTATAGCCAATCAGCGACCAGGCTGATCGGCTGAATGGAGGTCGGGAGCGAGCGGCCGAGTTTGGAGGTGTCAGGTAAGTAAAACCGGGGGGCTGGGGGCGGCGGTATTATCAAAAGTTTTTTCACCTTAATGCATAGAATGCATTAAGGTGAAAAAACTTATACCTTTACAACCCCTTTAACTTTAGTGTATTGTTTACTGAAATTTTGTAATTGATAAACCGACAATATTGTATAACAAAAGTCATTTTCAAGCTTATTTTTTTTTTCTTTTATATATTATCATCCATATTTGTATGCAAAAAAACCCCTAGAAATCGATTTGGCAGCTAAAGAGTTAAAAGAGATCAGCTTGCTGTATAAAAATGGAGCCATGATATAAGGCATTTGGAAGTGCAGACACAATTGCCCTCCAGGCACTACATTGCCAAAGCCACCTTGCCTTTGCTTACAAGTGTATCTCCCCCCAGCCCCAAGAGACATGGTTGCACCTTCAGAGACAGGGGTGGGAAGAATTCTACCCAAGGGCTGAGTCCAGGGCTAGAGATAAAACACTGGTCTCTTTCTTTTAGAAGTTTTATTGGACAACATGCAAGGAGGTGACGGTTAGGGGTCCCAGACACCCAAGCAGATTACCTACAGATTTATCATGTCCAGCTTAACAGTGTTAGTACCTTTATGCCGACCTGGCAACACTTTGGACAGTATCCTTTTCCAAGAATTTTAAGTTTTAACACAAAACTATGGTAAAGACTATCACTGATGTGAAATCAATTAAAGGGTACATTGTAGCTGTGAAAGGAATTCAAAGAACATGACAGGGAACATGAAGCGCCAAGGGGAGAAGGAAATACATTAATGCAAGAAAATGACAGCGATCACATAAACACATAAATATTGTAATTTCAAAGCAATATACCAATCGTAGAAAGTAGGATTAGGTAAGTAATGGAAACAAGCTCCTGATCCGAGTATAAAGAGTTACAATAACTCAGGTTAATTTGTTATCGGTAGTGTGCTATATTACGGCATTCCTGTAAATTTTATTCTCTGAATGATGAGGGCCAATGTATAACAGTATGTATGAAGAAGAAGGGTATTATAAGGTTGAGGAGCCCAATGGGGGGATAAAAGGGAGATGGGGTGGTGGGGTGGTAAGAGAAGAAATTTGAGAATGGGGGGGTAGGTTAAAGAAGGATGTTGTAAACATCGGAAGATAAAGGGGAAGTGGGGCAATAGGAGGGGGATGGAGCAAGGATGCTATTTATGAGCATCGATAATCTAAGATATATTGGTCTGGTGACACTTAGTGCAGGGAAGGTGATATCAGGTATATTTGTTGGGGTTAGGGACATTTGATAGAAGAATGAGTTTAGAGGATCTCCATCTCACAGGTATCAGGATGTCAGGGCTGGGCTCAGCCCTTAATTCTCAAAGCTGGCCGCTCAGCTGTCGGCTAATTGCCAGCTCCTATCTCTCCACAGTGACTCACCTGTTGATATCTTGCTCGTCAGTCCTGCCTACTTAAGAAGTCCAGTCCAGATGATCTCTGCCTTTCGCCTTGGTCACATTTCTAGAGACGCTCTCCTGTGTTCCTGTTGAAGACTTGCTTGGTTGACATTCCTTCTGGCTCCAGATCCTGCTTGCTGTTCTACTACACTCATCTCTGGCTCCCTGACGTTTTGGCTTGTCTGACTATCCGTTCCTTTTCCTGAACTCTGGCTATGTTTTGACTATGTTTACCTTTTTTTATTATTATTAAACAAGTGTGATTTAACTGTACTTCTGTCTCAGTCTGATTGATGGTTTCTGACACAGGATCAGAAGAAAATAATAGTCAATTAAGATCTGGCGGTAAGGTTATGGTTGTAGGGTTGAGGATTCTTGAAAGTTGTACCAACAGGCCCAGGTTCAGGTGAATTTGGAAGGGTTGTCTTTTGCTAAGCCTCTCAGTTCCCCATGTCTGCCGTTTTGCGTATGTAACAGTATCAGTCTGAGTGTTGGTGGTGTAGAGGTCCTCCATTTTGTGGGGATGCATTTACAAGGTGTAGGGCTAAAGACTTATGATATGTAGCTTTTGGAAAGGATGAGTGGTACAGTAGATATTGTGCAGGGGTTAAGTCAAATGTGTATGTAATTTTTGTAAATGTTTCCGAACTTCCTTCTAAAACGGTTGCAATTTGGAGCAAAACCACCAAATGTGTAGCAACGATCCAGGATCTGAACCGCATCTCTAGCATAGGTGTGAATTTGTAGGTGAGAATTTGTGAAGTTGGGTGGGTGTCCGGTACCATTCTATTAGTATTTTGTAGCCTGTTTCTTGTGTTGTAACATTAATTGAGCCTTTATGAATGTTTGTCATTACTCTTTTCCAATCCTTCTCATTAAGGGAGATGTCTAAGCATTTTTGCCCATTTTTAACCTAGTTTACTGGTCCCCCTTTTCTTAGTTAGAGAAAAGAAGGGTGTACATAAATGATATCGTATAGCGTTGTGGAGTTCTCCTAGAGCAAAAAGCTTCAAAAGGAGTAAAGTAACAAGACCAGTTTGAAGGCGTTTTCAGTTATCAGAAAAAGTTACTTAGCTGTACTTAAGTCCAGTAGGGGAAGTATGAGTTGAGTGTTTTAGTTTGGATATCTTCATAAGAAAGATTGCTTCTATGGAAGAAGTGTTCTGCTTGTACTTGCTCGTGCGGCCATACTTCCTTAAGAAAGTGGGTTGAAAGGCCAGGGGTGAAGTCAGGGTTGTGTCTCAGGGGCGTAAGAGGTCTCAGAAAGGAAGATAAGCTTAGATTTCTACATGTAATGTAATAGCAGTGGAGGGATGGTCCTACAATAGGGTGGTCTTTGAGTCTTCTGGATGTGTGTCTTGCTGGGAGCCAGGGGAGCACTTCGAGTGAGATTGGTGAATCTTTCAGTGTGACCCAGGCTTTAGTTTTTTATGTAAGACCCAGTCCGCTATTCTCGACAGGTAACATGCTAGGTAATATTTGCATATTGAGGCGATTCAGTTCGCATTTGCTGCGCTTTACAAATCATTCATTCATTCATTCATTCATTCGTTCATATATCAGGAAGACCTATACCGCCTTTTATTTTAGGTAATGTTAATAAGTCATAACTGGTTCTGGGTCCCCATATAAAGCTAGTACAGGCTCTTTTGTAGGTTGAGAATAACGTATCCTAGCTGGTACACAGACTTCTCTCTCGGACCTAGGGATAGAACACCTTTGGGTTGAATTAGAGCGGAGACTAAAAGACAGGCCTTTTCGTTCAACATCAGTGCCTGACCTCACAAATGCGCTTCTGGAAGAATGGTCAAACATTCCCATAGACACACTCCTAAACCTTGTGGACAGCCTTCCCAGAAGAGTTGAAGCTGTTATAGCTGCAAAGGGTGGGCCAACTCAATATTGAACCCTACGGCCTAAGACTAGAAAGCCATTAAAGATCATGTGCGTGTAAGGCGTCCCAATACTTTTGACAATATAGTGTAGTTAGGAATACACTGAATTTCTGGCAGATGAGCAGCATTGTAAAGGCACATGGGGACATGTGTAATGTATTGCTAATATGTAGTGATTGTCTTTTGCATGCATTTTAAATCCTAACATTTTATGCATACTAACATGACTGCTGGCCATGTTACTTTGTGGTGTTTGGAGGGCAGTAAAACCACAGCTCAATTTAAGTGCATGCTGTGGGCATTCAAGAGGTGACATATCACCTTTGAGCCACCTGTCAGATGCCTCTGAAAAGTTATGCACTGTTGATTGCTTGTTGGAGGGGTGATAAACACAACCAATGTCAACAAGGCCCAGACATCTCAAGTCTCCCGCGACTCGCGGGATACTCCCGCATTTGACGGCAGGCTCACGGATACCTGCGAGTGCGGCACGATCTCTCGGCTGAGCCTGCACTGCCACTCAGCCTGGAGTAATAACAAACAGCTGGTGTCTCCCGCTGTGTCATGCAGCTGCAGCCTTAACTGTTCGGCAGCAGTCCACTATAACAAAGCCCCGCCTCCTCATCCATGATAGACAGAACACTGATTCAATTTCCCAGCATTGTATCAGTGTTCAGTTGACCGTCTATCATGGATGAGGAGGCGGGGCTTTGTTACAGTGGACTGCTGCCGAACAGTTAAGGCTGCAGCTGCATGACACAGCGAGAGACACCTGCTGTGTGTAATCAAGGTACTGGCGAGATTGCAGATGGGCACTGATGAGGATACAGATGGGCACAGTGAGGCTGCATTGTAGGCACAGTGAGGCTGCAGATGGGCACAGTGAGGCTGCAGATAGGCACTGATGAGGATACAGATGGGCACAGTTATGCTGCATTGTAGGCACAGTGAGGCTGCAGATGGGCACAGTGAGGCTGCAGATGGGGCTCACTGGGCACAGTGAGGCTGCAGATGGGCACTGATGAGGATACAGATAGGCACAGTGAGGCTGCAGATGGGCACTGATGAGGATACAGGTGGGCACAATGAGGCTGCAGATAGGCACTGATGAGGATACAGATGGGCTGCATTGTAGGCACAGTGAGGCTGCAGATGGGCACAGTGAGGCTGCATATGGGCACTGATGAGGATACAGATGGGCACTGATGAGGATACAGATGGGCACAGTGATGCTGTAGATGGGCACTGATGAGGATACAGATGGGTACAATGAGGCTGCAGATGGGCACAGTGAGGCTGCAGATGGGCACAGTGAGGATATAGATGGGCACAGTGAGGCTGCATTGTAGGCATAGTGAGGCTGCAGATGGGCACAGTGAGGCTGCAGATGGACACTGATGAGGATAAGGATGGGCACTGATGAGGATATAGATGGGCACAGTGAGGCTGCAGATGGGCACAACGAGGCTGCAGATGGGCACCGATGAGGATACAGGTGGGCACAGTGAGGCTGCATTGTTGGCAGAGTGAGGCTGCATTGTTGACACTAATGAGGCTGCAGATGGGCACAGTGAGGCTGCATTGATGGCTCAGTGAGGCTGCATTGATGGGCACTGCCGAGGCTGCAGATGGGCACTGATGAGGCTGCAGATGGGAACTGTCAAGGCTGCAGATGGGCATTGTGAGGCTGCAGATTGGCACAGTGAGGCTGCATTGTTGGCACTGATGAGGCTGTAAATGGGCACAGTAAGGGTGCATTTTTGGTGAGTGTGACACCACATTATCTTTTAAAGTATTATTTTATTATGGCATTATATTATTATTATCTTTCAAGTATTATTTTATTATAGTATTTTATTATGAATGGGGGGGGGGGGGGGGGGGGTTGCCGGCACGGAGCGTGACCTCTCTGAAATGAGCTTGCCACCTTCCTGAAATTAGTTTTTGCAGTTTGGGATGTCTGAAGGCCTTAATCAGTATTTGGCTACTTCTGCACCGTGTTATTGGGGCTGTGTGCTGTCAGAAGTAGTGAGACGTGGAGAATGCAGAACTAAAGGAAAAAAAACAGGAAAATCCTGCTCTATATTGTACATATGGAACAAATGTAAACTTCTGGTGTGCTGCTAAGTTAAGGCCTGCGATCAGAATAACATTTATGTTCTGTAAATTGTTAACTGAACACGTTGAGGCCTATGCAACACACAAGCCAAACGCTATGGAAGTAAGTATACTGACCGATTGACATGTTTGAAAGAATGATCCACGCCACAAGACATGTTTGGAGATTTCTTCCCATAGTAATCGAGACCGTCTTAACGGCATGAGAGCTATAAACCGATCGAACGGTCCTCTTCATGCATTAGAGGTATATACTGATCGAGCGGTCCTCTTCCACTGCATTATTACTTCCTGATTATGTCATTATAGCCAAACCTTCGACGTGCCCCCACGTCAAGGAGGAGCTTAGATTAACCCTTTTGTTGTCAAAGCTATTTTGGTACATACAGTGCCTTGAAAAAGTATTCAAAAACGTAAATGTATTTTATTGGGATTTTATGTGATAGACCAACACGAAGTGGCACATAATTGTGAAGTGGAAGGAAAATTATAAATTGTTTCCAAAATGTTTTACAAATAAATATGTGAAAAATGTGGCGTGTATTTGTATTCAGCCCCCCTGAGTCAATACTTTGTAGAACCACCTTTTGCTGCAATTACAGCTGCAAGTCTTTTTGGGGATGTCTCTACCAGCTTAGCACATCTAGAGAGTGACATTTTTGACATTCCTCTTTGCAAAATAGTTCAAGCTCTGTCAGATTGGATGGAGAGCGTCTGTGAACAGCAATTTTCAAGTCTTGCCACAATTTCTCAATTGGATTTAGGTCTGGAATTTGACTGGGCCATTCTAACACATAAATAAACTTTGATCTAAACCATTCCATTGTAGCTTTGGCTCTATGTTTAGGGTTGTTGTCCTGCTGGAAGGTGAATCCCCCCCCAGTCTCAAGTCTGTAATGCTGCGTACACACGTTCGGACTTTTTGACCGGACTGGTCCAACAGACTTTCCAGCGTACTTTCTACGGACTTTTGACGGACTTCTTGACGGGATATTTTTTTATAACCTAACCCTGCTTTAAACTTCTCCACAACTTTATCCCTGACCTGTCTGGTGTGTTCCTTGGACTTTATGATGCTGTTTGTTCACTAAGGTTTCTAACAAACCTCCGAGGGCTTCACAGAACAGCTGTATTTATACTGAGATTAAATTACACACGGGTGGACTCTATTTACTAATTAGGTGACTTCTGAAGGCAATTGATTCCACTAGATTTTAGTTAGGGGTATCAGAGTAAAGGGGGCTGAATACAAATGCCCGCCACACTTTTCACATATTTATTTGTAAAAAAATTTGAAAACCATTTATCATTTTCTTTCCACTTCACAAGTAAGTGCTACTTTATGTTGGTCTATCACATAAAATCCCAATAAAATACATTACGTTTTTGGTTGTAACATGACAAAAATATCAAGGGGTATGAATACTTTTTCAAGGCACCGTACACTATATTACCAAAAGTATTGGGACACCTGCCTTTACACGCACATGAACTTGAATGGCATCCCAGTCTTAGTCCATAGGGTTCAATATTGAGTTGGCCCACCCTTTGCAGCTATAACAGCTTCAATTCTTCTGGGAAGGCTGTCCACAAGGTTTAGGAGTGTGTCTATGAGAATGTTTGACCATTCTTCCAGAAGCGCATTTGTGAGGTCAGGCACTGATGTGGACGAGAAGTCCTGGCCCACAGTTTGCGCTCTAATTCATCCCAAAGGTGTTCTATCAGGTTGAGGTCAGGACTGTGCAGGCCAGTCAAGTTCCTCCACCCCAAACTCACTCATCCATGTCTTTATGGACCTTGCTTTGTGCACTGGTGCCCAGTCATGTTGGAACAGGAAAGGCGAACCCCAAACTGTTCCCACAAAGTTGGGGAGCATGAAATTGTCCAAAATGTCTTGGTATGATGACGCCTTAAGAGTTCCCTTCACTGGAACTAAGGGGCCAAGCCCAACCCCTGAAAAACAATCCCACACCATAATCCCCCCTGGGGTGGAGGAACTTGACTGTCCTGCACAGAGTCCTGGCCTCAACCTGATAGAACACCTTTGAGATGAATTAGAGAAGAGACTGCAAGCCAGGCCTTCTCGTCCAACATCAGTGCCTGACCTCACAAATGCGCTTCTGGAAGAATGGTCAAACATTCCCATAGACACACTCCTAAACCTTGTGGACAGCCTTCCCAGAAGAGTTGAAGCTGTTATAGCTGCAAAGGGTGGGCCAACTCAATATTGAACCCTACGGACTAATGCCCTGTACACACGGTCGGGTTTTCTGATGGAAAATGTGTGATAGGACCTTGTTGTCGGAAATTCCGACCATGTGTAGGCTCCATCACACATTTTCCATAGGATTTTCCGACACACAAAGTTTGAGAGCAGGCTATAAAATTTTCCGACAACAAAATCAGTTGTCGGAAATTCCGATCGTGCGTACACAAATCCGACTCACAAAGTGCCACACATGCTCAGAATAAATAAAGAGATGAAAGCTATTGGCCACTGCCCCGTTTATAGTCCCGACGTACGTGTTTTAGGTCACCGCGTTCAGAATGATCGGATTTTCCAACAACTTTGTGTGACCGTGTGTATGCAAGACAAGTTTGAGCCAACATCCGTCGGAAAAAATCCTAGGATTTTGTTGTCAGAATGTCCGATCAATGTCCGACCGTGTGTACGGGGCATTAGACTGGGATACCAATAAAGTTCATGTGTGTGTAAAGACAGGCGTCCCAATACTTTTGGTAATATAGTGTATGTTAAAATGCACATTTTAGGTCTTAGGTGTTTAGGTCACTTAAAACCCTCCAAAGCACTACATATTTTTTTGAAAGCAAAGACCCTGAAGAATAAAATGGCGGTAGTTGCAATTTATGTCACATTTGCGCAATCAATGGTTTGTCAAATCCATATTTTTTGTAAAAAATACAATAACTACATTTAGTTTTGCTGCAAACACACATTATATTACCAAATTTTCTGGTAAAATAAAAAGAAAGGGGTTTGCACTGAGTAAATAGATAGTCAGGCCTTATAACTGCAGGCACCAGGCAAAAATGTACAGTACCCCAAACGGTCCATAGGGGATGCTTTATAGTGGAACTTTAGCTTAAAAAAAATAATAATAATAGGCAAACAGGCAGGGTTTTGATTGCAGAAGAGATATGTTTGTTACTTTGTTAAAGTTACTTACCTTTTAAATTATAGCGAAGGGGAAAAATCTGGCTAGTTGTAACAAGACTACTATGCAGCAGCTAGCAGAACATCTGGATACCAAATATTTTGAACCTATTCACAAATAGTGCAAATCAATAAAAAACACTTAGGCCCCTTTCACACTTGTGCAACTTGACCTGCGACTTGGGACTGTAAAGTCACATGACAAGCCGTTCCCCATGATTTCCAATGAGTACCGTCTATATTTGTGCAGCTTCAAGTCGCAGCGACTTCAAAGTAGCCCCTGCACTACTTTGGTCTGACTTTTCCATAGACCTCAAGATTACACAGGCATTGCTTCAAAACGCATCAAAGTCGCACAACTTTCAGGTAGTACAAGTATGAAAGGTGCCTTATATGCAATATTTGTAGTATATCCTGTGCTAACATAAATATGTGAACATAAAAAAAAAGAAGAAAAAAAAAAACAATCCTTTTTGCATGCAAATGCAAAGCCAGATATTACCTTTTCAAAGTATCACATAAAAAAAAATCAACATAATTGAAAAAGTGAAAATAAACATATGTAAAAAAGTTCATACAGAAGTCCCAGATCCAAGTGTTTGAAAAAAATACCAGCTCCAATATTCTTCTCAAATGTCACCAATAAGTGATGTTAAAGAGTAACTCCACTTCAGTTGAGAAAACAAAAAACATTCACCATCTGGGTGATCTATGTACATTGCAGGGATTTTAACAAACTTTGTTGCAGATTCCTACCTTTTGTTATTCTGAAGAAATAACTGTGTGTTTGTCTGTGTCCATGTTCTCAGTGAATCTAATGGGAGTGGTTTCATAATTATCAATCAGCTGTGCACTTGCAGGGTTCTAATGAGGAAAGTGGCAGGGTCTGCACCCCTTTAGAGTCTCTCACCAAAAATGACGTTTTTGTTGCAGGGGATGCCAAAAATCTGACTTGTATCTTAGTGGAAAAATCAGTAAGCCAATAACACAAGCAGGAAATTACTTTTTCAGGGGGTGTTCCGTGCACCCAGAGCCGCCATCAGGGGGGTACAGCCCACACACTTGTAAGGGGCCCGAGCAGACCCAGACTGGCCAGAGGGCAAACCGGGCATTTGCCCGGTGGGCCGCCCGCTCCGTGGCCTGTGTTCAGGCTGATGATCAGACCGCACAGCGGGAGGTAAGCGGCGCCTGTGGCCTGGACAGGGTTAACACAGATTGCGGCCGCCGCTTACCTACCGTTATGCGGCCATACCTGTGTCATCTCTGGTGTTGTTCTCACAACTACAAATGATGTTAGCGGCTGATTGGCTGAGCTGTGTGTCTCTCTCACATGCAGCTCAGCCTCAGAGCGACCACTGACACTTTCGATCTCTCCTCGGACACTGCTCATCCTCCTCCCACCTCTTTACTCCTGTCTGCCCCGCCCACGCCCCTGTGTCTTCCCCGCCCACACCCCCTGTGTATGCCCCACCCACACGCCCTGTGTCTGCTCGGCCCACACGCCCTGTGTCTGCCCCACCCGTGCCCCTATGTCTGCCACACCCACACCCCCTGTGTTTGCCCCGCTCACACATCCCCAGGCACATGTGAGGGAAGATTGACCACAAGATAAATGTTGCAGGCAGCCTGCTCCTGAGCCTGCATCCTGGGGTGAGAAAACCCCCCTCTCTCTCCTGCCTCCCAGTGTATATATATAAAACAAATTTAAGGGGTGCTCTGTGGACTTTGATGCAAGAGGGGGGCTTTGGTGGGCAGAGACCCCTTACATCAGAGTTCCCCTTTACATTAGAGTCCACAGCACTCCTCCTTAAATCAGGGTTCTCAGTGGGGTAAGTGGAAATTCTGCAGACTCTAAGAGGGATCTGTGCGGACTCTGATGTAAGGGGGGTCTGTGCGGACTCTGATGTAAGGGGGGTCTGTGCGGACTCTGATGTAAGGGAGGTCTGTGCAGACTCTGATGTAAGGGAGGTCTGTGCGGACTCTGATGTAAGGGGGGTCTGTGCGGACTCTGATGTAATGGGGGTCTCTGTGGACTCTGATGTAAGGGGGGTCTGTGCAGACTCTCATGTAAGGGGGGTCTGTGCGGACTCTGATGTAAGGGGGCTCTGTGCGGACTCTGATGTAAGGGGAGTCTGTGCGGACTCTGATGTAATGGGGGTCTCTGTGGACTCTGATGTAAGGGGGGTCTCTGTGGACTCTGATGTAAGGGGGGTCTCTGTGGACTCTGATGTAAGGGGGGTCTGTGCGGACTCTGATGTAAGGGAGGTCTCTGTGGACTCTGATGTAAGGGGGGTCTGTGCGGACTCTGATGCAAGGGGGGTCTCTGTGCACTCTGATGTAAGGGGGGGTGTCTGTGGACTCTGATGTAAGGGGGGGTGTCTGTGGACTCTGATGTAAGGGGGGTCTGTGCGGACTCTGATATAAGGGGGGTCTGTGCAGACTCTGATGTAAGGGAGGTCTGTGCGGACTCTGATGTAAGGGGGGTCTGTGCGGACTCTGATGTAATGGGGGTCTCTGTGGACTCTGATGTAAGGGGGGTCTGTGCGGACTCTGATGTAAGGGGGCTCTGTGCGGACTCTGATGTAAGGGGAGTCTGTGCGGACTCTGATGTAATGGGGGTCTCTGTGGACTCTGATGTAAGGGGGGTCTCTGTGGACTCTGATGTAAGGGGGGTCTGTGCGGACTCTGATGTAAGGGAGGTCTGTGCGGACTCTGATGTAAGGGGGGTCTGTGCGGACTCTGATGTAATGGGGGTCTCTGTGGACTCTGATGTAAGGGGGGTCTGTGCGGACTCTGATGTAAGGGGGCTCTGTGCGGACTCTGATGTAAGGGGAGTCTGTGCGGACTCTGATGTAATGGGGGTCTCTGTGGACTCTGATGTAAGGGGGGTCTCTGTGGACTCTGATGTAAGGGGGGTCTGTGCGGACTCTGATGTAAGGGAGGTCTGTGCGGACTCTGATGTAAGGGGGGTCTGTGCGGACTCTGATGTAATGGGGGTCTCTGTGGACTCTGATGTAAGGGGGGTCTGTGCGGACTCTGATGTAAGGGGGGTCTGTGCGGACTCTGATGTAAGGGGGCTCTGTGCGGACTCTGATGTAAGGGGGGTCTGTGCGGACTCTGATGTAAGGGAGGTCTGTGCGGACTCTGATGTAAGGGGGGTCTGTGCGGACTCTGATGTAAGGGAGGTCTGTGCGGACTCTGATGTAAGGGAGGTCTGTGCGGACTCTGATGTAAGGGGGGTCTGTGCGGACTCTGATGTAATGGGGGTCTCTGTGGACTCTGATGTAAGGTGGGGTCTCTGTGGACTCTGATGTAAGGGGGGTCTCTGTGGACTCTGATGTAAGGGGGGTCTCTGTGGACTCTGATGTAAGGGGGGTCTGTGCGGACTCTGATGTAAGGGGGGTCTGTGCGGACTCTGATGCAAGGGGGGTCTCTGTGCACTCTGATGTAAGGGGGGGTGTCTGTGGACTCTGATGTAAGGGGATTTGTGCGGACTCTGATGTAAGGGGGGTCTGTGCGGTCTCTGATGTAAGGGGGGTCTGTGCGGACTCTGATGTAATGGGGGTCTCTGTGGACTCTGATGTAATGGGGGTCTCTGTGGACTCTGATGTAAGGGGGGTCTGTGCGGACTCTGATGTAAGGGGGGTCTGTGCGGACTCTGATGTAAGGGGGCTCTGTGCGGACTCTGATGTAAGGGGGGGCTGTGCGGACTCTGATGTAATGGGGGTCTCTGTGGACTCTGATGTAAGGGGGATCTCTGTGGACTCTGATGTAAGGGGGGTCTGTGCGGACTCTGATGTAAGGGAGGTCTCTGTGGACTCTGATGTAAGGGGGGTCTGTGCGGACTCTGATGCAAGGGGGGTCTCTGTGCACTCTGATGTAAGGGGGGGTGTCTGTGGACTCTGATGTAAGGGGATTTTTGCGGACTCTGATGTAAGGGGGGTCTGTGCGGTCTCTGATGTAAGGGGGTCTGTGCGGACTCTGATGTAATGGGGGTCTCTGTGGACTCTGATGTAAGGGGGGTCTCTGTGAACTCTGATGTAAGGGGGGTCTCTGTGAACTCTGATGTAAGAGGGGTCTCTGTGAACTCTGATGTAAGGGGGGTCTCTGTGAACTCTGATGTAAGGGGGGTCTCTGTGAACTCTGATGTAAGGGGGGTCTGTGCGGACTCTGATGTAAGGGGGTCTGTGCGGACTCTGATGTAATGGGGGTCTCTGTGGACTCTGATGTAAGGGAGGTCTCTGTGGACTCTGATGTAAGGGGGGTCTGTGCGGACTCTGATGTAAGGGGGGTCTGTGCGGACTCTGATGTAAGGGGGGTCTCTGTGGACTCTGATGTAAGGGGGGTCTCTATGGACTCTGATGTAAGGGGGTGTCTCTGTGGACTCTGATGTAAGGGGGGTTTCTGTGGACTCTGATGTAAGGGGGGTCTGTGCGGACTCTGATGTAAGGGGGGTCTGTGCGGACTCTTATGTAAGGGGGGTCTCTGTGGACTCTGATGTAAGGGAGGTCTCTGTGGACTCTGATGTAAGGGGGGTCTGTGCGGACTCTGATGTAAGGGGGGTCTGTGCGGACTCTGATGTAAGGGGGGTCTCTGTGGACTCTGATGTAAGGGGGGGTCTCTGTGGACTCTGATGTAAGGGGGGGTCTCTGTGGACTCTGATGTAAGGGGGGTCTGTGCGGACTCTGATGTAAGGGGGGTCTGTGCGGTCTCTGATGTAAGGGGGGTCTGTGCGGACTCTGATGCAAGGGGGGTCTCTGTGCACTCTGATGTAAGGGGGGGGTGTCTGTTGACTCTGATGTAAGGGGATTTGTGCGGACTCTGATGTAAGGGGGGTCTGTGCGGTCTCTGATGTAAGGGGGGTCTGTGCGGTCTCTGATGTAATGGGGGTCTCTGTGGACTCTGATGTAAGGGAGGTCTCTGTGGACTCTGATGTAAGGGGGTCTCTGTGGACTCTGATGTAAGGGGGGTCTCTGTGGACTCTGATGTAAGGGGGGTCTCTGTGGACTCTAATGTAAGGGGGGTCTCTGTGGACTCTGATGCAAGGGGGGTCTGTGCGGATTCTGATGTAAGGGGGGTCTGTGCGGACTCTTATGTAAGGGGGATCTCTGTGGACTCTGATGTAAGGGAGGTCTCTGTGGACTCTGATGTGAGGGGGGTCTGTGCGGACTCTGATGTAAGGGGGGTCTGTGCGGACTCTGATGTAAGGGGGGTCTGTGCGGACTCTGATGTAAGGGGGGTCTCTGTGGACTCTGATGTAAGGGGGGGTCTCTGTGGACTCTGATGTAAGGGGGGTCTGTGCGGACTCTGATGTAAGGGGGGTCTGTGCGGACTCTGATGCAAGGGGGGTCTCTGTGCACTCTGATGTAAGGGGGGGTGTCTGTGGACTCTGATGTAAGGGGATTTGTGCAGACTCTGATGTAAGGGGGGGTCTGTGCGGTCTCTGATGTAAGGGGGGTCTGTGCGGACTCTGATGTAATGGGGGTCTCTGTGGACTCTGATGTAATGGGGGTCTCTGTGGACTCTGATGTAAGGGGGGTCTGTGCGGACTCTGATGTAAGGGGGCTCTTTGCGGACTCTGATGTAAGGGGGGGCTGTGCGGACTCTGATGTAAGGGGGGTCTCTGTGGACTCTGATGTAAGGGGGGTCTCTGTGGACTCTGATGTAAGGGGGGTCTGTGCGGACTCTGATGTAAGGGAGGTCTCTGTGGACTCTGATGTAAGGGGGGTCTGTGCGGACTCTGATGCAAGGGGGGTCTCTGTGCACTCTGATGTAAGGGGGGGTGTCTGTGGACTCTGATGTAAGGGGATTTTTGCGGACTCTGATGTAAGGGGGGTCTGTGCGGTCTCTGATGTAAGGGGGTCTGTGCGGACTCTGATGTAATGGGGGTCTCTGTGGACTCTGATGTAAGGGAGGTCTCTGTGGACTCTGATGTAAGGGGGGTCTCTGTGAACTCTGATGTAAGGGGGGTCTGTGCGGACTCTGATGTAAGGGGGGTCTGTGCGGACTCTTATGTAAGGGGGGTCTCTGTGGACTCTGATGTAAGGGAGGTCTCTGTGGACTCTGATGTAAGGGGGGTCTGTGCGGACTCTGATGTAAGGGGGGTCTGTGCGGACTCTGATGTAAGGGGGGTCTGTGCGGACTCTGATGTAAGGGGGGTCTCTGTGGACTCTGATGTAAGGGGGGTCTCTATGGACTCTGATGTAAGGGGGTGTCTCTGTGGACTCTGATGTAAGGGGGGTTTCTGTGGACTCTGATGTAAGGGGGGTCTGTGCGGACTCTGATGTAAGGGGGGTCTGTGCGGACTCTTATGTAAGGGGGGTCTCTGTGGACTCTGATGTAAGGGGGGTCTCTGTGGACTCTGATGTAAGGGGGGGTCTCTGTGGACTCTGATGTAAGGGGGGTCTCTGTGGACTCTGATGTAAGGGGGGTCTGTGCGGACTCTGATGTAAGGGGGGTCTGTGCGGACTCTGATGTAAGGGGGGTCTGTGCGGACTCTGATGCAAGGGGGGTCTCTGTGCACTCTGATGTAAGGGGGGGTGTCTGTTGACTCTGATGTAAGGGGATTTGTGCGGACTCTGATGTAAGGGGGGTCTGTGCGGTCTCTGATGTAAGGGGGGTCTGTGCGGTCTCTGATGTAATGGGGGTCTCTGTGGACTCTGATGTAAGGGAGGTCTCTGTGGACTCTGATGTAAGGGGGTCTCTGTGGACTCTGATGTAAGGGGGGTCTGTGCGGACTCTTATGTAAGAGGGGTCTCTGTGGACTCTGATGCAAGGGAGGTCTCTGTGGACTCTGATGTAAGGGGGGTCTGTGCGGACTCTGATGTAAGGGGGGTCTGTGCGGACTCTGATGTAAGGGGGTCTGTGCGGACTCTGATGTAAGGGGGGTCTGTGCGGACTCTGATGTAATGGGGGTCTCTGTGGACTCTGATGTAAGGGGGGTCTCTGTGGACTCTGATGTAAGGGGGGTCTCTGTGGACTCTGATGTAAGGGGGGTCTCTGTGGACTCTGATGCAAGGGGGGTCTGTGCGGATTCTGATGTAAGGGGGGTCTGTGCGGACTCTTATGTAAGGGGGGTCTCTGTGGACTCTGATGTAAGGGAGGTCTCTGTGGACTCTGATGTGAGGGGGGTCTGTGCGGACTCTGATGTAAGGGGGGTCTGTGCGGACTCTGATGTAATGGGGGTCTCTGTGGACTCTGATGTAAGGGGGGTCTCTGTGGACTCTGATGTAAGGGGGGTCTCTGTGGACTCTGATGTAAGGGGGGGTCTCTGTGGACTCTGATGTAAGGGGGGTCTCTGTGGACTCTGATGCAAGGGGGGTCTGTGCGGATTCTGATGCAAGGGGGGTCTGTGCGGACTCTTATGTAAGGGGGGTCTCTGTGGACTCTGATGTAAGGGAGGTCTCTGTGGACTCTGATGTAAGGGGGGTCTGTGCGGACTCTGATGTAAGGGGGGTCTGTGCGGACTCTGATGTAAGGGGGGTCTCTGTGGACTCTGATGTAAGGGGGGGTCTCTGTGGACTCTGATGTAAGGGGGGTCTCTGTGGACTCTGATGTAAGGGGGGTCTCTGTGGACTCTGATGTAAGGGGGGTCTGTGCGGACTCTGATGTAAGGGGGGGTCTCTGTGGTCTCTGATGTAAGGGGGGCTCTGTGCGGACTCTGATGTAAGGGGGGTCTGTGCGGACTCTGATGTAAGGGGGGTCTGTGCGGACTCTGATGTAAGTAAGTCTGATGTCTGATGTAAGTAAGCAGGGGGTGGGAGGATCTGGAGATCTGCACAGTGAGTAGAGAGTAAAAGGGGGGGCATGATTGCAAGGACACTGTAATATAAAGGGACTGCACTGTAAAGGGGCACTGTAATCATTACAGTGCAGTCCCTTTATATTTATACCCCCCCTCCCGGTCCCTGGAAAGATTGGCTGCTCAGTCTAAAATGCCTATATTTTTTCCCAGTCCGGGCCTGGGCCTGAGAGTCTAGAAGGGCCCAGCTGTCTGGCGGGGATGAGAGAAGGCAGGGAGAGATGCATGAAAACTCCGTTGCTGTGCTGGCTTTCAGAATGTGTGCGAGTCAGTAGCTGCTGCTGTGTTACTGACATTGGGCTCTTTGCTGCCATCTCTGGTAAATTCCAGCATATGCACTCCTGTGTTTTGCACAAGAGCTGGGACCAGGAACAGCACCTTCCAAGTGTAGCACTAACTCTCGGTGGAGCTGCTGGTTTAAGCGGGTCTGTTACCTTCACTTTGCTTCCCTCTGTTTCACTGGCACCGGGTCTAGGGGTTCCGTCGAGTTTACTTCTGGATGACACACGCACCAACACTGGAGTACGTTTTCAATGCTTTATTAAACAGACAAAGTAGCAGGAAAGACGGAAAAGGAAACCTTCAGGAGAAACTCAAATATCTTCTTGTAGAATCTTAGCAATAAATGTCCCGGTAGAATTCAGATAATTATGTGGAATGCATTCCCCTCATGGGATACACTCTTTGCTCGTCTGGATAGGCCTCTCTCACCGGTCTAGCAGCCAGTACGCAGCAGGAATCTAAAGTCTCTGCCACAGACTTGTTTGGGGGGGTAACTCTGCATGATCCTCTGCCACAGGATGTATCAGATTTTCTGCAATGAAAGTCAGTCACAGTGCCTGAACCTTTAAGCGGAACAGGCAACACTATGCTGTATAGTTACTTCTTTTGGATACGTCCTCCAACCGAGTCACCAGGCCCCTCTATAGACCCGTACGCTGCGCGATCTCTCCAGTCCTCCCCTGGGATCTCCTCGGTTGTCCCGCTTCGTCACACAGGACCGACAGCTCAGGACCATTCCTCGGCCGCGGTGGTAGGTCCCAGACAAGCCTCTGGACCCACCCCTGCGCCACAGCATCGTGGGCCTCCCGATCGGAGGACCATGAGGTAGCTCCTTAATGCATACCTGTCAGCCAGGAAGGCCAGCAGGTGGCTGTAAAACGAACCCTAAACATGGCGTCTGTCCCATAAATACCCTCCCCCAGAATGCAACTCGGAGGACCACCTCCACCGAGCTTGTCTCTGAGACAGAGGAGCATCTATACACTTCGACACGTTGCCCTTCCAACACCGACCAGTGGTAACAGTGACACCCACCGGTCAGCACGGAAACACACACAACGTCAGCCAAGCTGGAACAGAGGCGAACTTTTACCTTCCTAATGCCCAAATTACTAGATTTACCTAACATGCGGTAGATTGTAAATCTACCAGCGCTACACAAGTAAGGACTAATGTACAACTGAAGAGGAACGGGGGTGGGGTGGTGTGCATGTGTGGGTCTATGTACATGTGTGTGCATGTGTGTGTCTGTGTACATATGTGTGTGTGCCTATGTGCAGGTGTACATGTGTGTGTCTGTGTACATATGTGTGTGTGCCTATGTGCAGGTGTACATGTGTGTGTCTGTGTACATATGTGTGTGTGCCTATGTGCATGTGTACATGTGTGTGTCTGTGTACATATGTCTGTGTGCATGTGTACATGTGTGTGTGCCTGTGTTCATGTGTACATGTGTGTGTGTGTGTGTGTGTTTGTGTACATATGCGTGTGTGTGCCTGTGTACATGTGTGTGTCTGTGTACATGTGTGTGTACATGTGTGTGTGTCTGTGTACATATGTGTGTGCCTGTGTACGTGTGTGTGAGGGGGTCTTAGAGTGTACAGATGTGAGGGGGGCTGAGAGCATACATATGTGAGGGGGGCTGAGAGCATACATATGTGAGGGGGGCTGAGAGCATACATATGTGAGGGGGGCTGAGAGCATACATATGTGAGGGGGCTGAGAGCATAAATATGTGAGGGGGGCTGAGTGCATACAGGTGTGAGGGGGGCTGAGTGCGTACAGGTGTCAGCGGGCTGATAGCGTACAGGTGTGTAGGGGGCTGAGAGCGTACAGGTGTGTGAGGGGCTTAGAGCGTACAGGTGTGTGGGGGGCTGAGAGCGTACAGGTGTGAGGGGGGCTGAGTGCGTACAGGTGTGAGGGGGCTTATAGCGTACAGGTGTGTAGGGGGCTGAGAGGGTACAGGTATGTGGGGGGGGCTGAGAGGGTACAGGTGTGTGGGGGGGCTGAGAGCATACAGGTGTGTGGGGGGCTGAGAGCATACAGGTGTTAGGGGGGCTGAGAGCGTACAGGTGTGTGGGGGGCTGAGAGCATACAGGTGTTAAGGGGCTGAGAGCGTACAGGTGTGAGGGGGGGTCTAAAAGCATACAGGTGTGAGGGGGGCTGAGAGCGTACAGGTGTTAGGGGGGCTGAGAATGTACAGGTGTGAGGGGGCTAAAAGCGTACAGGTGTGAGGGGGGCTGAGAGCGTACAGGTGTTAGAGGGACTGAGAGCGTACAGGTGTGTGGGGGCTGAGAGCGTACATGTGTGGGGGGGCTGAGAGCATACATATGTGAGGGGGGCTGAGAGCATACAGGTGTTGGGGGGCTGAGAGCGTACAGGTGTTAGAGGGGCTGAGTGTGTACAGGTGTGAGGGGGGCTGATAGCGTACAGGTGTGTGGGAGGCTGATAGCATACAGGTGTGTGGGGGGCTGAGATCGTACAGGTGTGAGGGGGCTGATAGCGTACAGGTGTGTGGGGGGCTGAGAGCGTACAGGTGTTAGGGGGGCTGAGAGCATACTGGTGTTAGGGGGCTGAGAGCGTACAGGTGTTAGGGGGGTGAGAGCGTACAGGTGTGTGGGGGGGCTGAGAGCGTACAGGTGTTAGGGGGGCTGAGAGCGTACAGGTGTTAGGGGGCTGATAACTTACAAGTGTGTGGGGGGCTGAGAGCGTACAGGTGTTAGGGGGGCTGATAGTGTACAGGTGTGTGGGGGCTGAGAGCGTACAGGTGTGAGGGGGGCTGAGAGCGTACAGGTGTTGGGGCTGAGAGTGTACAGGTGTGGGGGGGCTGAGAGCGTACAGGTGAGAGGGGAGCTGCGAGCATACAGGTGTTAGGGGGGCTGAGAACGTACAGGTGTTGGGGGGGCTGAGAACATACAAGTGTGAGGGGGTTGAGAGAGAACATATGTGAAGAGGGGCTGCGAGCGTACAAGTGTGACTGGGGCTAGGAGCTTACAAGTGTGAGGGGGGCTTCAAGCGTACAAGTGTGAATCGGAGCAGTGGGCTTACGAGTGTGAGGGGGGCTGCGAGCGTACAGCTGCTGGCTTAGGATGTCTCTTTTGGCCAAAATATAAATATGAAAGCACTGATGACTTATAATACACTGTTAATTTTCATATATGACGTTGTAAGTGTTAAAATAAAAGATGTGTGCACGGAAGGACTTGATGGGATGGCTAGTGGGCGCATTCGGTGGGACGGCCAGTGGGCGAGCCCTCGGGAATGTTGGCGGTCAGGCCTGGGGGGGCCCAGGCCTAAAGCTGTCTAAGGGGCCCCACAATTTCTGATGGTTGCCCTGCGTGCACCATCTGTAAACAGAAAACCTCCAGGTAGCCATATTGCATTTCACAGAAAATTACAGGGCTGTAGATTGAAAAGGAAAGGTCGTTTTTAAAAAAATTCAATTACAATATGACTTGTGTCACAATTGTATATGTTATATATATATATTTTTTGCTAATTTGTTTTCCCCACAAAAGTGGAGTAACCCTTTAACTCTTATTCATGCAGGTGCTTCACCACACACAGTGCTCAATGGGAGCTTACCAGATTAGCTTGACCCTCAAATTTTAGAGCGGTCAAGAACAGTGTGGTGTTGCATATCGCTCTAGCTGCTGCAACCACCCAGGCTTGCCATGATAAGTCACCCCCTCACTCTCCAACTCCAACTGTCTAGGTGTATCACAATGGGTGACCTGTTAGCTCTACAGTATCAATCTCAGACTCCCAATAGGTTCCAAGCAGACATGCAATGAGTAAACACACTCTCCATAGTGTAAATACCAAAGATTAAAAATCGACTTAATTAAAATTGTACTTACAGGATCCGAAAGTTAAAAACAGTCCTGTATACAGAGATCTCTGCACATGCCCACATCCAAAATGGCATGCGAATGTGCACTCTGAACCCCTAATGAGGTCAGCTTTGGCGAAACATATGTCGGGAAGAACTGAAGCGTACAACCAGCATGCACTCTAATCCCCCGATTGGGTCACCATTAATGAAACGTACCTCGGGAAGACCTGGAGTGTACAGCGGACATGTACTCTGAACCCCTAATGAGGTCAGTTTTGATAAAACTTACAACGGGAAGAGCTGGAGCGTACAACGGACTTGCACTCTAAACACCTGATTAGGTCACCTTTACGGAAACGTACGTCGGGAAGAGCTGGAGCGTACAACGTAGATGCACTCTGAACCCCTAATGAGGTCACCTTTGACAAAATGTACGTCGGGAAGAGCTGGCGTGTACAACAGACATGTGCTCTGAAGCCCTGATGAGGTCACCTTTAAGGAAACGTACGTTGGGAAGAGCTAGCGCGTACAATGAACATGTGCTCTGAAACCCTGATGAGGCCACCTTTAACAAAATGTATGTCGGGAAGAGCTGGAGCGTACAACGGATATGCGCTCTGAAACCTTAATGAGGTCATCTTTAATGAAGTGTACGTCGGGAAGAGCTGTAGCGTACAATGTACATGCACTCTGAACCCCTAATGAGGTCACCTTTAATGAAGTGTACGTCAGGAAGAGCTGGAGCGTGTACATCACCATGCATGCATGCCGGACAGTGGCCACTTTGGATGTGGGCATGTGCAGAGATCTCTGTATACAATGCTGTTTTTAACTTTTGGATTCAATTTTTAATCTTCGGTATTTCGTTTCGTCAAAGGTGACCTTGTCAGGGGTTCAGAGTGCATGCCCACTGTACACTCCAGCTCCTCCCAACATACGTTTCCTCAAAGGTGACCTCATTAGGGGTTTAGAGTGCACGTCCACATACATGCCAGATGGTGGCCATTTTGGATGTGGGTATGTGCAGAGATCTCTGTATGCTGTTTTTAACTTTTGGATTCTGTAAATGCAATCTTAATAAATTCAGTTTTTAATCTTCGATATTTACAGTTTGGAGAGCGTGTTTACTCTTTGCATGTCTGCTTGGAACCTATTGTGAGTCTGAGATTGATACTGGAAAGCAAACCAGTCACCAATTGTGATAAACCTGGATGGTCAGAGTGGGAGAATGAGGGGATGACTTATCGCAAGCCTGGATGGTTGAAGCAGCCAGAGGGATATTCAACTTCATGCCATTCTTGACCACTCTAAAATTTGAGGGTCAAGCTAATTTGGTAAGTTCCCATTGAGCACTGTGTGTGGTAAAACAACTGCATAAATAAGAGTTAACATCACTTATTGCTGACATTTGAGAAGAATATTGGAGCTGGTATTTTTTTCATTCACTTGGACTTCTTCCGTATGAACTTTTTTAACATACGTTTATTTTCACTTTTTAAATGATGTTGATGTTTTTTGATGTGACATGTTTACTTTGAAGAGGTAATATCTCCTTTTGTATCTCAACCCCTGAGGAATTCACATGATTGTGACAATACGCGTTGGGTGGAGCTGGGTGATGCTGGCGATGCCGGAAGTGACGTGGGAGCCTCCGAGCCCCGATGTCATCCAGAAACAGAAGTTGTTTTTCTTAATGTAAGTGTTAAAAAAACTTGAATAAATGCCTTATTTTAACCTACTACACTATGAGGATGCCCTTTGTTGTACGAGTCTGTTTAGAGCGGCGGTATCGCTGATTTAAAGGGTCACACACTTGATTGGAGGAAATTATCCAGGGTTCAAAGAGTACACAGGAAAAGGAGGAAAAGTAAAAAGGAGCCTATTTCTAGTGCCCCAGAGTAGGGGAAAGCGCAATTTGATCTGGGATAAAAGGTCAAATGTGGAGGTGAGAGCAATATTTGGATCATGGTGGGAATCACTGAAGCACTTTAGCTTGTTTGTATGTGTGTGTGCCTATGTGCATGTGTACATGTGTGTGTCTGTGTACATTTGTCTGTGTGCATGTGTACATGTGTGTGTGCCTGTGTTCATGTGTACATGTGTGTGTGTGTGTGTGTGTTTGTGTACATATGCGTGTGTGTGCCTGTGTACATGTGTGTGTCTGTGTACATGTGTGTGTACATGTGTGTGTGTGTCTGTGTACATATGTGTGTGCCTGTGTACGTGTGTGTGAGGGGGTCTTAGAGTGTACAGATGTGAGGGGGGCTGAGAGCATACATATGTGAGGGGGGCTGAGAGCATACATATGTGAGGGGGCTGAGAGCATAAATATGTGAGGGGGGCTGAGTGCATACAGGTGTGAGGGGGGCTGAGTGCGTACAGGTGTGAGCGGGCTGATAGCGTACAGGTGTGTAGGGGGCTGAGAGCGTACAGGTGTGTGAGGGGCTTAGAGCGTACAGGTGTGTGGGGGGCTGAGAGCATACAGGTGTGAGGGGGGCTGAGTGCGTACAGGTGTGAGGGGGCTTATAGCGTACAGGTGTGTAGGGGGCTGAGAGGGTACAGGTATGTGGGGGGGGCTGAGAGGGTACAGGTGTGTGGGGGGGCTGAGAGCATACAGGTGTGTGGGGGGCTGAGAGCATACAGGTGTTAGGGGGGCTGAGAGCGTACAGGTGTGTGGGGGGCTGAGAGCATACAGGTGTTAAGGGGCTGAGAGCGTACAGGTGTGAGGGGGGGTCTAAAAGCATACAGGTGTGAGGGGGGCTGAGAGCGTACAGGTGTTAGGGGGGCTGAGAATGTACAGGTGTGAGGGGGCTAAAAGCGTACAGGTGTGAGGGGGGCTGAGAGCGTACAGGTGTTAGAGGGACTGAGAGCGTACAGGTGTGTGGGGGGTGAGAGCGTACATGTGTGGGGGGGCTGAGAGCATACATATGTGAGGGGGGCTGAGAGCATACAGGTGTTGGGGGGCTGAGAGCGTACAGGTGTTAGAGGGGCTGAGTGTGTACAGGTGTGAGGGGGGCTGATAGCGTACAGGTGTGTGGGAGGCTGATAGCATACAGGTGTGTGGGGGGCTGAGATCGTACAGGTGTGAGGGGGCTGATAGCGTACAGGTGTGTGGGGGGCTGAGAGCGTACAGGTGTTAGGGGGGCTGAGAGCATACTGGTGTTAGGGGGCTGAGAGCGTACAGGTGTTAGGGGGGTGAGAGCGTACAGGTGTGTGGGGGGGCTGAGAGCGTACAGGTGTTAGGGGGGCTGAGAGCGTACAGGTGTTAGGGGGCTGATAACTTACAAGTGTGTGGGGGGCTGAGAGCGTACAGGTGTTAGGGGGGCTGATAGTGTACAGGTGTGTGGGGGCTGAGAGCGTACAGGTGTGAGGGGGGCTGAGAGCGTACAGGTGTTGGGGCTGAGAGTGTACAGGTGTGGGGGGGCTGAGAGCGTACAGGTGAGAGGGGAGCTGCGAGCATACAGGTGTTAGGGGGGCTGAGAACGTACAGGTGTTGGGGGGGCTGAGAACATACAAGTGTGAGGGGGTTGAGAGAGAACATATGTGAAGAGGGGCTGCGAGCGTACAAGTGTGACTGGGGCTAGGAGCTTACAAGTGTGAGGGGGGCTTCAAGCGTACAAGTGTGAATCGGAGCAGTGGGCTTACGAGTGTGAGGGGGGCTGCGAGCGTACAGCTGCTGGCTTAGGATGTCTCTTTTGGCCAAAATATAAATATGAAAGCACTGATGACTTATAATACACTGTTAATTTTCATATATGACGTTGTAAGTGTTAAAATAAAAGATGTGTGCACGGAAGGACTTGATGGGATGGCTAGTGGGCGCATTCGGTGGGACGGCCAGTGGGCGAGCCCTCGGGAATGTTGGCGGTCAGGCCTGGGGGGGCCCAGGCCTAAAGCTGTCTAAGGGGCCCCACAATTTCTGATGGTTGCCCTGCGTGCACCATCTGTAAACAGAAAACCTCCAGGTAGCCATATTGCATTTCACAGAAAATTACAGGGCTGTAGATTGAAAAGGAAAGGTCGTTTTTAAAAAAATTCAATTACAATATGACTTGTGTCACAATTGTATATGTTATATATATATATTTTTTGCTAATTTGTTTTCCCCACAAAAGTGGAGTAACCCTTTAACTCTTATTCATGCAGGTGCTTCACCACACACAGTGCTCAATGGGAGCTTACCAGATTAGCTTGACCCTCAAATTTTAGAGCGGTCAAGAACAGTGTGGTGTTGCATATCGCTCTAGCTGCTGCAACCACCCAGGCTTGCCATGATAAGTCACCCCCTCACTCTCCAACTCCAACTGTCTAGGTGTATCACAATGGGTGACCTGTTAGCTCTACAGTATCAATCTCAGACTCCCAATAGGTTCCAAGCAGACATGCAATGAGTAAACACACTCTCCATAGTGTAAATACCAAAGATTAAAAATCGACTTAATTAAAATTGTACTTACAGGATCCGAAAGTTAAAAACAGTCCTGTATACAGAGATCTCTGCACATGCCCACATCCAAAATGGCATGCGAATGTGCACTCTGAACCCCTAATGAGGTCAGCTTTGGCGAAACATATGTCGGGAAGAACTGAAGCGTACAACCAGCATGCACTCTAATCCCCCGATTGGGTCACCATTAATGAAAC
This sequence comes from Aquarana catesbeiana, assembly GCF_042186555.1. Classification (NCBI taxonomy): domain Eukaryota; kingdom Metazoa; phylum Chordata; class Amphibia; order Anura; family Ranidae; genus Aquarana; species Aquarana catesbeiana. The sequence goes on from NC_133336.1 coordinate 177,783,725, forward strand.
GTACCTCGGGAAGACCTGGAGTGTACAGCGGACATGTACTCTGAACCCCTAATGAGGTCAGTTTTGATAAAACTTACAACGGGAAGAGCTGGAGCGTACAACGGACTTGCACTCTAAACACCTGATTAGGTCACCTTTACGGAAACGTACGTCGGGAAGAGCTGGAGCGTACAACGTAGATGCACTCTGAACCCCTAATGAGGTCACCTTTGACAAAATGTACGTCGGGAAGAGCTGGCGTGTACAACAGACATGTGCTCTGAAGCCCTGATGAGGTCACCTTTAAGGAAACGTACGTTGGGAAGAGCTAGCGCGTACAATGAACATGTGCTCTGAAACCCTGATGAGGCCACCTTTAACAAAATGTATGTCGGGAAGAGCTGGAGCGTACAACGGATATGCGCTCTGAAACCTTAATGAGGTCATCTTTAATGAAGTGTACGTCGGGAAGAGCTGTAGCGTACAATGTACATGCACTCTGAACCCCTAATGAGGTCACCTTTAATGAAGTGTACGTCAGGAAGAGCTGGAGCGTGTACATCACCATGCATGCATGCCGGACAGTGGCCACTTTGGATGTGGGCATGTGCAGAGATCTCTGTATACAATGCTGTTTTTAACTTTTGGATTCAATTTTTAATCTTCGGTATTTCGTTTCGTCAAAGGTGACCTTGTCAGGGGTTCAGAGTGCATGCCCACTGTACACTCCAGCTCCTCCCAACATACGTTTCCTCAAAGGTGACCTCATTAGGGGTTTAGAGTGCACGTCCACATACATGCCAGATGGTGGCCATTTTGGATGTGGGTATGTGCAGAGATCTCTGTATGCTGTTTTTAACTTTTGGATTCTGTAAATGCAATCTTAATAAATTCAGTTTTTAATCTTCGATATTTACAGTTTGGAGAGCGTGTTTACTCTTTGCATGTCTGCTTGGAACCTATTGTGAGTCTGAGATTGATACTGGAAAGCAAACCAGTCACCAATTGTGATAAACCTGGATGGTCAGAGTGGGAGAATGAGGGGATGACTTATCGCAAGCCTGGATGGTTGAAGCAGCCAGAGGGATATTCAACTTCATGCCATTCTTGACCACTCTAAAATTTGAGGGTCAAGCTAATTTGGTAAGTTCCCATTGAGCACTGTGTGTGGTAAAACAACTGCATAAATAAGAGTTAACATCACTTATTGCTGACATTTGAGAAGAATATTGGAGCTGGTATTTTTTTCATTCACTTGGACTTCTTCCGTATGAACTTTTTTAACATACGTTTATTTTCACTTTTTAAATGATGTTGATGTTTTTTGATGTGACATGTTTACTTTGAAGAGGTAATATCTCCTTTTGTATCTCAACCCCTGAGGAATTCACATGATTGTGACAATACGCGTTGGGTGGAGCTGGGTGATGCTGGCGATGCCGGAAGTGACGTGGGAGCCTCCGAGCCCCGATGTCATCCAGAAACAGAAGTTGTTTTTCTTAATGTAAGTGTTAAAAAAACTTGAATAAATGCCTTATTTTAACCTACTACACTATGAGGATGCCCTTTGTTGTACGAGTCTGTTTAGAGCGGCGGTATCGCTGATTTAAAGGGTCACACACTTGATTGGAGGAAATTATCCAGGGTTCAAAGAGTACACAGGAAAAGGAGGAAAAGTAAAAAGGAGCCTATTTCTAGTGCCCCAGAGTAGGGGAAAGCGCAATTTGATCTGGGATAAAAGGTCAAATGTGGAGGTGAGAGCAATATTTGGATCATGGTGGGAATCACTGAAGCACTTTAGCTTGTTTGTACATTCTTTTATTAGTATAAGATACAGTGAGGGAAAAAAGTATTTGATTCCCTGCTGATTTTGTACATTTGCCCACTGACGAAGAAATGATCAGTCCATAATTTTAATGGTCGGTTTATTTTAGCAGCGAGAGACAGAATAACAACAAAAATATCCAGAAAAACACATTTCAAAAAAGTTATAAATTGATTTGTATTTTAATGAGTGAAATAAGTATTTGATCTCCTATCAATCAGCAAGATTTCTAGCTCCCAGGTTTCTTCTATACAGGTAACAAGCTGAGATTAGGAGCACTCTCTTAAGGCTGGGTTCACACTAGAACACACAGAGGCTCACAGCAGGAGTCTGGTGCGTCTCCAATCACTGTTTCAGGTCCGATTTCAGACTGAATTTTGGGCTGAATTCGGACATGAAATGGACCAAAAGACACACATGGCACCTGTGCAATTTGCACCGGAGCCACTGCAGAGATGTGTAAACCGGCTTCCTAGAAAGCCGGTCACAATCTCCTGCTATGCGAATTGGATGCGGGTAAATCCACATCCAATTCGCAATAGTGTGAACCTAGCCCAAAGGGAGTGCTCCTAGTCTCAGCTTGTTACCTGTATAAAAGACACTTGTCCACAGAAGCAATCAGTCAGTCAGATTCAAGCTCTCCACCATAACCAAGACCAAGGAGCTGTCCAAGGATGTCAGGGACAAGATTGTAGACCTACACAAGGCTGGAATGGGCTACAAGACCATCGCCAAGCAGCTTGGTGAGAGGGTGACAACAGTTGGTGTGATTATTCGCAAATGGAAGAAATACAAAATAATTGTCAATCTCCCTTGGTCTGGGGCTCCATACAAGATCTCACCTCGTGAAGTTTTAATGATCATAAAAACGGTGAGGAATCAGCCCAGAACTACACGGAAGAATCTTGCCAATGATCTCAAGGCAGCTGGGACTATAGTCACCAAGAAAACAATTGATAACACACTACGCTGAAAAGGACCTGAAATCCTGCAGTGCCCGCAAGGTCCCCCTGCTCAAGGAAGCACATGTACAGACCCGTCTGAAGTTTGCCAATAAACATCTGAAAGATTGAGAGGAGAACTGGGTGAAAGTGTTGTGGTCAGAGGAGACCAAAATCGAGCTATTTGGCATCAATTTAACTCGCTGTTTTTGGAGAAGAAGGAATGCTGCCCTAAAAAAGAAAAACTGAAATATCACATGGTCCTAAGTATTCAGACCCTTTGCTCAGTATTTAGTAGAAGCACCCTTTTGATCTAATCCAGCCATGAGTCTTTTTGGGAAAGATGCAACACATTTTTCACACCTGGATTTGGGGATCCCCTATATATGTACTTTAAAAAACCCCGCCCCCAAGTACACACACATACAAATGTAAGTGTACATTAGATTTGCCTATGTGCAAAAATGACGATTATGCCACACATACAGGTCTAGGTATCACCACACATGCTGGAGTCAGAGCAATAATTCTGGGGCCATCATTCATGGTTTACTCTACAATGATGACTTGTAAAGACTATTAAAGGGGAACTCTACTGGATTCAGCAATGTGGCATCCCAGGGTTTCCCACTGGTTGCTGACGTCTTCGGACTTTCATTGGCCGGGCTGGGGTGACATCAGCTTCGGCATTGCCGAATTTCTACAGTGAGCTGTGAGTGTGGATAGGCAGGTAAGTAACTTTTTCACATATAGTGCAGCGCATGAAAAAAAAAAACACTTATGTGCAATATTTGTAGTATATCCTGTGCGAATATAAATATGGGAATATAGAAAAAATAGGAAAAATAAACTTTTTGCATGCAAGTGCAAATCCAGATAGTACCTCTTTAAAGTAGATTAAGACACAAGTGCAATATTTGTAGTATATCCTGTGCTAATATAAATATATGAATATAAAAAAGGGAAAAAAAAAACAAAAAAAACAATCAAGTGCAAAACGAGATATTAAAAAAATCAATAAAAAAATAATGTTGCTGCACCTTTTCCCTTAAACGTGCATGATAATTGATAAATAAATACGGTGGGGATGGAAAGTATTCAGACCCCCTTAAATTTTTCACTCTTTGTTATATTGCAGCCATTTGCTAAAATCATTTAAGTTCATTTTTTTTCCTCATTAATATACACACAGCACCCCATATTGACAGAAAAACACAGAATTGTTGACATTTTTGCAGATTTATTAAAAAAGAAAAATTGAAATATTACATGGTCCTGAGTATTCAGACCCTTTGCGGTGACACTCATATATTTAACTCAGGTGCTGTCCATTTCTTCTGATCATCCTTGAGATGGTTATACACCTTCATTTGAGTCCAGCTGTGTTTGATTATACTGATTGGACTTGATTAGGAAAGCCACACACCTGTCTATAAAAGACCTTACAGCTCACAGTGCATGTCAGAGCAAATGAGAATCATGAGGTCAAAGGAACTGCCTGAAGAGCTCAGAGACAGAATTGTGGCAAGGCACAGATCTGGCCAAGGTTACAAAAAAATTCTGCTGCACTTACGGTTCCTAAGAGCACAGTGGCCTCCATAATCCTTAAATGGAAGACGTTTGGGACGACCAGAACCCTTCCTAGAGCTGGCCGTCCGGCCAAACTGAGCTATCGGGGGAGGAGAGCCTTGGTGAGAGAGGTAAAGAAGAACCCAAAGATCACTGTGGCTGAGCTCCAGAGATAAAGTCGGGAGATGGGAGAAAGTTGTAGAAAGTCAACCATCACTGCAGCCCTCCACCAGTCGGGGCTTTAGCAGAGTGGCCCGACGGAAGCCTCTCCTCAGTGCAAGACACATGAAAGCCCGCATGGAGTTTGCTAAAAACACCTGAAGGACTCCAAGATGGTGATAATTAAGACTCTCTGGTCTGATGAGACCAAGATAGAACTTTTTGGCCTTAATTCTATGCAGTATGTGTGGAGAAAACCAGGCACTGCTCATCACCTGTCCAATACAGTCCCAACAGTGAAGCATGGTGGTGGCAGCATCATGCTGTGGGAGTGTTTTTCAGCTGCAGGGACAGGACGATTGGTTGCAATCAAGGGAAAGATGAATGCGGCCAAGTACAGGGATATCCTGGACGAAAACCTTCTCCAGAGGGCTCAGGACCTCAGACTGGGCCAAAGGTTTACCTTTCAACAAGACACTGACCCTAAGGAGACAGCTAAAATAACGAAGAAGTGGCTTCACAACAACTCCATGACTGTTCTTGAATGGCCCAGCCAGAGCCCTGACTTAAACCCAATTGAGCATCTCTGGAGAGACCTAAAAATGGCTGTCCACCAACGTTTACATTCCAACCTGACAGAACTGGAGAGGATCTGCAAGGAGGAATGGTTCCCATAGTTGCCAACTGTCCCTGATTTCGAGGGACTGTGCCTGATTTCGAGGGACTGTCCCTGATTTCGAGCAATGTCCCTCTGTCCCTCATTCCTTCTCATTTATCCCTCATTTTGGTCTGATCTATATAGTTGTATATAAAATGCACTTTTTATCTATCAAAAAGTGTTTTCCAGCACTAAATCTTTCATCTGATTTCTGAATTGTTGCATTTGTAAATTCTAAAAGCCAATATAAAGGAATAGTAGTGGTAAAAAAAAGCATTTTGTGGGTTCAACCAATCTTTTTTTGTACAATTCTCCTTTAAGGGGGTGTGGCCAGGGGTGTATCCTATGCCTACGTACTTTTGCTGATAGGTATCCCTCATTCTCATCTCAAAAGTTGTGAGGTATGTATACCCAGTGAAGTGAATGGCCTCAGGTGATACACAGAGATGAAACACATCCTCCTACACAAGTTATACCTGTTTATCTGCAGCCTTCTCTTCTCTACATCCATTCAAAGTCTAGAATTTTTAAAGCTTATCTGAGCTGTCAGAAAAAAGGGGGCAGAGATATGAAGTTACACTCTGTAGAGCTCAGTAAGGAGAGGTCTGGGAGCTGATTGGAGGAAAGGGACAACCCCCTCCCCTTCACACAGAACACAGGAACAGGGCTGAGGTTGTCAATCACAGGCTGTGTACTGGAGATCCCTCCTTTCTCAACATTTTTCTCTTGGTGGTAGGGAAACTTGTTAGAAGTGATTCATGCTGATAGCAGAGGAACAAGGCAGCAGACATGCCACTTAGTGCTCTGGATTGAGACAAGTACACATTATAGAGGGATATACTTTGTTCATATTTCATGTCTGGGGTTGACAACCACTTTAGGTAATATTCAGGCCTAAACATTGTATAACACTGTAGCAATGGGAACACTGGAAGTCTTTTAGAAGTGAAGCACTAAAGGGCCTACAAGGAGGATATATAGAAAGTGAAAATTAGGAGAAGGAGATGGTGCCAGATTTATGGTGGGTACAAAAGTGATGGGGGCAGGTTACCTCTATCAACTCGGAAATATCATAGGCAAGACATCTTGAGAGGTTATCTCTACTTTCAATGTATTCACATTTTATTTTTCACTAACTGCATTTTAAAACAATTTGGCATTGTCTCTTTTCTTTTTCTTTTGCTGAATTCATTCACCTGGTTCCTTTCCTTTCACACCTCCTGGTCACATTGGTACTTTGATGCCTTTTCTATCCATTTTTCTTTACAACCTGGAGTTCTTTCTGTGGATATACTAGTCACATCACCTTGACACTATTATTAATAATTTTTCTTGACTATATGCCATACCGTTATATACACTATAAATAACTTTCTTTCAGATCAATGTGATCTATATGTGTTCTTCTAACATCACATACTCCATGGAATTGCACCTTCTTGTCCTGGTCTGCCCTCTTGGCTGCTCCCCATTGGCCTGTGTGCTTCTTCCTGCGGGGATGGAAAGGGGAGGCAGCGCCGGTGTGCCCTTAATGGACGGGCCGCCCCTGGATGCAGGGTACATTCTTTGAGCTGATATGTATGTAATAAGATCATTTGCAATCCTTCCTCCCCCTTGCTGTGGGGAGTTTTTTAACCACTTGAGCCCCGGACCATTATGCTGCCTAAGGACCAGAGGTCTTTTTCCAATTTGGCACTGCGTCGCTTTAACTGCTAATTGCGCGGTCATGCAATGCTGTACCCACAAATAGAGCTTTCTTTTGATGGTATTTGATCACCTCTGCGGTTTTTATTTTTTGCGCTATAAACGGAAAAAGACCGAAAATTTTGAAAAAAAAATGATATTTTCTACTTTTTGTTATAAAAAAAATCCAATAAACTCAATTTTAGTCATACATTTAGGCCAAAATGTATTCGGCCACATGTCTTTGGTAAAAAAAAATGTCAATAAGCGTATATTTATTGGTTTGCGCAAAAGTTATAGCGTCTACAAACTAGGGTACATTTTCTGGAATTTACACAGCTTTTAGTTTATGACTGCCTATGTCATTTCTTGAGGTGCTAAAATGGCAGGGCAGTACAAAACCCCCCCAAATGACCCCATTTTGGAAAGTAGACACCCCAAGGAAATTGCTGAGAGGCATGTTGAACCCATTGAATATTTACTTTTTTTTGTCCCAAGTAATTGAATAATGACAAAAAAAAAAAAAAAATATTTACAAAAAGTTGTCACTAAATGATATATTGCTCACACAGGCCATGGGCCTATGTGGAATTGCACCCCAAAATACATTCAGCTGCTTCTCCTGAGTATGGGGATACCACATGTGTGGGACTTTTTGGGAGCCTAGCTGCGTACGGGGCCCCGAAAACCAATCACCGCCTTCAGGATTTCTAAGGGTGTAAATTTTTTATTTCACTCTTCACTACCTATCACAGTTTCGGAGGCCATGGAATGCCCAGGTGGCACAAAACCCCCACAAATGACCCCATTTTGGAAAGAAGACACCCCAAGCTATTGGCTGAGAGGCATATTGAGTCCATGGAATATTTTATATTTTGACACAAGTTGCGGGAAAGTGACACATTTTTTTTTTTTTGCACAAAGTTGTCACTAAATGATATATTGCTCACACAGGCCATGGGCATATGTGGAATTGCACCCCAAAATACATTTAGCTGCTTCTCCTGAGTATGGGGATACCACATGTGTGGGACTTTTTGGGAGCCTAGCTGCGTACGGGGCCCCGAAAACCAATCACCGCCTTCAGGATTTCTAAGGGCGTGAATTTTTGATTTCACTCTTCACTGCCTATCACAGTTTCGGAGGCCATGGAATGCCCAGGTGGCACAAAACCCCCCCAAATGACCCCATTTTGGAAAGTAGACACCCCAAGCTATTTGCTGAGAGGCATGGTGAGTATTTTGCAGCTCTCATTTGTTTTTGAAAATGAAGAAAGACAAGAAAAAACATTTTTTTTTTCTTTTTTCAAATTTCAAAACTTTGTGACAAAAAGTGAGGTCTGCAAAATACTCACTATACCTCTCAGCAAATAGCTTTGGGTGTCTACTTTCCAAAATGGGGTCATTTGGGGGGGGTTTGTGCCACCTGGGCTTTCCATGGCCTCCGAAACTGTGATAGGCAGTGAAGAGTGAAATCAAAAATTCACTCCCTTAGAAAGCCTGAAGGCGGTGCTTGGTTTTCGGGGTCCCGTACGCGGCTAGGCTCCCAAAAAGTCTCACACATGTGGTATCCCCGTACTCAGGAGAAGCAGCAGAATGTATTTTGGGGTGTAATTTCACATATTCCCATGGCATGTTTGAGCAATATATCATTTAGTGACAACTTTGTGCAAAAAAAAAAAATAATAATTTGTCTCTTTCCCGCAACTTGTGTCGCAATATAAAATATTCCATGGACTCGACATGCCTCTCAGCAAATAGCTTGGGGTGTCTTCTTTCCAAAATGGGGTCATTTGGGGGGGGTTTGAACTGTCCTGGCATTTTATGCACAACATTTAGAAGCTTATGTCACACATCACCCACTCTTCTAACAACTTGAAGACAAAGCCCTTTCTGACACTTTTTGTTTACATGAAAAAGTTATTTTTTTTTGCAAGAAAATTACTTTGAACCCCCAAACATTATATATTTTTTTAAAGCAAATGCCCTACAGATTAAAATGGTGGGTGTTTCATTTTTTTTTTTCACACAGTATTTGCGCAGCGATTTTTCAAACGCATTTTTTGGGGAAAAAACACACTTTTTTAAATTTTAATGCACTAAAACACACTATATTGCCCAAATGTTTGATGAAATAAAAAAGATGATCTTAGGCCGAGTACATGGATACCAAACATGACATGCTTTACAATTGCGCACAAACGTGCAGTGGCAACAAATAAATACATTTTTAAAAGCCTTTAAAAGCCTTTACAGGTTACCACTTTAGATTTACAGAGGAGGTCTACTGCAAAAATTACTGCCCTCAATCTGACCTTCGCGGTGATACCTCACATGCATGGTGCAATTGCTGTTTACGTTTGACGACAGACCGCCGCTTGCGTTCGCCTTAGCGCAAGAGCAGGGGGCGACAGGGGTGCTTTTTTTTTTTTTTTTCTTTATTTTTTTTTGCTTTTTTATCTTATTTTTAAACTGTTCCTTTCATTTTTTTTTTTTAATCATTTTTATTGTTATCTCGGGGAATGTAAATATCCCCTATGATAGCAATAGGTAGTGACAGGTACTCTTTTTTGAAAAAATTGGGGTCTATTAGACCCTAGATCTCTCCTCTGCCCTCAAAGCATCTGACCACACCAAGATCGGTGTGATAAAATGCTTCCCCAATTTCCCAATGGCACTATTTACATCCGGCGAAATCTAAGTCATAAAATGCTCGTAGCTTCCGGTTTCTTAGGCCATAGAGATGTTTGGAGCCACTCTGGTCTCTGATCAGCTCTATGGTCAGCTGGTTGAATCACCGGCTGCATTCTCAGGTTCCCTGTTGAGACAGGAGAGCCAGATAAAAACACGGAAGACGGTGGGGGGGGGGGCATTCCCTCCCACTGCTTGTAAAGGCAGTCTAGAGGCAAATTAGCCGCTAGGATTGCTTTTACATGAAAGCCGACCGCTGGCTGAAAAGAATGATACCAAGATGATACCTAAACCTGCAGGCATCATTCTGGTATAACCACTCAAAGTCGTGAATGGCGTACCTGAAGACAAAAAAATGGTTACCAATAAAGCACAGTAAACGGTAAAGTATAAAAAATTGCATACCTGAAAAACAAACATGATAAAACATAATAACAATAAAACATTGCAGAATAGAATACAGTAAAAAAGAGCAGAACAATAGAGAGAATAGAGAGAACAATAAAACGACAACTATTTTTTTTTATTTTATATATATATATATATATATATATATATATTTTTTTTTTTTACACTTTTTTTGTAACTAACTTTTATAACTGTAACCGGTTCCAGGTTCGGGTCTCTCAAAATGCGATGGCATCTTGGGAGACCCTGTGAAAGTGTGCCTAGTCTGTGCAATGCTGTACCCTACGCTAATACTCATCTAGTGCATGGTAGCGTTCAAAACATTCACCAATGCAAAGACCAGGATTGTCAGGACAGGAGGGACAATAATAGCGGGTGTCACGCCTATATCTGCGCTTGCTGCAGACACGACATCTTTTTTGGAGGGGTTCGTTGGGTAGGGGTACTCGGGAGGACATAAAGAAAATGCCTTTCATGCAGCCGACTGCATTTGGTTGGGGATGTGAATGGGGGAAGTACGGGCGTTGCAGAAGCGGTGGGCTCCCAATTAGGATTGGCGAATGCAGCAGGAAGGGCACTATGGGCACGACGGGCCTGTGTTTGTCTTTTTGGTGGCAGCGGGACACTACTTGTGCTTGCCATCTCACCAGCTTGAACTGCACTTATGGGACTCGCCACGTCACCAAGTGTTACTGCAGTGCTGGTTTAACTACGACCGGGGTGTACTAGGCCGCTGGTGCTTGCCAGTTCAATAAAAAGCTTCCAAAAAAACTGTTAGCGATCGCAGGGATCAGGCCTGACTCTGCGAACGCTGCAGTAATGCGTTTAGTGTTTTGTAAGTGACAGTGATCGATCTATACTGCACTTGGGTGGGCTGGGCTGGGCGGAGGGGCAAAAGCAGGTGCTAGCAGGTATCTGGGCTGATCCCACTAACACTGCGTTTTTGGGAACCCTAAACTGCTGGGGACGCTAGTATAGATCTGATCGGATCAGATATTGATCCGTTCAGATACTATACCACTAAGGGAGGTGTATGCTTCGTGCGTGGGTGTTAGCGGTACTGGCGATAATCTGACGCTGCCTGGGGCTGGTGCTTGCCAGTTCACCAAAATGCTACCAAAAAAACTGTTAGCGATCGCAGGGATCAGGCCTGACTCTGCGAACGCTGCAGTTATGCGTTTAGTGTTTTGTAAGTGACAGTGATCGATCGATACTGCACTTGGGTAGGCTGGGCTGGGCCGGGCGGAGGGGCAAAACGCAGGTGCTAGCAGGTATCTGGGCTGATCCCGCTAACACTGCGTTTTTGGGAACCCTAAACTGCTGGGGACGCTAGTATAGATCTGATCGGATCAGATATTGATCCGTTCAGATACTATACCACTAAGGGAGGTGTACGATGCGTGCGTGGGTGTTAGCGCTACTGGCGCTAACCTGACGCTGCCTGGGGCTGGTGCTTGCCAGTTCACCAAAATGCTACCAAAAAAACTGTTAGCGATCGCAGGGATCAGGCCTGACTCTGCGAACGCTGCAGTTATGCGTTTAGTGCCTTGTAAGTGACAGTGATCGATCGATACTGTACTTGGGTGGGCTGGGCATGGGGGGCAAAACGCAGGTGCTAGCAGGTATCTGGGCTGATCCCGCTAACACTGCGTTTTTGGGAACCCTAAACTGCTGGGGACGCTAGTATAGATCTGATCGGATCAGATATTGATCCGTTCAGATACTATACCACTAAGGGAGGTGTACGGTGCGTGCGTGGGTGTTAGCGCTACTGGCGCTAACCTGACGCTGCCTGGGGCTGGTGCTTGCCAGTTCACCAAAATGCTACCAAAAAAACTGTTAGCGATCGCAGGGATCAGGCCTGACTCTGCGAACGCTGCAGTTATGCGTTTAGTGCCTTGTAAGTGACAGTGATCGATCGATACTGTACTTGGGTGGGCTGGGCGTGGGGGGCAAAACGCAGGTGCTAGCAGGTATCTGGGCTGATCCCGCTAACACTGCATTTTTGGGAACCCTAAACTGCTGGGGACGCTAGTATAGATCTGATCGGATCAGATATTGATGCGTTCAGATACTATACCACTAAGGGAGGCGTATGCTGCGTGCGTGGGTGTTAGCGGTACTGGCGCTAATCTGACGCTGCCTGAGGCGACACATATCACCGCCGGGCGATCAGGGGGCTAAACCTTTATTAGGTAATAAACGGCGGGTGCCCTGACACTATAAAAAATAAACTAACTAACCAGCGTCACCCGTAACACTTATACGGTGATCACTGGTGAAAGGGTTAACTAGGGGGCAGTCAAGGGGTTAAAACATTTATTAGGTAGTATACGGGGGTCCCTGACGCTATAAAACGCTGACGGCGAACCTAAATATTTACTTCCCTAACTAGCGTCACCAGCGACACTAATACAGCGATCAGAAAAATGATCGCTTAGCGACACTGGTGACAGGGGGTGATCAAGGGGTTAAAACTTTATTAGGGGGGGTTAGGGGGGTATCCTAGACCTAAAGGGGGGTAATACTCACTGTCCCAACACTGTAACTGTCACAAACTGACACCATGCAGTAATCAGAAAAAAAAAAACTGCTGGTGTCAGTTTGTGACGGGGGGGGGGGGGTGATTGGGGGGTGATCGGGGGGCGATCGGGGGGGGGGGATCGAGGTGTTTTGTGTGCCTGGCATGTTCTACTGTGTGTGTAGTGTTTTCACTCACATTTCAGTCTTCTCTCCTCGGCGCCGGAATGGAAAATACTGAGCCGAGGCGAGATGACATCATTTCTTTTGCTGCTGTTTAGCATACAGCAGCAAAGGAAATGATCTGATTGGCCGGCAGTGATCGCGAGGGGGGGGGCCATGAACGGATGGCCTCCCCCTCACCTCCGATCGCCGGGGAACATAACAGGACCGCCTCGGGCACCGGGGGGGGTCCGATTGGACCCCCCACCCGCGGGAGGCAAATCACGTGTATGTACGTGATTTTGCCTGCCCGTGCCGCCTTGCCGACGTACATCGGCGTGAGGCGGTCCTTAAGTGGTTAAACATCCCCTATACATATGGGATTGTCTCTTTTTAACATATTAGCATTTTTTTTTTCAAATTCTGACTCAATTTGTGAGTGTTGTCTCACAACACAAGCAGAATTCAAGCTAATGGGGTGTGCAGTACTACATTTGGCCAGAGGTGCGGGGGCGCCGGTGACACTCGGGACGGTTCGGAGCCTTTCTGAGCTGTTCAGAAATACTCAGAAGCACTTGGAAACACTCAGAAATACTCCGTTCCCAAGTTATTCCGAGCCTTTCTGAGGCTTTCTGAGTTCAGCCGAGCTGTCCCTGAGTATTTCCGAGGCTCTCTGGCGCCCCTCCACCTCTGGCCACATGCTGTATTGCATGCAATAGAAGTCAATGCGGAACAAATTATCTTCATTTCCATTGACTTCTGTGGGGAAACTCGGTTTGATATGCGAGTGCTTTGGATTACAAACATTCTCCTGGAACAGATTATGCTCGTAATCCAAGGTTCCACTGTACCTACATTTACAGATATTCTTTTGCATCAAACTCCCGATGAGTGGACATTATTGGATCCACGAAATGCGTAGAACTCCAACAGATGTCAAGATAATTTACTTGCAACCTTATAGGTCCATCATATACCTTTATCTGTCCTAATATCATTGCAATACGAAATTGGTTTATTACTATATAATTTTTTTTTAAATGTCAGCTCCTTTTTAACATATGCTTGTAATATATTTGGAAATTGATTTACTGTACAAATCATGGAATGTGTGATTATCATTACTTTTAATAAATTTGTACCTAATAACCATTTCAGCCTCCTGGAAAGTTTTACCCCCTTCCTGACCAGGCCATTTTTTTGCGATACAGCACTGCGTTGATTTAACTGATAATTGCGCGGCCGTGCGACGTTGTACTCAAATAAAATCAAATAATAAAATAAAAAGAGCGACAATTTTTAAAAAAAACCCAAAACAATATTTTTTACTTTCTGCTATAAAACATATCCAATAAAAAAATTGTAAAAATTCAAATTTCTTTATCAAATTAGGCCAATATGTATTCTGCTACATATTTTTAGTAAAAAAAATTTCAATAGGTGTATATTGATTGGTTTTAGCATCTAAAAACTAGGGGATATTTTTATGGCCTTTTTATTTTTTTTAATTGTTTTTACTAGTGGCAGCAATTAGCGATTTTTAGCAGGACTGCGACATTGCGGCAGACAAATCTGGCACTAAGTAACACTTTTTTGGGTTTCAGTGACCAGTGACACAATACAGTGATCAGTGCTAAAAAAAATGCCCTGCCACTGTATAAATGACACTGGCAGGGAAGAAGTTAACACCAGGGGCGATCTAACTTTGGAAGAGAGTGCTTTCTAACTGTGGGGGGGAATGCTGAGACTTAAGGAAAACAGAGATCCGTGTTTCTTAGCAGAAACACAAGATCTCCATTTTCCTTCCACACAGAAAGGCCGTCTGCCTCTCCTGTGAACGATTGGTGGGTCCCGGTGGCCATCGTGGCCGCTGGACCCACTGATTGGCTCCCGCTGTGTCCAACATGAAGTGATGAAGTGCTCGAGAATTCCCGCCATGGTCATCCTGGGCCTGCAGGAGGGACAGCAAAGTCCAGGATACATGGTGGAATGAATATTGGAGGGGGCATTTCATGTGTTTGTGGACTGGATCTGTTTCAGTTTAAGTTTTTTAACCGCTTGCCGACCAGCCGCCGCAGATGTACTGTGGCAACATGGCTCGGCTGCGCGAATCGCTGTTATCTTATGTCGCTTCCTTTTTTGGCCACTAGGGGCAAATGCGCACCCCCTGCTCGCCCCCAGAGCCGGTGCGAGTGCCCGTCGGTCGCGATCACCCCCGGGCTCCCGCGATCGCTCGGGGCACACCGAGAACCGGGATCTGTGTGTGTAAACACACAGTTTCTGGTTCTCTGAGGGGAGAACAGATTGTCTGTTCATACAAAGTATGTACAAAGTATGAACAGTGATCAGTCATCTCCCCTACACAGTCCCCTCCCCCTTCAGTTAGAACACACACTAGGGAACACAATTAACCCCTTGATCGCCCCCTAGTGCTAACCCCTTCCCAGCCAGTGACATTTTTACAGTAATCAATGCATTTTTATAGCACTGATCGCTGTATAAATGACAATGGTGTCAAAAAATATGTCAAAATTGTTCGACATGTCTGCCATAATGCCGCAGTCCCGATAAAAATCGCAGATCACCGGCATTACTAGTAAATAAAAAATTAATAATAAAAATGCCAAAAAACTATCCCCTATTTTGTAGTCGCTATAACTTTTGCGCAAACCAATCAATATAGGCTTATTTATATTTTTTGGGGGGATATTTATTATAGCATAAAGTAAAAAATATTGCGTTTTTTTCAAAATTGTCGCTCTTTTTTTGTTTATAGAGCAAAAAAAAAAAACCGCAGAGGTGATCAAATACCACCAAAAGAAAGCTCTATTTGTGGGGAAAAAAAGGATGTCAATTTTGTTTGGGTGCAACGTTGCACGACCGCGCAATTGTCAGTTAAAGCGATGCAGTGCCGAATCGCAAAAAGTGCTCTGGTCAGGAAGGGGGTAAAATCTTCCGGGGGCCGGGGCTGAAGCGGTTAAACACCCCTCGGTTCCTATAGCAGCCTTACAATGGCAGGCTAGCAGAATTATCTTTGCTGCAATGAAAGGATATATAAACACAGGAACATAATGTAATTAGAAGTGGCAACTGCATTCGTTTCCATTTTTCAGGCTAAGACAATTTTCAGCATATAAAGAAATTATTTATTGAACTTGCTAAAAATGCAGTGTCCTTGCCACTTCCTGTGAGTTGAATAGACAGACATATTTAGATCATATTTTTCCACACAAAAAGACCTTTCATTTGGTGGTATTTGATTACCACTAGGATTTTTTATTTTTTTGCGCTAAAAACAAAAAAAGACCGAACATTTTGAAAAAAAAATAAAAATAAAAAGTTTATACCTTTTTGCTAGAAAACATATCCAATAAAAATAAATAAAATGTCTTCATAAATTTAGGCCAAAATGTATTCTGCAACATGTCTTTGATAAAAAAGAAAAAATCCCAATATGTGTATAGTAATTGGTTTGTGTGAAAGATATAGTGTGTACCCGGAAAGTGTTCACAGCGCCTCACTTTTTTTTTTTGTTGCAGCCTTATTCCAAAATGGATTAAATTCATTAATTTGCTAAAAATTCTTAAACAATACCAAATAATGACAACACTAAAGAATTTTGTTTAAAATCTTTGCAAATATATTAAAAATAAAAAACGAAAAAAATCACATGTACATATTCACAGCCTTTGCCATGATACTCAAAATTGAGCTCAGGTGCATCCTGTTTCCACTTATCATCCTTGAGATGTTTCTACAACTTGATTGGAGTCCACCTGTGATAAATTCAGTTGATTGGACGGGATTTGGAAAGGCACACACTTGTCTATATAAGGTCCCACAGTTAACAGTGAATGTCAGAGCACAAACCAAGCCATGTCCAGGGAATTGTCTGTAGACCTCCGAGACAGGATTGTATAGAGGCACAGATCTGGGGAAGGGTACAGAAAAATGTCTGCAGCATTGAAGGTCCCAATGAGCACAGTGACCTCCATCATCCGTAAATGGAAGTTTGGAACCATCAGGACTCTTACTAGAGCAGGCCGCTTGGCCAAACTGAGTGATCGGGGGAGAAGGACCTTAGTCAGGGAGGTAACGAAAACAAGAGAAGGGCACACTGACCTAGTGAAATTCCATTGAAAACTGTATTAAAAGATAAAAGAAGATGTACATAATACTCACAAACGTATGTTGTATACACAAACAGAATCGAAGACAAGTCACCTCTAGGACCGATGGAGGATTCCAATGGTGCAAGGGAACAGATGGCGTTCATAATGGCTTGGCTTACGCGTTTTAAGGGAGAACCCTCTGGCTCTGAGGAAAAGGGTTCTCCCTCGAAACATGTAAGCCAAGCCATTTTGGATGCCATCTGGTCCCCTTGCACGATTGGAATCCTCCAGTGGTCCTAGAGGCGATTTGTCTTTGATTTTGTTTTGACATGCGTGTATACAACATACATTTTTGAGCATTATGTACATCTTCTTTTATCTTTTAATACATTTTTTAATGGAATTGCACTAGGTCGGTGCGCCCTTCTCTTGTTTTCGTTGTCCTTCAGTACATTTGGATACCCATGGTCCTGAGAGGGCAGCAAGACTGTGCTTTGACAATAAGGATTAGTCACATTTCCTTCCCTTGAGCTTTACACCTGAGCGCAGGAGAGTTACTTTTTTATTTAGGGAGGTGACCAAGAACCCGGTGGTAACTCTGACAGAGCTCCAGCATTTCTCTGTGAAGAGAGGAGAACCTTCCAGAAGAACAACCATCTCTGCAGCACTCCACCAATCAGGACTGTATGGTAGAGTGGCCAGACGGAAGCCACTCTTCAGTAAAAGGCACATGACAGCCCGCCTAGAGTTTGCCAAAAGGCACCTGAAGGATTCTCAGACCATGAGAAACAAAATTCTAATGAAGCAAAGATTGAACTCTTTGACTTGAATGGCAAGCCTCATGTCTGGAGGAAACCAGGCACTGATCATCACCTGGCCAATACCATCCCTACAGTAAAGCATGATGGTGGCAGAATCATGCTGTGGGTATGTTTTTCAGTGACAGGAACTGGTAGACTAGTAAGTATTGAAGGAAAGATGAATGCAGCAATGAGCAGAGACATCCTTGATGACAACAACCCCAAGTACTCAGCCAAGATAACAAAAGAGTGGCTACAAGACAACTCTGTGAAGGTCCTTAAGTGGCCCAGCCAGAGCCTAGAATCCAACCTGATGGAGCTTGAGAGGTTATACAAAGAAGAATGGGAGAAACTGGCCAAAAATAGGTGTGCCAAGCTTGTAGCATCATACTCAAAAAGGTATTTTTTGTAGAATTTTGAGGAAAATAATGAATTTAATCCATTTTGGAATAAGACTGTAAGATAACAAAATGTGGAAAAGGTGAAGCACTGTGAATAATTTTCGGGTGCACTGTAAGAGCAAGGCTTGGCCTGTATAGCAGAGCGCCCATACAGCAGCCTTTTGGATTCCAGGAACTACAAAAGGGGCCGAGTGAGTAACTTCAATTTTGCTTTACCTCAAGCCTATACAGAGAGGACAGTAAGGCTGCAATACTTTACATGTCCAAGACCAGGGGACAGCTTAGAGCCAGTGCAATGAAACCAGAAGCAAGCCCATATCTCTAGCTTGGGATAGCAGTAGCCATGTTCTTTGGCATTCCCGCAGTGAGCAGCACCTGTATCTTCAGTTTGGAACCTTTTTTGTTACTATCTTAGCCGCTCCTGTGGATAGGCAGCCTTGTTAAAGTCTGTTCTTAGTACCCAGAGACATTAGAAAATCCTCTAAAGTTGATTTAAATTCTTCAGGTCTGGGCATCCCATGCATCCCTATTCATTATCCAAGTTATCCCCTAAATAAACAAAAAAAACAAACCAAAACTCCTAGACTTTTTATTGAGCCTGTGAAGAAAGTGTGGAAATCCCTGTTGCCTGACTGTGAGCGCTACACCATCTAAGAGACAAAAAGTCTGAAAATATATTTAATAAAAGAATAGAATAGACTATAATAGAATAGAAAAGAACAGAATTTACAAAAATCGAATTGATCCGAATAGAAAGAATATAACCATGTCTAAATTCTGTTCCAATTTCAGAAGATGGTTATATTCTTTCTATTTTATTCTATTATTTTGTATTCTATTCTATTCATTATATTCTGTTCTTTTATTCTCTATTCTATTTTGTTCTTTTTTGCTCTGTTATTTTATATTTTTTTATTTTCTGAAAACTATTTGAAATTGATTCGAAAACTATTCGAATCGATTCAAATTTGGAAATTTCTAAACGATTTGAATACGATTAAACGAAACAAATTCCGAAAACGAATTAAACGGATTAAACTAATTTACCTAAACAAATTTATGAAAATAATGATTCGAAGCAAAACAACATTTTTTTATTTGTTCTGCACATGTCTAAAGAGAACAGAATTCTTTTTTATGCAAGTTCAACAGACACATCAGGAATATGAAATGCTGGAGTAACACAATTTAAGTAAACAAAAACATGTTGTTCTAAAGCGTTTTTTGGTAAAATTAAAAAAAAAAGTGTTATTAAAAGACTTTGTTAGGGAAAGGTTAAAAGCCCTGTCCTGGGTATTTTTGCCATCTTTGTCCTGTTGGGCAGAGTTCCCTTTACTTCATGTCTCACAGATTAAAGAGTAAGGCCCCATACACACTATTAGATTTTCTGCAGATTTTTGTGTATGGGGCTTTAGTGAATTCCCCCCATACAGTTGTCAGGTCCTTCAGTGACAGCTGTCACGTGGACAATTAGGGTGATTCTACACAGTGTGGACTCAGACAAAGGGTCTAGCCTTGCTTTATCTAAAACTAAACAAATAAGTTTTGTCCTTATTTATGTACACAAACTACACAAATACAGTATAAATAAACATAGGTATATATAAAATTACACATATACACATACAAAAAATATTATACATACAGTTATACATACACTATATACATACAATATATATATAAATATATATATAAATATATATACACACATACAGAAAAGTATATATAAAGTATCTTGTATATGAAAATAGAAACTGGTCTTTATATTCTGCTGATAAGTACGAATAAGTAAATGTTAAAAATTTTTGTAAAAATCGTTTTGTTAAATAAAGATTATTAAAAAAAAAGTATATACACATACATTAAAAAAATGATACATACAAAAAAATATATACATAAAAAGATGCATTTGTTCAACCAATAGCAAACACAAATAAATAGAAAACCTCCATATACACAGTCCTATACCCACAGTTGATCCAGAAGAAGGCAAAAAAACATGCATGGTCTAATTTACTCCAGCGGGGAGGAAAAACAATTCCTTCCTCATCCCCAGAAGACAATCGGATATTCCCTGGATCAATAATCTCTGGTGTTACTACCTAGAAATGTTAATATAGAGTTCTATTTTGTGCATTTGTGAATGCATCCAGTCCTTTAAAACAATCCACTGAACTGGCCAGAACCAGTTCTTGAGGGAATACACTCTTATGCCCCATACACACGAGCGGAAATTCCACCAGCAAAAGTCCGATGAGAGCTTTTGGTCGGAAATTGCGACCGTGTGTATGTTCCATCAGACTTTTGCTGGCAGAATTCCAGCCAGCTGATAGCGCGAGGAGAAAAAAAAAAGCCGATCACTGGCGGCTGTCAGAGGGACATCTGTCCCTAACAAGGAGAGCTGCCGCCAGCTCATCTGTGCCCACCTGTGCCACCTACCAGTGCACAACAGTGCCGCCTACCAGTGCCCACCAGCGTCACCTACCAGTGCCCACAGTGCCATCTATCTGTGCCCAGAGTGCCACCTATCGGTGTCACCAATCAGTACCTCATCAACAGTGCTGCCCATCAGTGTCCCCTACCAGTGCCCATCAGTGCCACCTATCAGTGCTCATCAGTGTCATCTATCAGTGGTACCTATCAGTAACACCTATCAGTGCCCATCAGTGCCACCTATCAGGGCCCATCAGTGCCATCTTATCAGTGGCCATCAGTACCGCCTTATCTGTCCCAGTCAGTGCCGCCTTATCTGTGCCTATCAGTGCCCATCAGTGCAGCCTATCAGTGCCCACCAGTGCAGCCTATCAGTGCCCACCAGTGCTGCCTCATCAGCGCATATCAATGAAGGAGAAAAATTACCTGTTTGCAAAATTTTATAACAAACTGTGAAACATGATTATTTTTTCAAAATTTTCTGTCTTTTTTTATTTGTTTAGCAAAAAATAAAAACCCCAGTGGTGATTAAATACCACCAAAAGAAATCTCTATTTGTCTATAAAAAATTATAAAAATTGTATTTGGGTACAGTGTTGTATGACCACGCAATTGTCATTAAAAGAGTGACAGCGATGAAAGCTGAAAATTGGTCTGGGCAGGAGGGGGGGGTTTAAGTGCCCAGTAAGCAAGTGGTTAATGTATACATGTATTAGGATTATCCACGTAATTTAAAGTATTGGTCAGGAGCGCAGCTCCTTTTGTTTCATTCTCTATGTTCAATCTTGCTGCTAATAAACACTTTTCACAAATTAAACTGCTCTTCCTTTGTAATCAATCCAGAACTGTCAGTCATAGTTCTGAAAGCTAACATTCCTCTTCATTTTCAGAATCTTCTGGGTCGGGGAAAATGGAAGGATGTTCAGAATCTCCCAATTCAATCTTGTCATCCTGCATGGTGCATTGCAATAAGAGAAAACAAGAAGAGAGAAGTATAAACTGTAAGTCATGTCTAGGTCTTCCTTAAAAAAACAGTCTGAATTCTTAGCTACAAATCCCACTTTAAGGATATTGGCATGTCAGTAATTATATGTAATGGTCTGCAGAATTAATAATAAATTCATTGGGGTTTATTCTTTAGGATTGTAGACGGAGACATATAAATCATTCCTATGCCTTGGGCCAAATCTGCCACATAGATAAAATCATTAATTCCAAATGACATACGGTGCAGATGGTTCATTCTAGTTGACTATCATTTCAGTGTCCTTTCTGGTTTCTTTGGAGTATGGCTTTGGGGGCCAAGGAATAGGTATAACTAGAGAGTTTATGGCCAGGTGGGCTGGAAGGAGAAAGGGCTCCAATGCTTAAAAAAAAAAAAAAAAACAACCTTAAAAAAATAAATACAAGCATTGGTACTCTCTATATCTCATCAAGTTGTAATGACCAGAGGCAGTGCCGGATGTAGACCTTGGGGGGCCTGGGGGACTTTACATTCGGGGGCCTCTCAACATAGAAATTAAATTATATGACAGAAAATGAATGATAGACTGCAGTTAGGTTCAGAAGAAGACACTTGTCTGATTTTTTTACCTCGATTTTATTGACTGTAAGAATACATATTACACAGGTGATTGGAACGGGCAAATCCATGTTATGTATCACATTACAATATTTACAAATAATTGTTCTTCCTGCACTTAACATCTGCAAAATCTTTAACTTAAATCGGCCATACATGGATCAAATCTTGCCCGGTTCCGCAATGGACCAGCCGAGATTCGATCCATCTATGGGCTGTCAGGTTGTACCCAAGTCATTCCATCAATCGACTTGCGTACGGCCAGCCTGTCAGATTTTTTACCTTTGCCTACTTTTTTTATTATTATTATACAGGATTTATATAGCGCCAACAGTTTGGGCAGCACTTAACAAAATGAAGGCAGATTACAGTTACATTACAGTTTGGTACGAGAGGAATCAGAGGGCCCTGCTCATAAGAGCTTACAATCTAAAAAGGGAGGGTCAATTGATACAAAAGGTAATAGCTATGGGGGATGAGCTGGTGGAGAAAGTAAAACAGTGTATTAGTTATAAGCAGGATAGGCTTCTTTAAAGAGAAGGGCATTAAGGGATCTTCTAAAGATGGATAGATTAGGGGACATTTGGACAGATTGGGGTAGGGAGTTCCAAAGCATGGGAGAAGCTCTGGAGAAATCCTGGAGGCGAGCATAGGAGGAGGTGACAAGGGAGCTAGAGAGCAGGAGGTCTTGGGAGGACTGAAGAGAGCAGCTTGGTTGATATTTTGAGACTAGGTTAGTGATGTAGCTGGGGGCAGAGTTGTGGATGGCTTTGTAAATTATTGTTAGTACTTTGAATTTTAGTCGTTGGGTGAGTGGAAGCCAGTGGAGGGATTGGCAGAGAGGGGTGGAGGACACTGAATGGTTGGTAAGGTGGATCAGTCTTGCAGCAGCATTCATTATGAACTGAAGGGGGGATAGTCTATGTAAAGGTAATCCAATGAGGAGGGAGTTGCAGTAGTCGAGGAGAGAAATAACCAGGGAGTGAATTAGAAGCTTGGTGGTGTCATTAGATAAAAAGGGGCGTATACTTCTGGTGGCTATAGCTGCTAGCAGTAATCACTGTGTCCTGCAAGCTGGGAGGGCTCTCCCCCCCAACGGTAGAGCACACACTGACTGTGTTGGTGGGGGAAATTGAGCGATTTCCTTTCCTTACACCCATTATGGAAGGAAAGAAAATCACATAATCTATGGGCTGCCTGACTCCTCAAACTGTATCATCGAGAGGACATTGCTCTCGACAGCCAGTAGGCACAGTGCACATAGTCTTTATGGGGTTATCATGGTTCTCAGATACTTCTTTATAAGTGCCAGTTTGCTGAAGGGCCTGTCTCTCGAACCACATGTTCAAATATATTCTAAGTGGTACATTATGACCTGGAAAGGTCTCAGCAAGCCCTTCATCATGTCATAAAACTGCCTGTTGAGATGGAGTGAGACAAGACCAGAGCATTGTAAGGGATGCAAACTGGACAATTTCCTCAACGAACATATTGCTGAAGTCTTGAGGGAAAATGAGCTTAATTTTTTTTTAAAAAGTAAGCCTGGGACCCAAATTAGAAAAGGGGCCTGGGGCAACTACCCTTTTGCACAGCCTTATTTGGAGAGAACAAAGAATATTCCAATGGAAGTACAACTCCAGCAATGTTTTTAGCCTTTGATTAAGTGTTAGAACTGGTGTGCATGTTGGTTGATAGCTCTTCTACTCTTATTTCAGTGACAACCCAAAATGTTTTAATTTCCCTTGCTGTTTATCCTCGTGATAATGGCCATTGTATCAATCAGGAAGAATCTCTCCATTGGTAATGCAGACAGCAATAAAAACCTGGCAGGGGCTAAGATTCCCCACTCTGGCCAAAACTAGAAAAAAGTTTTGTCTAGAGGTCAACTTAATAGAAAATAAATAAATAAAGCCTGTTTAAGCTGTCTTTTTGTTCCTGTCCTTGGAATGGCTGTACACTTTCTTTAAAATGATACTAAAGTCTTTTTTTTTTTGTTTAAAAATACCAAACATGTCATACTTACCTGCTCTGTGTAGTGGTTTTGCACAGAGCAGACCAGATCTTCCTTTGCTCGGGTGGCTCTCTTGGCCCCTCCCTCCTGTCGAGTGCCCCCACAGCAAGCAGCTTCCTATGGGGGCACCCGAGCTGAGCCGCAGCTCCATGTGTCCATTCAGACACGGAGCTGCAGTTCAGCCCCACCCCTCTCTCTTCTAAATTACTTTGATTGACAGCAGCATGAGCCAATGGCACAGCTGCTGTGTCTCAGCCAATCAGGAGGGAGAGTCCCGGACAGCTGAGGCAGTCGTGCAGATCGCTGGATCGAGAGGGGGCTCAGGGAAGTATTAGGGCGGCTGAGGGGGGCTGCTGCAGACATAAGGTGTTTTATCTTAATGCATAGAATGCATTAACCACTTAAGCCCTGGACCATTTGGCTGGCCAAAGACCAGAGCACTTTTTGCGATTCGGCACTCGCACCGCTTTGACTAACAATTGCGCGGTCGTGCGACGTGGCTCCCAAACAAAATTGACATCCTTTGTTCCCACAAATAGAGCTTTCTTTAGGTGGTATTTGATCACCTCTGCGGTTTTTATTTTTTGCGCTACAACTAAAAATAGAGCGACAATTTTGAAAAAATTGCACTATTTTTTACTTTTTGCTATAATAAATATCCCCAAAAAATATATAAAAAACTATTTTTTTCCTCAGTTTAGGCCAATACGTATTCTTCTACATATTTTTGGTAAAAAAAAAATGCAATAAGCGTTTATTGATTGGTTTGCGCAAAAGTTATAGCGTCAACAAAATAGGGGTTAGTTTTATGGCATTTTTATTCTTTTTTTTCTACTAGTAATGGCGGCGATCTACGATTTTTATCGTGTCTGCAACATTGTGGCCAACACATCGGACAATTTTGACACATTTTTGGGACCATTGTCATTTTTACAGCGATCAATGCGAAAAAATTGCATTGATTACTGTAAAAATGACACTGGCAGTGAAGGGGTTAACCACTAGCTGGCTAGGAAGGGGTTAAGTGTGTCCTTGGGAGTGTTTCTAACAGTTAGGGGACATGGCTACGAGTGACACTTCACTGATCACCGCTCCCGACCACAGGGAGCTGTGATCAGTGACAGTGTCATTACGCAGAACGGGGAGATGCTTGTTTACATTAGCATCTCCCCGATCTTCCTCTCCGTGAGACGATGGCGGGTATCCCCGCGGACATCGAGTCCACGGGACCCGCGATCCTACTCACGGAGCTCGTGGCAGGGTCGCGCGCGCCGCCGGTGGCACGCACGCGACCACACGGGGGCAAATTCAAAGGGACGTACAGGTACGCCCATTTGCCAAGCCACTCCATTCTGCCGACGTATATGTACATGCGGCGGTCGGCAAATGGTTAAGATAAAAAAACCTTCTGCCTTTAGAATCACTTTAAATCTGTGCCATCAGGGTACAGCTTCTTGCACAATTTTTGACACTGAGAAAAGGGCGAGGGATACATTCCAAAGGGTAGAGCTCACATTGGCACACATCTGGTAGATTTTTGAAATCTCAGCCAGCCAGTATACTTGTGCTCAATAGTCTAACTTGACTAATAGGTTAGTATTGGGGTCTCCAAACTTTCTAAACAAAGAGCCAGTTTACTGTCCTGCAGATTTTAGGGGGGACAGACTGTGGTCAGTGGGTTCACATATACCCCAGTGTCAGTGGGAGATTACGCCGCGCCTGTGATACCTAGGAGGAGGAATAGTGCAACATCATTGGTATCAGTGGGAGGAATAGTGCCCCATCGTTGGTGACAGTGGAAGGAATGTGCCCAGTCATTGATGTCTGTGCGAGAGTTTGTGCCCCATCGTTGGTTTCAACGGGAGGTATTGTGCCCCATCATTGGTTTCAATGGGAGGAATAGTGCCTTATCGTTGGTGTCAGTGGAAGGAATAATGCCCTGTTGTTGGGGTCAGTGGAAGGGATAGTGCCCCATCATTGGTATCAGTGGAAGATATAAGGCCTCGTCATTAGCATCATGGAAGGAATACTGCCCCATCGTTGATGTCAATGGAAAGAATAGTGCCCCATATCAGTGAGAGGAACAGTGCCCCAAGGGCTGCATAAAGAAAAGCAAATGGCCCCATTTGGCGACCTCTGGCTTAGACTATTGAGCACATCATTCACATCTGAGAGCTGCTGAAAAACAAATTCAGCCCACAATTCCAGCAACCAAAGCGCTAAAGGAACGTGCATTTTTACGTGTAACAAAACACCAGAAAAACGCCTAGTTTAAAAATACGCAAAGTCGCTCTGAAAAAGATAAGGAGCTTCTACATTTGTGTTTCTGGAGTGTAGGGCAGCCCTACATGCCAAACGCAACAAATAAAGTGCCAAAAAACGCTCCCACATTGCTAGATGTGAACGGGGCCTTATAGAAGAACAGTGTGGCAGACATGCAAACAGACACTTACTGCATATAATTTAAATCGACAACAATTGACATAGCCACATGCACAAAATCCTGTGATTATGGATTTTCTCTTCAGCAACTTACATTAAAAATAAAGATAATACCAAAATATTACCAAATGCACATAACTTAACATTATGTATGTTACTGCTAATCTGATCATGGCTTACCATGGCTGCACTCTCTGTACCATATGGTAATTTTATAAAAAGTAGAAGTGTACGAACTTACCTTTTTTTCATGGAGTGCGATAAAGCCTTCAGAATACTTTACAGTCTTCTTGGGGACAGAGAATGGCACATCGTCTTTAGGATCTATGTCCACAACTAAGAAAGAAAATGATATCACATTATCATGACACCATAATAATAATGGAAGAATTTCATGTTACATTCAAATTTGGCAAAAGCTCATATTTTATATGACAACAGCAGAAAGCATCATAGTATTGGCACACATGTAATCCTGTAATCAGAGATGGGGAAGAGGGGAGGCACAAAGGGAACCTGATGGTTTGCCCTGCATCATCAAAGAGCAGGTCTCTTTAGGCTCCATCCACACCTGGCGATTTCGGAACATGCGACAAAGTACACAGAAGCAGCATTTTGGCGTGCACTTGCTGTGCTTACAGTGCCATTAATTATTAACAAAACCCCAAGCGCAGGTAGCAGACCCGTGTTTTGGCATGTATTTTGTTGTGCCAAAAAGCGCGGTGAAAAACGCACCATGCTCCACGCCTGAAAAGGTACTGGAGCATCTTTGGTGCGTTTATTGCGCTCTGTGCGATGAGTAGGAATCCATGAAAAGAGTGCAAAAAAAGCAAGTGGGAACGCAAATTCCCATTACGCACTGATGAAAGTTGCCTTGAAGCCCAACTGTGGCAAAATAGAAAATTACTGTGGCACTGTGCCTCCACTGCAAGGGCTAACTGCTTATTTAGGACTGGGGGAGAGTAAAAGCATTTTACGTACCTGAATATTAACTCCCTTGGTATATAGTGGTCTCCCATGCTCTGGCAGTAAACTGTACCGCAGCATCTTCACATCCAATGCAGGGTGTGGTTTTGATGACACCAGGACCTTAGACCGTTTGAGCATGAAGAAGATGATGCTGTGGGGAGCGAACTAGTGGTGCAGAGGAGTAGAGAACAGGCCAACTAGGCCTAAACCAGCAGTTAACCCTTGCAGTGTGGGTGCAGCCCCTCTGCAAGCAGGAGTTTTGCACGTTTCCCAGAGCTGGGCTTTAAAAAAAGCCACAATAAAACTACTGAAGTCCTCTAATGTATTTTACATTTACGCACCATTCACATTTTGACATGCAATTTTCTGTGTGTCGCGTAGGGAAGCCCATATACTTCACATTTGTGGCCCAAAAGAAGCTCCTGCTCCTTATTGGCTGACAAGCTTTATCGATTTGTGAAGGAGCAGTTTGCCGTGATTGCCATGCGACAATTGTGGCAGAATCGCGTCACGTTTGTGGTTTCATTAAAGAATAATGGCACCCAAACTCACGCAGCTATTCTGTCCGTAATCCCAAATCGCAAAATCTGATCAGAAACCTTAAGGTTACGTTGTTTACATTTTTAGACAAACGGCTCCAATTAAAGCAGAACCTATGTTTTTTTTTTTTAAAACATTTTGTGTATAGATTTTTTTATATTGTATCTATTTATTTTGCATGTTGTGATATTGCAGGGATTTTGCTTAATTTTTGTCCACACCAGTCAGGAACTCTGGTTAAGGGCTTGTCAGCCCACTTTTATAAAAAAAAAATGAAATAGTTCAACACAGAACAGTTGCCCACGCAGAGGTATCTACCATAAACATGAATGTATTGATAGTCTACTTTCTGGCTCTCTCTAGCAGCACTGCTGCCCAGGCCTTGTGCCTGGGTCCTCCAGACCTGATAACAGAGCACTCCTGTGTTCAAGTACAACCACTGTACCTCTCCCAGCTCGCTTGATCCTCTGGACACAGAATCTTCTGACTCCAGCATTGAGTACCATCTCCTGAGTGGAACAGACCTATCTCCTAATCAAAACCCTGAACTGCTGCTATGCTAGGGTTGCCACCTGTCCAGAATTCTTCAGTTTTAAAACATGTGTCCGGGTTTCAATCTGCCTAAAACTCTGACACATTGTTCAGACTGGGCTGTGGCTCCCTAAGTAACTGAGATAGTTACACAAACATCTGTTGCCGCCATGGAGCTACAGGCCACTGTCTGGGGGTTTTGTATCACTGGGGGTGCGGGGAGAAGATGATGTCAGCAAAAGCAGTTTGGCTACACCCACTGTTCACCACAGTGTGCTGCATTATCACTCTCCTTGGGGCACCCAAAGGTGTCCCAGGTCTTTTATAATCCTATAGTACATGCTACAAAAACAATATGTGCCCTGTGCCAATAAAGTGTTCGGGTTTGGCTTGAAGAGAAGGTGGCAACCCTATGCTATGCCCTTCATTTGTAACGGGTATGCCCCCCTGCACACTCAGCCTGCTGGTCTCCAGCAAGACCCGGACACTGGCTTCATCCCACCCAAAACTCTTTGAAGGCTTTTGATTCCGAATCTCAATCTGGGAATTACAAAACCCAGAAAAAATTGATAAACCACCTTTCTCCACTTATCACAAACATTCTGGAGCCTCTGTATATGTGAGAAATCTTTATCACCTTTGCCTATACTTACACTGTGGCAGGACCTTACACTGTCACAATGTATCTATTGTGTTTTATAGCGCTGATAAAGGAGGTTCCTAGAGTCTCTTAGAAATGCATTGACTGGTTTATGGATCCTTTGTCAAAAAAACTGTTTAGGACTTTACTACTTGTCCGGTGCCCTCTTCTTTCTAGATTGTATTCAGTTTGTTCTTTAATTACTGAAACAAGGATAAGCAAACTGATTTTAGTAGTATAATTCTAACAATTTCATGTGCGGCTTTGACTGACTAGCACCTGACTAGTGACAATGGATCAGTGAAAGAAGTCTTTATATTGAGGGCACCAAAAGCTTGCCCAATGATGGTGCTGCACCATGCATATCCCTTGCATAATGGGAAAAAGACCATAGCAAATGTTCCCTCCACCTGCTGCCCATGCCATTACAGCAGATTGTATGGAGCAGTTGGTGCATAGGGCACATTAAATATGATGCATAAGCATTCATGCATCTCCCAGTACTTTCTCCCTCCGCACAGCCAGTAGAAGAAATTTTTTCTGTTGGATGTTTCTAAACTGTATTTTAGAATAGATCAGACTATTGATCAATGGTGAGCCGAGACAGATAACCACTGACTGGACACATACAAAGCCAATGAATAGTTCAGCCAGACAAAACTGAAATAGCAGGTTTAGGTAGGCTGAACCTTAAAAGTTTCACATACATGAAGTTGGTCTAATGTACTTACAGATCTCTTGAAGCGGTTTGGTAGTAGTATCTGTTTCTGTTTCTGGAACACTGAGTTTAGGTTCTTCGTTACATGTTTGAAATACAGCTCTGTTTTTTTCTTTTTTACACCATATTATAACTATAGCACTCAGTAATAAAACCAACACGACCGGTAAGACTAGAGGCCACCTAAGCCGATTCTGATGAGTTTCTGTAATTAAACAAATTCAGACCATAAATCCTATTGTTAAATAATGTATGTTTAGTTCAGTATACAACAATCACAGAGGTTATTTACATTACACAGTACATTTTTTTTTTATTTCCATCCACACAATTAGTATACGATGATTACATTTTATATAAAAAAACAGCCCTTGAAGAACACCTATCTATAGTTTCACTCTAAGAGCCCTTTCACACTGGGGCGGTTTGCAGGCGTTATTGCGCTAAAAATAGCGCCTGCAAACCGACCTAAAACTGCCTCTACTGTTTCTTCAGTGTGAAAGCCTGAGGGCTTTCACACTGAAGCGGTGCGCTGGTAGGAGAGAAAAAAATCTCCTGCAAACCACATCTTTGGAGCGGTGTATTCACCGCTCCTAAACCGCTCCTGCCCATTGAAATCAATGGGGCAACGTGGCTAGCTATGCGAGCAGTTTCAACCCTTTTTCGGCCGCCAGCGGGCGTTAAAACCGCACCGCTAGCGGCCGAATACCGCCGCAAAAAAGAGCTGTTTTACCGCCGACGCCCCCACCACCCCAGTGTGAAAGCAGCCTTATACCTGGTACACACTCAGTGGTGTATTTAGGTTTTGTGCTACCCTAGGCCTGGCTAAACTCGTGAAGAGTGGGGGGGGAGTATAGTGGCGCTTGGAGAGAGAGACGGATAGGTGGGAAACAAAACTATAGGTAAAGGTGATTATGATAACAAAATCCAGTGGTTGGGGGTAGCTTGGACCCTGGAAAGTTCAGTTCAGGCTTGAATGGGTTAGGAACAAGTTTGATGGGTTAAAGATGTATATAGAGCTCTAGAGGTGCAGCCAGCTGTGCAAGAGGAAGCAGCTCTGTAGATATATAATGTAGAGAACAGCGGTGCTCATCTGAGTGCAGTATAATAAAACGATCAATGATGAACCTATTAAAAAATGTAAATAAGAATTAACTCACAGGGTAAGGGCTAAAATGGTTAGTCACAAGGGGAGGGTCGCTGTGTAGACCTGATCCAGATAGCCGGCGGTGTGGGGTGCTGCTGCTGTCACGCTAGCTGCAGGGGTTTCCAAGGCTCCGAGTGAAGCTGGCAGTCGTCTCCCTGTCGGCTGTGACATCACTGGATGTGGGGAACAGGGCCTGCAGGCGCGCGTTCTGAGCATGCGTTCTCCTTCTTCAGGCTGTGAAGCATGCATGCTCCTTCTTCAGGCTTGATCACAGCCTGAAGAAGGAGAACGTATGCTCAGAACGCGTGCCTGCTGGCCCTGTGCCCCACATCCAGTGACGTCACAACCGATGGGGAGACGACTGCCAGCTTCACTCTGAGCCTTTGAAACCCCAGCAGCTAGCGAGACAGCAGCAGCATCCCACACCACCAGCTATGTGGATCAGGACTAGAAGGCAAGCCTCCCCTTGTGACTAGTCATTTTAACCCTAATGCCTCGTACACACGGTCGGATTTTCCGACGCAAAATGTTGTATGTGAGCTACTTGTCGGAAAGTCCCACCGAGTGTATGCTCCATCGAACATTTAATGTTAGACTTTCCGCCAGCAAATATTTGCTAGCAGGTTCTCAAATTTTCCACCAACAAAACGTTGTTGTCGGTAAGTCCGATCGTGTGTACACAAGTCCGGCACACATAAGTTCACGCATGCTCGGAATCAACCAGAAGGAGCCGCACTGGCTATTGAACTACCGCCTTAAGGCTTAAACTAAAACCACAGACCGAAGGTGAGTAAACCGTTATGCTGATAAATCGAAGGCCTATTGTTCTTGAACAGGGGCAGACTGACAACTCATGGGTCCCCCGGGCAATAGAAGATCATGGGGCCCCCTGTGTCAGCGCATACACTCAAGCCACACCTGCACAGGGGGACACGGGGGGGGGCACACAGGAAGACACGGGGGGAAGAGCACACAGGGAGACACTGAGGGGGAGAGCACACAGGGGGACACTGTGGGGGGAGGAAGAGCACACAGGGGGACACTGTGGGGGGAGCACACAGGGGGACACTGTGGGGGGAGCACACAGGGGGACACTGTGGGGGGAGCACACAGGGGGACACTGTGGGGGGGAGCACACAGGGGGACACTGTGGGGGGAACACACAGGGGGACACTGTGGGGGGAGCACACAGGGGGACACTGTGGGGGGGGCACACAGGGGGACACTGTAGGGGGGGCACACAGGGGGACACTGTGGGGGGGCACACAGGGGGACACTGTAGGGGGGGCACACAGGGGGACACTGTGGGGGGGAGCTTACAGGGAGACACTGTGGAGGGAAAAGCACACAGGGAGACACTGTGGGGGGGAGAACGCACAGGGAGATACTGGGGGGAGCACACAGGGGGACACTGTGGTGGGAGGGAGAGCACACAGGGAGACACTGTGGGGGGGGGAGAGCACACAGGGAGACCATAGGAGGGGGAGGGCACAGGGGGACACTGGGGAGGGGGGAAGCACACAGGGGGGACACTGTGGGGGTGGAGAGCACACAGGGAGACACTGTGGGGGGAGAGCAAACAGGGGGACACTGGGGGGAGGGAGAGCACAATTGGGGACACTGGGGGGGGCAAACAGGGGGACACTGTGGGGGAAAGCACACAGGGGAACACTGGGGAGGAGCATACAGGGGGACACTGTGGGGGGAGCACACAGGGGGACACTGTGGGGGGGAAGCACACAGGGGGACACTGGGGGGGAAGCACACAGGGGGACACAGGGGGGAGTCCACAGGGAGACACTGGAGGGGGAGAACACAGGGAGACACTGGAGGGAGAGCACACAGGGAGACACTAGGGGGGAGAGCATACAGGAGGACACTGTGGGGGGAGGGAGAGCACACAGGGGGACACTTTGGGAGGGGGGAGAGCACACAGGGGGACACTGTGGGGGGGAGCACACAGGGGGACACTGTGGGGAGGAGCACACAGGGGGACACTGTGGGGGGGCACACAAGGAGACACTGTGGGGGAAAGAGCACACAGGGAGACACTGTGGGGGGGGGGAGCACACAGGGAGACACTGGGGGGAGCACACAGGGAGACACTGAGGGGAGGG
Source organism: Aquarana catesbeiana (assembly GCF_042186555.1). Taxonomy (NCBI): domain Eukaryota; kingdom Metazoa; phylum Chordata; class Amphibia; order Anura; family Ranidae; genus Aquarana; species Aquarana catesbeiana. The sequence goes on from NC_133336.1 coordinate 177,816,762, forward strand.
AGAGCACACAGGGAGACACTGTGGGGGGGGAGCACACAGGGGGACACTGTGGGGGTGGAGAGCACACAGGGGGATACTGTGGGGGGAGAGCAAACAGGGGCACACTGGGGGAGTGAGAGCTCACTTGGGGACACTGGGGGGAGCACACAGGGGGACACTGTGGGGGTGGAGAGCACACAGGGGGATACTGTGGGGGGAGAGCAAACAGGGGCACACTGGGGGAGTGAGAGCTCACTTGGGGACACTGGGGGGAGCACACAGGGGGACACTGTGGGCGGAAGCACACAGGGGAACACTGGGGGGGAGCATACAGGGGGACACTGTGGGGGGAAGCACACAGGGGGACACTGGGGGGGAAGCACACAGGGGGACACAGGGGGGAGTCCACAGGGAGACACTGGAGGGGGAGAACACAGGGAGACACTGGAGGGAGAGCACACAGGGAGACACTGGGGGGGAGAGCATACAGGAGGACACTGTGGGGGGAGGGAAAGCACACAGGGGGACACTTTGGGAGGGGGGAGAGCACACAGGGGGACACTGTGGGGGGGAGCACACAGGGGGACACTGTGGGGAGGAGCACACAGGGGGACACTGTGGGGGGGCACACAAGGAGACACTGTGGGGGAAAGAGCACACAGGGAGACACTGTGGGGGGGGAGCACACAGGGAGACACTGGGGGGAGCACACAGGGAGACACTGAGGGGAGCACACAGGGGGACACTGTGGAGGGGAGGGAGAGCACACAGGGAGACACTGTGGGGGGGGAGCACACAGGGGGACACTGTGGGGGTGGAGAGCACACAGGGGGATACTGTGGGGGGAGAGCAAACAGGGGCACACTGGGGGAGTGAGAGCTCAATTGGGGACACTGGGGGGAGCACACAGGGGGACACTGTGGGCGGAAGCACACAGGGGAACACTGGGGGGAGCATACAGGGGGACACTGTGGGGGGAGCACACAGGGGGACACTGTGGGGGGGAAGCACACAGGGGGACGCTGGGGGGAGAAGCACACAGGGGGACACTGGGGGGGGAAGCACACAGGAGGACACTGTGGGGGAGCATACAGGGGGACACTGGGGGGAGGGAGCATATAGAGGGACACTGTGGGGGGGAGAGCATACAGGGGCACACTGTGGGGGGGCGAGCTCAAAGGGGGACACTGTGGGTGGAGAGAACACAGGGGGACACTGTGGGGGGGAGAGCACACAGGGGGACACTGTAGGTGGAGAGAGCACACAGGGGGACACTGTGGGGCAGGGGAGAGCATACAGGGGGACACTGTGGGGGGAGAGAGCATACAGGGGGACACTGTGGGGGGGGGAGCACACAGGGGGACACTGTGGGGGTGGGGGGACCAGGAGAGACCTTTATGAGCCCTCCCTCCAATGGCGGCCCTGGTGTCTCTATAGTGGCCAAGTGCCCAATGGGTCAGTCCGCCCCTGTTCTAGAAATATTTAGAAATTGTAAAAGGTATAATCTAATGGTTCACACTACAGATAGGGTTTAATCAAATATAAATGTTAAAGACCAAATTCATCCAAAACTAATATTTGAAATTTGGGAGGTCTGAATGACCAGTTGACTGCTCTAGATGTCTAAGTGGGGGTTCAAACTGCAGTAATTTTAAAGCCATAAAGCCAAGCAAGAGAATTCTTGCCCTCTGGCTGTATTCTCTATGCTGTAAAATAAAGATAGAAAGCAGTTGTAAACAAAAGGCAACCTCTTTTGTAAAATTACTGTGAGTAGAACTGTGGAGACCTAGCCACTTGAATTTAAAGCAGATATCACCACATACCTGGCCTGGGTGCTTCCCTCCTCCTTCTCTCTCTTTTATTGACAAAGAGCCCGGGTCAGGAGGAAGTTACATATTGCAACTTCCTCCCAAGGTGCCGCGGAGGAGGGTAGGTGGAGCATTAGGCTCTGTCAGTTACATTAAGTGTGGTCGGTCTGGCCATTCACCGGATAATTTATGGGGGCGCCAGTCCCTGCCTCCCTGGCCAAGTACGCCCCATAACACTGGTGCCAGTCCCTGCCCCACGGCCCAGTCCGCCCCATAACACTGGCGCTACAGAAAAAGTGTAGCGCAAGCCGCCGGGGACTGTTTCCGTGCGGGAGCCGGGATGACTTTTTTTCATGCAGGGGGTGGCTTTTTTGCTGCCCCCCTAAAAAGTGGCGCCTTAGGCCTGGGCCTTGTTGGCCTAGGCCAAGATACAGCACTGTACACACATAATGTATGTTTTTTTTTCGCTCAACCCGGTTGGAGCAGCTGTACTAATGATCCAACGTCAGTCCAGAGATCTCCCACTCTGAGCTGGTGGCAGAGAGTGTTAATTGAGAGCTGGTCGACTGCAGGTTTTCCAGCATGCTCGTCCGACAGAAGATGTTGGCTGCCATACACACAGGCAGAATGTTGGCCTGTTTTTATGGAACCGGACGATGTCACCCAGCATTTGACCCGTGTGTACGGGGCTTTACTCTGCACACCTTGGTGGCCCTCATGGGTGGATACAATAGCAGGTTTGTGATGTAACAGACTCACGCCCCTCCTACTTACAACCTTGTCTCCTACCCTTGCAATTCTAAAGTACTAAAGTTCTGTCATAGCAAACACACATACCAGCCAATGCAAGATGACCTGTGTGTCCAGTCTGAAAACTGGAAGGAACTGTTTTGCCTAAGGGTACTTCTTATTTCATGTATATAATTTATTAGTGCCATACCTATAATAGAGCATGACATTTCACTGAGACACTCTGTGATAACACAGCTGGCCTGATGCTTCTCTCCTGTTTATTTCCTGGGGTCCTTCTTTGGAAGTCCACATCACTGCTGCCATGATGTGGACACTTCTTATTGGTGGAGGTGACAGTTCTAACAGTTGGATCCTCTCTCATAGGCTCCAGAGGCAGGAGAACAAGTGGGGAGGTGGTGCCCAAGAAGATGACAAGCGGAAAATATTTCTGGTCTACAGGACAAGAAATTAACTTGGCCCATAAAGGAAATTGTGACTTCGATCCATTTTTTTAGGAAGAGGTATTTAGAAATAAGATTAAGGAGAATGGTAATTGATGCATGATCTGATGCACTATTTACATTTCATTCTTGCCTGGAGTTGGGCTTTAAAAGTGGTTCAAACGTTAAAGGTTTTTTGGGCACTTAAACCCCCCTTCCTAACCAGACCAATTTTCAGCTTTCAGTGCTCTCACATTTTGAATGACAATTACTCAGTCATGCAACACTGTACCCATAAGAATTGTTTTTTTTTTTTGTTTTTTTTCCCACGCAAATACAGCTTTTGGTAGTATTTAATCACTTGTTTTTTTTTTTTTTTTTTTTTTTTTTTTTGCGGTATAACGGAAAAAAAACGAAAATTTTGTAAAAAAATGCATTTTGCAAATTAGTAATTTTTCTTCATAAATGTTGGCCAAAGGGTATACTGCTACGTATCTTTGATAAAAATAACCAAAAACAGTGTATATTTGGTCTTTGTGAAAGTTACAGTCTACAAGCTATGGTGCCAATGGTGAAAATTGATTACACCTGATGTACTGACAGCCTATCTCATTTCTTGAGACACTAACAAGCCAGGAAAGTACAAATGACCCCTTTTTGGAAAGTAGACATTTCAACGTAAATACGTTGAAGACGTAAGAGGCATAGTGAGTTTTTTGAAGTTGTATTTTTTTCCTGCAGTTCTTTGAAAAATTAAGATTTTTTTTCTTTTTTTTCCCCACAAAATTGTCATATTAACAGGTTATTTCTCACACACAGCATATGCATACTTACAACTACACCCCAAAACACATTCTACTACTCCTCCCAAGTGGCAATGGCAATGCCACATGTGTGAGACTTTTACACAGCCTGGTCACATACAGAGGCCCAACATACAAGGAGCACCATCAGGTGTTCTAGATACATAAATTACACATTTCATTTCTTGACTACCTCTAATGCTGTGTACACACGAGCGGAATGTCCGTCAGAAAAAGTCAAACGGGAGCTTTTCATCATATATTCCGATTGTGTTTATGCCCCACCGGACTTTTTATGCCGAATTCTGACGGACCTAGAAAGTCCGGAACCAATTCCTATTGGGAAAACCGCTCATCTGTATGCTGTTCCGACGTACCAAAAACAAGCACTTGCTCTGAAGCAAGTACGAGATGGAAGCTATTGGCTACTGGCTATTGAACTTCCTTTTTCTAGTCCCATCGTACGTGTTGTACGTCACCGCGTTCTTGACAGTCGGGCTTTGGTGTGATCGTGTGTACGCAAGAGCAGCATTCCGTTGGAAAAACCTTCAGGGTTTATTCCGATGGGAAAACCGGTCGTGTGTACATGGCATTACACTTTTGAAGGCCCTGGAGGACCAGGACAATAGAAACGCCTAAAAAATTACCTCATTTTGGAAAGTTAACACCGCAATGTATGTTCTATGAGGCATAATTAGCCTTTTGAACATGCCATTTTTTTCCATAAGGTTTTGGAAAATGTAGGAAAAAAATGAAAACGCATTTTCTTTTACACAAAGTTGTCCATGTATAAGATATCTCTAACACACAGCATGTACATACCAAAAATTACACGGAAGGATGGGCACTCATTTAGCATGGATGGGCACGGATGAGCACTGATGTGGCATTGATGAGCTCTGATATGGCATGCATAATCATGCATAAGGCATGGATGGCCATGGATGAGGCATGAATGAGGCATGAATGAGCCATGGATAGGCAAGAATGAGCTGTGGATAAGCACGGATGAGCCATGGATGAGCATGTATGAACCATGAAGGGGCACGGATGAGCCATGGATGGGCATGGATGGGCACGGATAAGCCATGAATAGGCACAGATCGGGGCTGTGGGCGCTTCATATCCAGCCCACAAGCGCTGCACCCGCTCCCTTCTCTCCTCGCAAACTGTACCAATCGGTGCGAGGAGAGGGGAGGAGCTGAACCGGACATGCTCCGGTTTGTTGAAAAGTGATCGCTCCATCACTGGATGGAGCGATCATGTGGTAAAGGGCCACTGTCATTGGCCATTTACCCCGATCCATGATGCAACGGGTGCGGAAGACCCAACGGTCACAGGAAATCCCGGGTGTGCACGATTCTGGGAGGACGTCATAGTACGCCCTCCCAGAATTAGCCGACCGCGCTGTAGCCGTCATTCGGCTATGGCCCGGTCAGCAGTTGGTTAAGGTAAAAACCCTCTGCGTGCAGCCCTGTTTTTGGTTTAGGAATTTTAACTGGTGACAGGTTTTCTTTCTCTTTTAGACCCCTGATGTCTCACCTATCCTCCAATAAAAACAATTGTAGTGTAGATCGCACTGCATTCGTTTTTTTTTTCTCCAGTCATATTGGCTGGGGTTAGTGACACGAGGACCAGTGTCCGTAACAGAGTGGGGAGCAGACATTTTCTGGTCTCTCCCCTCTACCCAGCAGCACCTGCCATGCCAGTCCCAGGTGTGGGGATGAGCTTGTAGAGCCCAGGTAACATGGCAGGGGCATGTGCGGGGGTCTTTACCGAAGGCTGCAGAGCCACTGGATCACTTGCATCTGACAGCTGACAGTTGCCCTTCAAAATGTATTTATATTTAAAGAGATACTGGGAAAAGGTTTTTGCTTCTACTAATCTTATTAAAGTCTAGAGTTCTCCTGGTGAAGTTGTGCATATGTACCCTTATGCGAGTGGTGTGTAGGCAGGTTGTCTACACATGGAAAGTTTTCCGTAAGCAAGTGAGACAGGCTGCCTGGGCTGGGAAGGGGTTAAACCTGTTTCTGCAGTTTTCTGGTCGTTTATGACCTGGGCTCTTCCCCCTCCTCTGTGCTGTGGATAAAAGGGGAAAGGGCTCTGCACAAACAGCTGCTACTTCATGGGAAAAAGAGATGCTGAACAGACATGATGTAAGTTTGCTGCACCTTGAAGTCCATCGGAGGCACCGGGGTTCCGGAGGACATCCAGGCCATAGTCAACACTAACATGGACCATCAACTCATAGAAGTATGCCTGGGCAGCCACACAACTGTAGTTAGGATTAGGGATTGGACTTGTTGATATTTGACTGTAATGTTAAAGTCTCTTCATTAAAGTTACATTAACTGTTCCTATCATGGTCTGAGGTTATTCAAAAGGGTGAATGTTGGTTCTGGCATATCTAAGGAACCAGGGTTTGTAAGGCACAAAGGGGTATGAAGTGACATCATTACATGTCAGCAAGACAAGAAGAGGAGTGTGGTTGCTAGGAGTAACACATACAAGTTCAAGACACCAAGCAACCAGTCGTTAAGCATGGTATCTGGCAAGGTGACAGGTCCTCCAGTAGCTTGGGGTTCATTGTCTGGCTCCCTCCCTAGCAGTTGGTGTTCAATAGCAACTGGATCTGAACCCATATTATGGAGATCTATGGCCTGGTTGCGAGGTACGGGAAGGAAGGAGTTAATGAGTCCGCGTTGGGTGCCTGGGTGCCCTGGCGGGACCCCATTCTGTTACTGAGAGTGAGGTAACAGAGGTACACTGGACTGGTGGAGTGGGCGTAGGATCAGCACATGCTGCCTAATGCAACATACAAGTTACAGCGTGTTGTGACATGGGAAGCACTTTTCAGAGGAACTCTATTTTAATTACTGCACACAGTGAAGGCTCCTCTCTAAGTAGGGGAAATGCCTTAATGTTAGATTCTCCACATGACCGAAGTCTCCGCCTGGTCCCGGGCATTGATGACCCCTGGGAGCATACAACTCGGCAAGGATATGCCACAGGCGTGTCTGAAGACAAATATAATACAATTGTGCAAATTCTGTCATTAATGTAATCAAATCTCACCTTTGCCTTGACATGATTTTAATGTATGAGAAACATTCTTCTGGTCAGCAGGGTTCCGTACTGTACACAGGACCTCTCTGTCTAAAGATCCTGGCTGCAGAGACATCTGGATTGTGGGACCAGTGCTATTATACAGCTTAAAATTGTCTGAGCTGTTGTCTCTATATTTCCACGTATATGACAGGGATGTTGTGTTTCCTCGGACATAGCAATGAAGAGTAAAATTACATCCGTCACTGGTATCGATTTCATCGTCAATCCTTATAGATGGAGCAGGAACAGGTTCTGCACAATGAAACAATAATATGTGTTAAACAGCAATATTAGGAAACAAAGTGAAAATATTCAGTAGACTCTCAAATGTATTGCCATATTCCTGCTTTTTAGACATACTTAAAAAAGTACATCTAAGCCCCCCGCTAGGGTGCCCACGTGTCCCGGATTGCCCGGGATTGTCCCTTATTTTTGATTTTTGTCCCGTGTCCCGGGCACCTTCATTCCGGGACAATACAGTGTCCCGGAATGAAAAAAAAACCACACCGCCGGCACCAGTCTGGCTCGCCACCCTTGTAATCATTATAACTGTGAGTAACACATGACACACATCATATGCCTAACTGGTTGCTAGGCTAGGGCCGCATGCCCCACGTCTAGCAACCAGTGATGTCAGCTGACACCGTCTGTCACGTGGGCAGTCAGTGCAGTGGGCACCCTACGGGCTACGGCTGAGCAGCGTGCCTCCAAGAGACAGAGAGAGCAGCCGCCAGCCTGGCCCATGCAGCCACACTGACTTACTAACCTGTGCCCTGCCCAGTCAGTTCAGCTGTGCCCAGTCAGTGCCAGTCCCGGGGCCGCCGACTACTCCAGCAGCCGCCAGCCAGTGCAGCAGCACATTGCCAGCAGCGCAGCCCGACTCCGAGCTGCCCGACTTCAACTTCTCTCCTGAGCCTCGTCCGAGTCCTCCCTCCCTCCCGCCCACGAGGTCCGTGAGTTCGCCGACCGCCAGACAAACTTCCAGGCTAGTGTAACTTACACTTCTTTGTTAAAGTGAGCACTGAGCAATGCATGCTCCCCCTCCGTTCTGCTGCTGTCCCCCACCCCCCTGAGATCTGCTGCTGTCCCCCACCCCCCTGAGATCTGCTGCTGTCCCCCACCCCCCTGAGATCTGCTGCTGTCCCTCACCCCCCTCAGATCTGCTGCTGTCCCCCACCCCCCTCAGATCTGCTGCTGTCCCCCAACTCCCTCAGTTCTGCTGCTGTCCCCCACCCCCCTCAGATCTGCTGCTGTCCCCCACCCCCCTCAGATCTGCTGCTGTCCCCCACCCACTCAGATCTGCTGCTGTCCCCTACCCCCCTCAGATCTGCTGCTGTCCCCCACCCCCCTCAGATCTGCTGCTGTCCTCCACCCCCCACAGATCTGCTGCTGTCCCCCCCACTCCCCCTCAGATCTGCTGCTCTCCCCCTCCATCTTTTCTCCGTGTCCCCCTCCGTTCTGCTGCTTTCCCCCTCTGTTCTTCCTCCGTGTCTCCCTCCATCCTGCTGTCCTCCTCCGTTCTTCCTCCATGTCCCCCTTCGTTCTGCTGCTGTCCCCCTCCGTCCTGCTGTCCTCCTCTGTTCTTCCTCCGTGTCCCCCTCCGTTCTACTGCTGTCCCCCTCCGTTCTTCTTCCGTGTCCCCCTCCGTGCTGCTGCTGTCCCCCTCCGTCCTGCTGTCCCCCTCCATTCTGCTGCTGTCCCCCCCCCGTTTTCCCCAAAAATTGGCAAAAAAAAGTATCAAAAACCATCTTTTTTGGGCGGGCGCGGGGGGTGTCCCTGAATGGCAGTTTGGAAATGTGGTCACCCTCACCCCCCCCCCCCCCAAAAAAAAATTAATGAATATTTTAGATTACCAGTCCTTAGATTTGTTGGCTGCATTGTGGTTTTTTTTTTTTTGCCTGGAGGTCTAACCTGTAACACACATCCTATCTTAGGGTTGATACACTCACTCCTCCACTGTATCTATGAGGAGGACAGCAGCATTTACGACTTCTGAAGAGATGGATTAGTTAATTTAGATTTACTTTACATAAGTGACTAACAAAGCCTAATTCCATTTTACAATTTTTATTCAGTTACAAAAACATTTTTTTTTTTACCATTTTGGGAAAAAGCTTTTACATAAATAAAAAAAAAAGCTGACTGTGAATACCCCTGTCAGGCTGGGTTCACGCTATTGCGAATTGGATGCGGGTTTCTCTGCATCCAATTAGCATGTCAGGAGCCTGTTACTGGCTCTCAAAGGTTCACACAGCTCCGGGACGGCTGCGGAGCACATTACACAGGAGTCCTGTGCATCTTCTGGTCCGTTTCAGGTCCGAATTTAGCTAAAAATTCAGACCGAAATCTGACCTGAAACGGTGAACAGGGATGCACTGGACCCCTGCTGTGAGCCGCTATGCAAGGAGATGTGAATCCAGCCTCAGGGTTACATGGTTTGTTTAAACTCTTTAATGCCTCGTACACACGATCGGATTGGTAGCCAACAAAACCGTGGAACTTTGTCCAAAGGGCATTGGCTCAAACTTGTCTTGCATACACACGGTCACACAAATGTTAGCCAACAATTACGATAGACGTTCAACCTGGATAGGGTGAAGCCAGAGGAGTCCAAGAAGGAAGACGAAGAGAAGAGGCAGTAGGTTGATACCTCAGACGTTCCCCAACTGGCTGCAGGCATTCGCCATTATGGCCAGTGTAATTAGGAAAAAGAGCCAAGAACACTGCTCTGAGCTGTTCTGCTACCTAGATGCCGTAGGTGAAGGCTATAGAGTCTATGGGGGCACTGCATGGCTGCGACATGACGAGCAGTTCCGGCAATGCAAAGGAATACGTTCGTCGTTGAGGTGGGATCACAAGGACATTAGTCTATGAATGAAGCACATGACACATTGGCTAGGGCTCTGAATCAGTTTTTTCGGGGGTGGGGGTGGGGGGGGGGGTGCGGTGGAGCTGCTACCCCAGGACAATCGGCTGGAAAGAAAAAAGGGTGTGTTGGCAGTACAATTTTGCACTTGCAAATTTGGGGGCTCGTGCCGATGCAAACACGAGTGCTCTGGGTGCGGAGGTGCCCACACCGTGTCCCGCTGTTTTAAACAGGGAAAAAGGCGTTCCAGTGAGGCTGGTAACAAAAGGGAAGGTGCCAGTGAGGGTGGAAAGGATGCAGCCTTTCCTCGATAGGTACCCAGACAGAGAGTCAGCACGGGTGTTGGGACTGGGGTTTTCGGAGGGGTTTCACGTACTGTGTACATTGACCAAGGCTCCTCCCAGGTCCCTGAACTTGCGTTCGGCTAAGCAACATTCTTAAGTGGTTTCGGAGAAACTGCGGAAGGAAGTAGCGCACAGACGCATGGGTGGCCCTTTCCTATCTGTCCCGATAGCTAATTTGGTGGTGTCCCCGTTGGGGGTGGTGCCGAAAAAAGAGCCCAATAAATTTTGGCTCATTCACCATCTCTCTTTCCCAAAAGGGGGGTCGGTTAATGATGCTATCAACCCGGAGGAATGTACAGTCAGTTATACTTCCTTCGACACGGCAGTTTTTTGGGTACGCCATTACGGGCAAGGGGCCTTTATGGCGAAAGCGGATGTGGAGTTGGCATTCCAGCTACTGCCTGTATACCCGGATAGTTTTTATTTACTGGGATGCTACTGGGAGAACACATTCTACGTAGACTGCTGTCTGTCCATGGGATGTTCGATTTCCTGTGCCTTATTTGAAAGGTTCAGCTCGTTTGTAGAATGGGTGGTGAGGGACGTTTCAGGGGTGAATTTGATCATTCATTATATGGATGACTTCCTGTGTGTGGGCCCGGCCACCTCAAAGATCTGCGCGGTGCTATTGACCACGTTGGAACATATCGCAGACAGGTTTGGGATCCCGCTGGCACCAGAAAAGACGGAGGGTCTGACCACGGTGCTAAGTTTTTTAGGCATTGTCTTGGACTCAGGAGCAATGGAATGTCGGCTGCCTGAGGACAAGTTGCTGGCCCCCAAGGAGGAGATTATGCTGGGTCTGCGCAAGGTTCAACTGCTAAGGTTGCAGTCGCTGCTGGGGAAGTTGAATTTTGCATGCCGTATCCTGCCAATGGGGAGAGTATTTTGCAGAACAGCAGGGATTAGGGTTCCTACCCATTATGTTTGCTTGGTTTGGGAGCATCAGGAAGACCTGAGGGTGTGGCACTAGTTTTTGGAGTCCTTTAACGGGCAGGCTTTGTGGATGTCTGGGCCAGTAAGTAATTTTGACCTAGAACTCTACACTGATGCGGCAGGGGCATCGGGGTTCGGGGCATTTTTTCAAGGCAAATGGAGTGCTGGCCTGTGGTTGGACTCTTGGAAGGAGGCTGGTTTCACTCACAACCTGGTGCTTCTGGATTGTTTCCGGTGGTGCTGGTTGTGGAGTTGTGGGGGGAATTTTTCAGGAACCTGAAAGTGCGTTTCCATGGGGATAATCTCAGGGTGGTGCAGGTTATCAACAGGGTATCCGTCTCGTCCCCACCGGTGGTGCGCATGTTACAGCGCTTGGTGTTACGATGTATGCAACTGAATGTTTTTATCTATGCGGTGCACCTTCCGGGAGTGGAGAACGTCATAGCTGATGCTTTGTCTCGCTTTCAGTGGGACAGGTTCCGGGAGTTGGCGCCGGGGGCAGAGCAACACGGGATTCCTTGTCCTGGCTTTGAAAGATAGCCTTGGGGTCGTCTCCAGATGGATTCGACGGTCAGTGACTGAGGCTGCGTGGGCGGCTTACAGCAAGGTATGACAAGAATGACTAACTTTGATTCAGCAATTGGACGCAGACCAGGATGGGCCAGAGGTTTGTCTGCTGGTTCCCTATTTTGTATCAAGAAACCTGGAAAACGGGGTGTCGGTTCTGGATAAGGAATTAGCCGGATTGGCGTTCTTATTCAAACTGAAGGGGTGTCAGGATTTCACAAAAGATTTCAGGGTGAAACAAGTATTGAAGGGGTATAGGCGCTCTCAGAAGTGCTGGACACCAGGCGCCCAGTATTGTTTGAGATTTTACAGAAGGTCCAGCTGGGGTGTTTCTGTTCATCGGCCTATGAGGCAGTGCTATTTAGGGCAGCTTTTACACTGGCTTTTTTTGGAGTGTTCAGGATAGGGTAGTTTGTTAGCCCATCTAGAGCGGTACACAGGGGTATGTTGGATCGGGAGGTCTGCTGCAAAGAGGATGCGGTGTCCCTTATCATTAGGCGATCGAAAACAGATCAAGGGGGAAAAGGTAAGAAGGTGCAGATTTTTTCTTTGCCTGGGTCCCTGTTGTGTCCGGTCGAGGCGGTGAAGGAGTTTTTGGCTATACGACCGGGGGTGGTGGGGGCCTTTCTTATTAATGCTGATGGGTCCCCTCTGTCGCGATTCCAATTTGTTGCGGTGTTCCGGAAATGTTTACGGGCAATGGGCCTGGAGGAGAGGGAATTCTCATACCACTCCTTCAGAACAGGGGCAGCTACGGAAGCAGTGAGATGTGGGTTAGATGATGATGCAGTCAAACGCCTTGGCAGATGGGAATCACAGAGGTTCCAGATTTATGTTAGGCCCCACCTGTTGGTTGATTGAGACTTGGGGGGGGGGGCATCGGTGACTTGTAATAGTTGTGATGACAAGAGACTGTGGTTATTTGGAGTTTTTGTTTTTGTTTTCTTTCAGATGGAAGGCACGGATTGATTTGGATACCAAGCCACTCGTATGTGTTTCGGGGGGCAAAACGGGGTGATGTGGGGCCTGAGGGGAGGCAGCTGGGCATTTCCAGACATGAAGCCTGTATACGGTGGTTGGGGGTGCCAGGAATGTTATGGATTAGGGTGGTTGCAGAGGTGCACAAATTTGCGTGTTGGGACAGGCCGCCGGACGTATTCGTTTTACACGTAGGTGGCAATGATTTGGGGGTATGGTCCATTCTGGACATATCGAGAGACATGAAGTTTGATTTCTTGCGTCTCCGCATGTCCTTCCCTGATATGCTGGTTGTGTGGTCCGACATGATTGCTCGGAATAATTGGCGATTAGCTAAATTGGTAGAATGAATTAACAACGCGGGTAAAAAGGGACATCAGCAGATTTGTTGTTCGGAATGGGGGTTTGGCTATCCGGCATTGGGAATTGGAGGTGGACACCTGGAGATACCTGAGAGGGGACGGGGTAAACCTGAATGATGTGGGGATCGATATGTGGGCCCTTGGTTTGCAGGATGGCATCCAGAGCATTGGGAGTGTGGAGGGGCACCCAAGGGTAAGGTTTTCCCCTTTGGGTGCTGTGGCGGGTGTTGGTCTTTGCCGGAGAAGGAAGACACCTGGAAAGGATGAGTTCGGGACCCATCGGTGGTATGGGTCCTGATGGTGGTATTCCAGTTAACAGTGGTTTAACTGGAAGTTGGTTAATTGGTGCACTGCGGTCAGTGGGTTGTCTCAGAGCCAGCATGTTGGCGAGAGGCCTATTAATCAATTTAATTTAAGGTACCGCAGTGCCAGTTTGAATCTGATGGTAGGTGAAGGTGTCTGGCAAAGACCAACGCTAGGCAAGGGATATGCTTTATTACAGATGTTTTTACGGTTATGTTAAAAGTTAAATTTTATTGGTTAATAAAGGAGACTGCTACGGCCAATGTTTTACTCCAAAATTAGTGTGGTCTCAAGTTAATGGGGGATTAAGGATATGGGTTAGTGGAGCAAGAATTGGGTCTGACAGTATGGTATATGACATCTGTTATACAATGTCATGCAACACTGTACCCCAATACATTTACATCATTGTTTTTAACACAAATAGAGCTTTCTTTTGGTGGTATTTAATCCGTTTTTTTTATGTATATTTTATTATATAAATGGAAAAAGACCGAAATTTTTGACCAAAAAAATTTTTTTTTACATGCTGCTATAAAACATAATAAAAGAATTAAAAAAATTGAATTTCTTCATAACTTGTTTTCTGCTACATGTCTTTGGTAAAAAAAATCCTAATAAGTGTATACTGTATACATTGGTTTGCGTGAAAGTTATAGCATTTACAAATGATGGTATTTTGTAGTGGAAATTGTATTTATTTTTTTCTACTAGTGATGGTGGTGATCAGCAACTTATAGAGGGCCTGTGATAATGCGTCAGGCAATCTGCCACTAAGTGTCACTGTGTGGGTACTAGCTAATTGCACTGACATCTCCAATGACACTAATACAGTGTTCAAAGCTAATAATATACACTGTCACTGTACTAATAACACTGGCTGGGAAGAGGTTAACATTCAGGGGCAATCTAAGGGTTAACTGTGTGCCTACTAATGTTTACTGTGTGTAATGTGTATAATGTGTGCTGTTTTTACTCTCCACTAGGGATGGGTGAACAGTTTGACCTAAGAATTAGTTCGGGCCGAACATTTCCCTGTTCGGCCATTCACCAAACACCCGAATTTTCAGGGTGTTTGCTTGGTGTTCGACCCAACGAACACCCTGCAAACATAACGTTTAGACTTTTTGACATGGTATGATTTGTGTAAGCTGCAATAGTGGTTTTAATAATTCCTAATAGGTTGATCAAGGGCCTGTATAATTACAATAGACCAGTTTCAAGACATGCATAATTAGGTGTAAATACAATCAGTGGGATTGGCAAGATTCTCCTTTACAGCATAGAAACCTATTTCTGTCAATTCAACACAGTTCAGTGCTGATCCCTTGAGGAGTTGAAACCAATCTACTTAGGGGAGAGCGTGCTAGAGCTTGCAGTGGCTTCAGCAGTTGAGTATCCACCTTGAGCTTGTTCCACAACTAAACATACTATTAGTTCCAGCTTTAAGAGTAGGGTTGCCACCTTTTCTTCAAGCCAAACCTGAGCACTTTAGCAGCGCATGGTACAATTTTTTTTTTTGTAGTACAATAAATTCATTACCTCTGTACAATGCAACGAACGACAATTTTTTATGTCGTATACACTATACATTTAGTTTTGTGATTAAATAACATTTCTGGAGGGTATGATGGGGGCAGTATGTACTGGAGAGGAGTGCGGAGGGTATGATGGGGGTAGTATTTACGGGAGAGGAGTGCGGAGGGTATGATGGGGGTAGTATGTTAGGGAGATTAGTGCGGAGGGTATGATGGGGGCAGTATGTAGGTGAGAGAAATGCAGAGGGTATGATGGGGGTAGTATGTACATGAGAGGAGTGCGGAGGGTATGATGGAGGCAGTATGTAAAGGAGAGGAGTGCGGAGGGTATGATGGGGGGCAGTATATACGGGAGAGGAGTGCGGAGGGTATGATGGGGCAGTACGTACAGGAGAGGAGTGCGGAGGGTATTATGGGGGCAGTATGTATGGGAGAGGAGTGCGGAGGGTATGATCGGGGCAGTATGTATGGGAGAGGAGTGCGGAGGGTATGATGGGGGCAGTACGTACAGGAGAGGAATGCGGAGGATATGATGGGGGCAGTATATACGGGAGAGGAGTGCGGAGGGTATGATGGGGGCAGTATGTATGGTAGAGGAATGCGGAGGGTATGATGGGGGCAGTATGTACGGGAGAGGAGTGTGGAGGGTATGATGGGGCAGTATTGTCATAAACCTTGGAATACTGGATTGTCATGAAGCTTGGAATACTGAAGTATTTCTCCTTTGATTCATAATGCTGGGACAAATACTGTTAGGAGATGCTGATGTCAATTCCAGCCACCTGTCTGTCTGTTGCCTGCTAGAATGTGTTTATTGTAAATAAGTCTAGTATGGGATCTAAGAGTCATTAGATCCCCATTGTTGTTTGTGTTAATTAACTCTGCTAATGTGTGAAGAAGAGTTCTGTGTTGATCTGTGATAATGTTGATTGTGTTTTCTGAGCTACAAGACGGCCAGTCTGACCTAAAGGTCATGACTGAGTCATCTAGGCTGTCTAAAGGGATTAGTTAATTAGCCTATGTTAATTAGGTTTCTGGTCACAGGTGTATGTTCAGAGTAATATGAGCAGTAGGTATGCACCTCCTCTTTTACTATATAAAAGAGCCTGTATTCCTTTCAATAAAAGAGATTCCTGGTTGAACTTACATACAGCCTGCCTGGTGTTTGTTCTGAGCTATCACAACTGGATTTGAATGGCACATAGCTGTAGTTCAATTCCCGGAGCATCGGATGACCGAACCATCAGACGTTGCAATCTGATTCAATAGTCACAGAGGAGTGTCAGGAGAGTGGAACCAGGGCAAGCAGTTGGCAGCGGTGGGATTTGCTCTCCAGTTACTGGGACACTCCAAACCACCACAGTGAATGGCCAGCTATGCAGCTTGCAGGAGAGCCACACTGAAAGACTTACTTGAGAGCCGTGGAGGGACCGGTGGGACAAAGAACAAGGCCACCCTGAGCAGTGAGCTAGCCAAGATGGATCAGAGGGATGGTGATGCGGGACCCCAGTCAGTTGAAGACTTGTTTCAGCAACAAGTTCGAGAGTGGTTGGCATTATATGGTGCTAACCCATCAGAGACCGCCATACAGAATGCCATTAGAGACATCGAGCTGCAGGATGAGCAACAAGAGAGAGAATTAGAGCGGCAGCATGAGCGGAAAATGGCGGAAATACGGCAATCGGAGACAACACCTAAAGATACAGCGCCTTTCCGTAAGTTGCCCTTCCAGGCGTTCAAACTATTTAAAGAAGGAGAGGAGGAAATTGAAGCATTCCTGCAGGACTTTGAGAGACTATGCCAGATACATAATCTACTGTCCCAAGATGGGGTTGCCTTACTGGCGAGTAATTTGACTGGCAGAGCAGCTGATGCGTATTGAGCCCTGGAGGACGAGGATGCTAAAGATTATGACTGGGTAAAAGAAGCTCTGCTAGCCCGATTTGCCATTACACCCGAAGCCAGTCAGAGTAAGTTTAGAGAATCCCGGAAACAAGCCAACATAACATACGTGGAGTGGGCACATTGTCTGCAGCGGAACCTTAAGGGCTGGTTCCAGGGAAGCCACGCTCATACCATAGAGGACATCACCCAGCTAGTACTCTTAGAACAGTTCTTTAACCACACCCCTCCGGTAGTACGGGATTGGGTGCGAGATAAGCGATTACAGACTGTACAGCGAGTGGCTACTTTGGCTGATGAATATCTGGACTCTCGAAGGTCAGACGAAAGCGAGCGCTATCCACTATCTCGGCCCAGTTTACCAGCCTCTAACCCAACTTCAGTACCTCAGTGGTCTGCCTCTAGACCCCCAACCCGACCCAACCCTCCTAACGGACCTAAGTGCTATACCTGTAACCAAACCGGTCATCTGCAGCGAATATTGTCCTACCCGATCCACAAGGTACCGAGAGACTGCTCATCCATCCAGACCAGTGGCTCATTGCTTCCAGAACGAGCCCAACCATCGAGATGTTCAGGAAGAGTGTGGCGAACTTTTTGAGGCTGATCCCGTCCAAGCTGCTGCCGGAGATAATCGGCAGCACCATCGTCAGGCAGTATGGGTTAATGGGCAGCCGGCCCAGGGACTCCACGATTCTAGGGCTACGATTACCCTCATCCAGCCTCACATGATTCCCCAGTCAGCCCAGACCGGCCAGACTGTTGCAGTCAGGGTGGTGGGGGGCAAGGTGCTACATTTATACACCGCCTAAGTCCTCTTGGATTGGGGCTCAGGGGAGCGACAAGTGCGAGTGGGATTACTACGTGAGTTACCCGCGGAAGTACATTTGGGGAACGATTTGGGGCATTTGACTTCCTCATATGCCCCAGAGGCCAGGGGGGTTGGGGGAAGACAGAATAGAGTGGGAGGGAGGGTTTCTTTATCGTTACACTGAGGGAATGGGTACCGGGAAGCGACAGGGTCCCCACAAACAGCTAGTTGTACCCCAGAAATACAGACGGGAGCTATTGCGGCTGGCTCACGACATCCCCTTGGCCGGACATTTAGGGATAACTAAGACCCGGAGTTGGTTGTCTCATGCGTTCTTCTGGCCCAGGTTATTTGCTGAGGTGCGAGAATACTGCCGGACCTGTGAGACTTGTCAGAAAGTTGGGAAGACAGGGGATCACCCAAAAGCCTCGCTGAAACCCCTGCCGATCATTAGAGAACCCTTTAGCCACATAGCGGTTGATATTATAGGCCCACTGGCCCGCCCCAGCGCCACTGGGAAGAAGTATATTTTTACAGTGGTGGATTACGCCACCCGCTACCCGGAGGCCATTCCCTTATCCAATATCCAGGCTGATACAGTAGCAGATGCCTTACTGCGGGTATTCACTAGGGTAGGGTTTCCCCAGGAGATATTGTCCGATCAGGGTACCCAGTTCACAGCTGAGCTGACGCAGCAGCTCTGGCGTCTCTGTGGGATTAAACCCCTCCAGAGTGCCCCCTACCACCCTCAGACTAACGGGCTGTGTGAGAGATTTAACGGGACCCTGAAGCAACTGCTTCGGGCCTTCGTGGAGAGTAGGAAGGATTGGGAGAAATATCTTCCCCATCTACTGTTCGCCTATAGAGAGGTACCCCAGGAGTCCACGGGGTTTTCCCCATTTGAGCTGTTGTATGGGCGAAGGGTTAGGGGGCCCTTAGACTTAGTGAGGGCCCAGTGGGAGGGAGTAGAGGATCCAGAAGGCCTCCCCATCCTTAGTTATGTCTTGGAACTCAGGGAGCGCCTGCGCCTGCGGGAACTTACTACTCGAACATCGTCTGTTCGCCCGTTCGCCGAATTGCGAACGATATGGGCCGTTCGCGCCAAATTCGTTTGGCGCGTCACGGCCCATAATTCACTGCGGCATCGCAGTGCAATGCTGGCTGATGATTGGCCAAGCATGCACTATGACCCGCATGCTTGGCCAATTACAGCGCCGTCTGAACAGAGAGCCGTAATTGCCCAAAGCCAAGGAGGCTTTGGCCAATTATGGCTCAGGGGATTTAGTACTCGCCCCACACTATATAAGGCCGCCTGCACGGCGGCCCTGTGTAGTGTGTGTTCCGGCGTTGAAAGAGATAGACAGAGAGACAGTGTCATTTGATTTGAGTTAGATAGATTAGGCAGAACAGTCAGTCAGTTAGCTGCACTTACAGTGTATTGTGTATATATATGCATCCCAGGTGTTGCATATATATATATATACACTGTATTCAGTTTAGCTAGATCCGTTCCTGTTATCTTCTTACTGACAGGGAGGCTTGTCTTGTTACAGTATTTACAGCTACCTGAAGAAAATTGCTGGTGTTCTTTTGATCCTATTAGTACCACAGTCAGGCAGCTAGACTATTTACAGTTAGTGCAGTGCGTCCTGCTCACAGTGTTCAGCTAAAACTACAAGTTAGTGGGGTGCGTCCTGCTCACAGTGTTCAGCTAAACCTACAAGTTAGTGGGGTGCGTCCTGCTCACAGTGTTCA
Source organism: Aquarana catesbeiana (assembly GCF_042186555.1). NCBI lineage: Eukaryota > Metazoa > Chordata > Amphibia > Anura > Ranidae > Aquarana > Aquarana catesbeiana. The sequence continues at coordinate 177,835,994 of NC_133336.1, forward strand.
GCTAAACCTACAAGTTAGTGGGGTGCGTCCTGCTCACAGTGTTCAGCTAAACCTACAAGTTAGTGGGGTGCATCCTGCTCACAGTGTTCAGCTAAACCTACAAGTTAGTGTGGTGCGTCCACCTCACAGTGTTCAACTAAACCTAGAAGTTAGTGCAGTGCGTCCTGCTCACAGTGTTCAGCTAAAACTACAAGTTAGTGCTGTGCGTCCTGCTCACAGTGTTCAGCTAAACCTACAAGTTAGTGTATTGAGGCCTCTGCACAGTGTTCATCTAAAGCTACAAGTTAGTGCAGTGCGTCCTGCTCACAGTGTTCAGCTAGATCCGTTCCTGTTATATTCTTACTGACAGGCAGGCTTGTCTTGTTACAGTATTTACAGCTACCTGAAGAAAATTGCTGGTGTCTTTTGATCCTATTAGTACTACAGTCAGGCAGCTAGACTATTTACAGTTAGTGCGGTGCGTCCTGCTCACAGTGTTCAGCTAAAACTACAAGTTAGTGCTATGCGTCCTGCTCACAGTGTTTAGCTAAACCTACAAGTTAGTGTAGTGAAACCTCTGCACAGTGTTCATCTAAACCTACAAGTTAGTGGGGTGCGTCCTGCTCACAGTGTTCAGCTAAACCTACAAGTTAGTGGGGTGCGTCCTGCTCACAGTGTTCAGCTAAACCTACAAGTTAGTGGGGTGCGTCCTGCTCACAGTGTTCAGCTAAACCTACAAGTTAGTGTGGTGCGTCCACCTCACAGTGTTCAGCTAAACCTACAAGTTAGTGCGGTGCGTCCTGCTCACAGTGTTCAGCTAAACCTACAAGTTATTTTTTTGCAAGCTCTGCACAGTGTTCACCTAAAGCTACCTGTAGAAGGTTGGTGGTGTTTTCCTGATCCTATCACTACCGCAGGCAGCTAAAAAAGCTACAAGTTCGTTTTTTGCGAGCTCTGCACAGTGTTCAGCTAAAGCTACCTGTAGAAGGTTGGTGGTGTTCTCATACTACAGGCAGACAGTTGATTTTGCTAGCTGCAGTATCAGTACATATATATATATATGTATCCCAGCTTAGTCTCGCTACAGGCTATTAGTATGTCTGGAAGGCCAAGAAGAAGAGGTAGACAGTCACAAGCCAATAAGAGAAGGCAAGCAGGCTCTGTGTCTAGTGCTCATCGTGGAGACGGTGCATCCTCATCAGCACGTGGCCGTGGGACACGTGGGACTCAACGTGGGTGCCTGATAGGAGAGAGGAGGAGGAGGAGGCGGCACATCACCAACGAGGCAGGATGCCCTCCAGGGGCCAGCCTAAGGGCATCACATTGACTGCATCACACCCCAAAGCTCCACATGTGCAGGGCGCTGCAGTCTCTGCACGTTATTCAAAAAGTTCTTTGGTGTGGGCCTTTTTTGAGACGAGTGCATCAGATCGCACCGCTGCTATTTGCAACATATGTCTCAAGCGTATCTCGCGTGGCCAAAACATCTCCCGCTTGGGTACCACATGCTTGACCAGACATATGTTGACCTGCCATGCAGTTCGTTGGCAAGCGTATCTAAAAGACCCACGCCAAAGAACAAAGAGGACCTCTCCTTGCTCCTCATCAGCTGAGATCTCCAACCCCACTATACCTTCAGTCCTCTCTGAGACCTGCACTGAGAGGAATGAAGGTGTAGAATTAGGTGTGTCACAGCCAAGTACTTGTGGGCAATCTGCTTTTGGTACACCGACGTCAGATTGTACCAGGCAAATTTCCCTGCCCCAGCTGCTGCACCGCCGAAAGAAGTTTGCTCCCAGACATCCACATGCCCAGCGGTTGAATGCTAGCTTGGCAAAATTGCTAGCACTTCAACTGCTGCCTTTTCAGTTGGTAGACTCTGCCCCCTTCCGTGAGTTTGTGGAATGTGCGGTTCCTCAGTGGCAGGTACCCAAACGCCACTTTTTCTCACGGAAGGCGATTCCCACGGAAGGCAATGTCCATGCCTCGCTGGACAGGGTGGTCAGCGGTAAGGTGCATATTACCGCTGACTCATGGTCCAGCAGGCATGGACAGGGACGTTACCTAAGTTTCACGGCGCATTGGGTAACTCTGCTGGCAGCTGGGAAGGATGCAGGACAAGGTGCAGTAGTGTTGGAGGTTGTTCTGCCACCACTCTTTCAAAATGCTAATGATTGTGACACACCTCTCTCCTCCACCCCCTCCTCTTCTTCTTCCTCCATGGCCTCTTCCTGTGCTTTGTCCTCGGAACCAGCGGTGCTCCGTAGCCGTTCAAGGGGCTACGCAAGTACGCAGGCCAAAAGATGTCATGCGGTGCTTGAGCTGGTGTGCTTGGGGGACAGGAGCCACACTGGGGCAGAGGTTCTGTCATCTCTGCAGGGGCAGGTTCAGAGGTGGTTGACGCCACGCCAACTTAAGGCAGGAATGGTGGTTTGCGACAATGGCACCAACCTCCTCTCTGCCCTCCGACAGGGACAAATGACCCATGTGCCCTGTTTGGCTCATGTCCTTAACTTGGTGGTGCAGCGGTTCTTGGGCAGGTACCCGGGCTTACAGGATGTCCTGAGGCAGGCCAGGAAAGTCTGTGTGCATTTCCGCCGGTCATATAATGTCAGTGCTCGGCTGACGGACCTCCAAAAGCAGTTTAACCTGCCCAAGAACCGCCTAATCTGTGACATGCCCACCAGGTGGAACTCAACGTTGGCCATGCTGCAGCGGCTGCACATGCAGCAGAGGGCCATCAATGAGTACCTGTGCGACTATGGCACCAGGACAGGGTCAGGGGAGCTTGGTTTTTTTCCCCACGCCAGTGGGCCATGATCAGGGATGCATGCACTGTCCTGTCACCATTTGAGGAGGCCACGAGGATGGTGAGCAGTGACAGTGCATGCATCAGTGACACTGTCCCCCTTGTCCACCTGTTTGAGCACACGCTGCGTGGAATAATGGACAGGGCACTTGAGGCAGAACAGAGGCAGGAAGAGGAGGACTTCCTTAGCTCTCAAGGCCCCCTTTATCCAGACAGTGTTCCTGCGTGCCCGCCGATCACACAGGAAGAGGAGGAGGAGGAGGAGGAGGAAGATTGTGTCAGTATGGAGGTGGAGCCTGGCACTCAGCATCAGCAGCAGTCTTTAAGGGATCAGTCCCAAGAAACACATGGACTTGTACGTGGCTGGGCAGAGGTGGCTGCGGACCATGTCGTCCTTAGTGACCCAGAGGACTCCGGACCGAATGCCTCAGCAAACCTACGCTGCATGGCCTCCCTGATCCTGCAAAGCCTGCGTAAGGATCCTCGTATTCGTGGTATCAAGGAGAAGGACCAATACTGGCTGGCAACCCTCCTTGATCCACGTTACAAGGGTAAGGTTGCGGACCTTATCTTGCCATCGCAGAGGGAGCAGAGGACGAAACATCTTCGGGAGGCCTTGCAGAAAGGTCTGTGCAACGTGTTCCCAGAGACTGGGAGGTTACAAACTCCTGTTTCTGGACAACGTGTTGCTGAGGCAAAGAAGGGGCGGTGGAGAAGGTGGCCGTCTGACCGATGCGTTCAGACAATTTTTTGGTCCGCAGCCCCATGGTATGATCGGTTCCAGCAACCATCGCCAGCGTCTGTTTTACATGGTGCAGGAATACCTAGGGGCAAGATCTGACTTGGACACCTTTCCCACTGAAAATCCTCTGGGTTACTGGGTCTTGAGGATGGATCACTGGCCAGAGCTTGCACAGTATGCAATTGAGCTACTGGCCTGTCCTGCATCCAGCGTTCTTTCGGAACGCACATTCAGTGCTGCTGGAGGCTTTGTAACCGATCACAGGGTGTGTCTGTCCACCGACTCAGTCGATCGACTGACCTTCATAAAAATGAATCAGTCTTGGATCACCACCAGCTACCAAGCACCTGATGCTGATGTAATGTAATGTAATGTAATGATGTAATCTCAGATCCCTTCAAAGACTGCCTATGCTGATGCTGAGTGGCTGAGTAATTATCCTCTTCCTCCTCAATCATCACGCTGATAGCTTGTAAGAACATTTTTGGTTCTGGCCGCCACCACCAGTGCCTAAGGCACAATTTTTCAGCCCCTGTTTAACAGGGGCGTGTAATTACAATTTTTGATGCAATACTTTTGCAGCAGGACTCGTTCCTGCGTTCCAACTAGAGTGTCTGTGAGGGGTTGCAGTGTTGTGGCACTAATTTTTCAGCCCCTGTTCAACAGGGGCATGTAATTACAATTCTTGATCTAATATTTCACAGCAGGGCCCTGTGAGGGCTTACAGTGTTGTGGCCACAACAACACCTAAGGCCCAAATTTCTGCTGAGTATATAGGGCAGGCCCCTACTTTCAAACATCTAACTTACAAACGACTCCTACTTGCAAACGGAAGGAGACAACAGGAAGTGAGATGAAATCTACCCCTAGGAAGGGAAATTCTCTCTAAGAGTTAATATGGGAAAAACATTTCTCCTTTCCACTGATGCTTTCCAATCCTTGTTCCACAAAAAAACCCAAATTTTCAAAAAACATTTGTCATTGGGACAAAAAGTGAGGTGAAATCTTCTGAAGAGGAGGAAAGACAGCAAAACAAATGTCACAGGGGTGATAACCCTTCCCTATGTTTTCCAAAAAGCTTAAAAAAGATTTTTTGGCTGGAGCTAAACACGATAAAAATGTACCAGTTCAAAATTACAAACAGATTCTATTTAACAACAAAACTACAGTCCCTGTCTTGTTTGCACCGCCTGTATACTGCTGTTCAGAGTATATAGGGCCTGGTGGCCCCACACCTTTCCTTATTTTAATTTGGGTGCAGGGTTCCCCTTAATATCCTTACAAGACCCAAAGGGCCTGGTAATGGACTGGGGGGGTACCCATGCCGTTTGTCTCACTGATTTTCATCCATATTGCCAGGACCTGACATGACATTAAACCCGCAAGCAGTTTTAAATGAGATTTTTTCCTTTAAAAATGACATATGGTGCAGGGACTGTTCTAAACATGGGAAACACGCGCCACTTTACAGGCATACTATAGACACACCCCAGGTACGATACTTAAAGGAATATTTCACTTTTTTTTTTTTTACTTTAAGCATCATTAAAATCACTGCTCCCGAAAAAACGGCCGTTTTTAAAAGTTTTTTTTGCATTGATACATGTCCCCTGGGGTAGGACCCGGGTCCCCCGGGGTAGGACGATACCATGCAAATTAGCCTTTAAAATGAGCACTTTTGATTTCGAACGTTCGAGTCCCATAGACGTCAATGGGGTTCTAACGTTCGTGTGAATTTTCGGTCCGTTCGCAGGTTCTGGTGCGAACCGAACGGGGGGGTGTTCGGCTCATCCCTACTTACCGATCTAGTCCATGAGAGTATGCAATCGGCCCAGAGTCAACAGAAGGTTTGGTATGATCGGTCTGCGTGGAATCGCACCTTTTATATCGGACTGAAAGTCCTGGTACTAAAACCCCTAAAGCAAAGTAAATTACAGGCCTCCTGGCAGGGCCCCTATCAGGTGGTAAAACAGCTGTGCGATACCACCTACGTGATTGCCAGCTGTGCAGACACAAACATTAAGAGGACGTTCCACATTAATATGATGAAGGCCAATCATGAGAGGACTGAGGCCGTAGCCGCCATATGCGCTCCTGCCAGCGGCGACTGAATATCTACCGATGCTGGAGCTTCCTGAAATCAGTAACTGTTCCAGGGGTGTGGAAGATATACAGCTAGGAGATAGATTAGGATCCCAAGAACGAGAACAGGCCAGAGAATTACTCCAGGACCGGCAGGAGATGTTCTCGGCACTCCCTGGGTACACTCACATAGCTGTGCACAAGGTAGAGACCCCCGGGCAGAAGCCCCATGAGACAACCAGCCTATAGGATTCCCAGAGCAGTGCAAGAAGGGATGAGAGCGGAGATTAGGGAGATGCTTGAGTTAGGGGTGATCGAACCATCGGCAAGCCCCTGGGCTTCCCCTGTAGTATTAGTCCCAAAACGGGATGGCATGACCCGTTCGGCCTTTTGTGTGGACTATAGGCGACTGAATGACTGTACTGTGACAGATGCCTACCCTATGCCCCGAGTGGATGAATTGCTGGACAAAATGTAAGGGCTACTGGCAGATTCCCTTGGAAGCGGAAGCAATTCCAAAGTCGGCCTTCATCACCCCGTTTGGCCTTTACCAGTTTCGGGTAATGCCATTTGGGATGAAGAATGCTCCGGCTACTTTCCAGCGGATGATAGATGAACTCCTCGATGGTCTGCAAGATTTTGCATGCGCATATCTTGATGACATTGCAATCTATAGCCAGACATGGGAGGAACATCTTAGACACCTGGGAATAGTGCTAGATGGGATCCGAGCCGCTAACCTGACCCTGAAGCCAGACAAATGTAATATCGGGATGTCTGAGGTGCAATATCTGGGACATAGAGTGGGATGTGGGAAGCAGAGGTCAGAACCTGCAAAAATCGAGGCCGTCCTAAACTGGCCAGTTCCCAGAACCAAGACCCAGGTACTTGCATTTTTAGGGAAAGCAGGGTACTACAGAAAGTTTGTAACCCACTATAGTGACATAGCCAAACCCCTGACTGACCTGACCAAAAAGACTCTCCCTAGACAGGTCCTGTGGTCCCCAGAGTGCGAGACATCGTTTCATCAGTTAAAAACCGCTCTAACGCAAGCTCCCATACTAGCAGCACCCGATCCTAACAAACGCTTTGTCATTCATACAGATGCCTTTATGTTCGGACTGGGAGCCGTACTAAGTCAAGTTGGCGATGACGGGAAAGAGCACCCGGTGGCGTATCTCAGCCACAAGTTGTTACCCCGTGAAGTTGGATATGCTGCCGTGGAAAAAGAGTGTTTGGCCTTAGTCTGGGCTTTAAAGAAATTGCAGCCCTATGTGTATGGACGCTCTTTTACCGTCATGACGGACCACAATCCCTTGATATGGCTTAACTGGGTGGCGGAAGAGAACGCCCGATTACTAAGGTGGAGCCTGGCTTTGCAACCGTACAATTTCACCATACAATATCGGCCAGGGCCTCAAAAAACGGGAATGCGGATGGGTTATCCCGGCAGACGGACCTGGAACCTTAAGACTACTTTTCCAACATCCTCGAGTTGACCCGTTCGGGGTCCCACTGTGGCTGTTGGACTGTTTCCCAGGGGGGAGTATTGTCATGAATCTTGGAATACTGGATTGTCATGAAGCTTGGAATACTGACGTATTTCTCCTCAAATTCATAATGCTGGGACAAATACTGTTAGGAGGTGCTAATGTCAATTCCAGCCACCGGTCTGTCTGTTGCCTGCTAGAATGTGTTTATTGTAAATAAGTCTAGTATGGGATCTGAGAGTCATTAGATCCCCATTGTTGTTTGTGTTAATTAACTCTGCTAATGTGTGAAGAAGGGTTCTGTGTTGATTTGTGATAATGTTGATTGTGTTTTCTGAGCTACAAGACAGCCAGTCTGGCCTAAAGGTCATGACTGAGTCATCTAGGCTGTCTAAAGGGATTAGTTAATTAGCCCATGTTAATTAGGTTTCTGGTCACAGGTGTATGTTCAGAGTAATATGAACAGGAGGTATGCACCTAGTCCTTTACTGTATAAAAGAGCCTGTATTCCTTTCAATAAAAGAGATTCCTGGTTGAACTTACATACAGCCTGCCTGGTGTTTGTTCTGAGCTATCACAACTGGATTTGAACTGCACATAGCTGTAGCTCAATTCCCGGAGCATCGGATGACCGAACCATCAGACGTTGCAATCTGATTCAATAGCCACAGAGGAGTGTCGGGGGAGGGGAACCGAGTGAGCAGGGGCTCGTTACAAGTATGTATGGGAGAGGAGTGTGGAGGGTATGATGAGGGCAGTATGTACGGGAGAGGAGTGTGGAGGGTATGATGGAGGCAGTATGTATGGGAGAAGAGTGTGGAGGGTATAATGAGGGCAGTATGTACAGGAGAGGAGTGTGGAGGGTATGATGGGGGCTGTATATATGGGAGAGGAGTGCGGAGGGTATGATGGGGGCAGTATGTACGGGAGAGGAGTGTGGAGGATATGATGGGGGCAGTATGTACGGGAGAGGAGTATGGAGGGTATGATGGGGGGCAGTATGTATGGGAGAGGAGTGTGGAGGGTATGATTGGGGCAGTATGTATGGGAGAGGAGTGTGGAGGGTATGATGGGGGGCAGTATGGGGAGGGATTACTTGCAGTGTCTGTGGGGTGACCATGGAATGATGTTCCTCAGCTGAGGGGTAGGAAACAGCTCTGAGTGATGTCTGTATGAAGTGGTCTGGGGGTGATACAATCTGGGGGGAGTTGGGGGCTGAGAAGTGGCCAGATAGTAATATCTTATAATAAAAAAAAGCTATTGTGGTCATCTACTAAAATATACAACAATACTACTCAATGAAAACAATCTGTTATAAGATGCTACCCCCCCAACACTCTGTATGACCAGATCATGTGAAGGTAATTGATGACCATTCATATAACCCCGTGTTATCCAGGCTCTGAGTCTGGACAATCAGAGGTGTAAACTCACCACATACATACAGGGTTAAGTGAATGGTTATAAATTACTTCACATAATCTGGACAGAGGATGTGGGAGGTTTGTATACATATATATGTGTGCTGCTCAGGAGATAATGTGAGTTGGCTGTGATCATCGGGCTGCAGACTCCCCTCCCCCCCACAATCACTCACTGTCTCTTCCGATTCTGCTTATCTTAACTCTTCAATGCAAAAGAAATCCTCCTGGAACTTTGCACCCTAGGAAACTTTCCTCACCTCCAGTGAGCAGCGGCCAGCCCGACAGCAGCGCAGTTCAATGTTCCATCACACTATCTGACGGGTTTAGTGTGCTGTTTTGTCGTAAAAGTGTTATGCCCCGTACACACTGTCGGATTTTCCGATGGACAATGTCCGATCGGAGCGTGTTGTCGGAAATTCCGACCGTGTGTGGGCTCCATCGGACATTGTCCATCGGATTTTCCGACACACAAAGTTGGAAAGCAGGAGATAAAATTTTCCGACAACAAAATCCGTTGTCGGAAATTCCGATCGTGTGTACACAAATCCGACGGACAAAGTGCCACGCATGCTCAGAATAAATAAAGAGATCAAAGCTATTGGCCACTGCCCCGTTTATAGTCCCGACGTACATGATTTACATCACCGCGTTTAGAACGATTGGATTTTCCGACAACTTTGTGTGACCGTGTGTATGCAAGACAAGTTTGAGCCAACATCCGTCGGAAAAAATCCTAGGATTTTGTTGTCGGAATGTCCGAACAAAGTCCGACCGTGTGTACGCCCTATCAGAACGCATATGGCGGTGTCGTGCATGCGCACTCCAGCGGGTAGCGAAATGTGATGGGTCGCCATATGTGACGCTACAACGGCACTAGTGATTGGAGAGGGGGGTCAAAGATAACAGAGACTGCAGGGGCCTGGAGGGGGAGACAGAAAGAAGCTTCAGATTCCCAACACACACACCAGCACAGTGTTTGTATTTAGTTAGAAGTAATGACACTGCCGCTGTGACTGTCTCCACAGTGGCAAGTATGCTAATGAACCTCCCCCTCTGCCAGAATGGTCTGTCCGGGTTTCAGGCAGTCTGAAAACCGGACAGATGATTCAGAACCCAGACTGTCTGGGTGAATCCCATACAGGTGGCAACCCTATAAATTAGGAGACTCCAGAAAGCTCAGATTCCACTCAAAATCCTTGAAGTTGTTCCACTTTCTTACAGCTACAACTTCAGATATAGCTTTCTTAATTTTGTTTATGCTGTTCCTGTACCTCAGCCACATTCTGGGTAGAGGATACTGATGATAAAACCTTTATATGAGTAGGAAGAACTTGTGTATCTTTTGGAGCAGATAATGGTTACATAGGACTCTCTGTTACCATGCCTACCCTAGTTCTTTACAATTTGCTTTAATGCCCCTCCCGCCTCCTGTCACGCCAATACTCACCGAGGCCGAGATGCCGAGAGCGGCTTGCCCTTACGACCACGCGCACCCGAACCCCCGAGAGTGAGACAGGGGATCGGAGGCACGCAGAGGCACGGGTCTCCGGTAAGCTGTAGAATGACTTGAGTGGAGAGTCTTCTGAGGAAGTGCCTGAGGGTGCAAGGGAAGAGGTTAAGAGAAAACAAGCTGATGGCAAGAACGTCCTTGGAACTGAGGGGATCGAGGGGGTGTCAGCCCCGTGGAAGGTATCGTTGAGAGCAAGGCAGAGGACAGAAAGTCCAACTGGTCTGGAGTGATCCTTTAACAGGCCAGAGGTCAGGATGGCAGCAGCAAGAGGTGGACTTTATCCAGGCAGAGAATCAGGGTATTAACAAGCAAGAGTGGTCGGGTATCCAGGCAGAGGGTCAGGGTATCCAGCAAGCAGAGTAGTCAGGTATCCAGGCAGAGGGTCAGGGTATTAAGCAAGCAGAGTAGTCGGGTATCCAGGCAGAAGGTCAGGGTATTAAGCAGGCAGAGTAGTCAGGTATCCAGGCAGAGGGTCGGTATCAACAGGTAACAGCAAGCAAGGTATACAAACACAGGCAGGGAAGCTGACGACAAACCAGCAACCCGACTGGGTGCTGGTGTCGTCTAAAGTACCTCCCAGTGAGCGCGTCAGCGTGACGCGCTACCGGGCACCCGCACGGGCGACGGCGCGCACCCGCGGGCCGCCGTGCACCCGCGCGCGCCGTACCATCAGGCCGCGCACGGGTGCACGTCTCAGCAGTAACCCCCCGCGCATGCGCCCAGCGGCCCGGCGGACGGAGGTGACTTGCCTGCCGTGACAGTGCCCCCCTCCTAAGGGCGGACACCGGACGCCCAAGCTAGACATCAACTCCGGATGGTTTTGATGAAAGGTTTGAATCAAACGAGGAGCATGTAGATTCTTCGCAGGTTCCCATGAATTGTCTTCAGGTGGGTATCCCTTCCATTGGATCAGGTATTGTAGCTGTCTGCCTCTCCTTCTACAACCCAAGATAGCCTCCACCTCGAACTCGTTCTCACCGTCCACCCTGGTTGGTGGGGGAGGAACCTCTCCTCTTTCTGGAAATGGACTGGATGCAACAGGCTTCAATAAAGATACATGAAAGACAGGGTGGATCCTGTACGTTTTGGGCAAGGCTAATTCCATGGCCACAGGATTGATAATCCTCTTGATAGGGAAAGGACCAATAAATTTAGGTCCTAGTTTTCGGGATGGTAACTGCAGCTTGAGGTTGGAGGTGGACAACCAGACCTCTTCCCCTATGCTAAATTTTGGATTCTCCTTCCTGCCTCTGTCATACTGCTCCTTGTAGATCCTCTGAGCTTTTCGTAACATGCTTTGAATCTCCTGAAAATTGGCTTGTAAGGATATTATTCTGTCCTGTACTGCAGGAACTGTTACCTCAGGAATGTCCTTAGTCAAGAACGTGGGATGGAACCCGCAGTTGGCCCAGAAGGGCGTCTGGTTGGTAGCCGCGTGAACTGAGTTATTATACGCGAATTCTGCATATGGAAGAAGTTTTGACCAATCATCCTGGGATCCTGAACAAAAGCAACGGAGATACTGCTCCAAAGTCTGATTTGTCCTCTCCGTTTGGCCGTTGCTCTGCGGATGATAGGCTGATGAGAGGCATACTCTAATATCCAGGGCCTTACAAAGTTCCCTCCAGAATTTGGATGTGAATTGCGCACCTCTGTCAGACACTATATTCTTTGGTACCCCGTGCAGCCTTATGATCTCCTTCAGAAAAACATTGGCTGTTTCAGCTGCGGAGGGAGTACCGATCATGGGTAGGAAGTGGGCCATTTTGGACAAACGGTCGACCACAACAAAAATGGTAGTGAAGCCTTCTGAGGCTGGCAGATCCACAATGAAGTCCATGGACACGTCGGACCATGGTCGTTCCGGAATAGGGAGCGGTTTAAGTAAGCCCCAGGATCTGGCGTTCTGACCTTTGCTGCGCTGACAACGGAGACAAGAGGCCACATATTCGCTGCAATCCCGTCTCCAACCTGGCCACCAGAAGGAGCGAGAGATTAAGTCAGCTGTCTTCCTAACCCCGAAGTGGCCAGCCAATTTATGATCGTGGCACATCTTGAGAGTGGTTAACCGGGTTTGTTGAGGCACAAAAATTTTGTCCCGGACCCAAAAGAGACCCACATCTTTCCTTAGGGATTGTACCTCTGGATCGGTACATGTATCGGATGATCTCTTGATCGAAGATATCAGGTCTGTCTGTGTCAAGCCAAGAAAGTTGTGAGGTGCTAGAATTGTACTTGGTTCTGAGGTCTGGAGTTCTGCTGAGAACATTCGAGAGAGAGCGTCCGCTTTACCATTCTTTTTGCCAGGTCTGTAAGAGATGTGGAAATTGAAGCGCGAAAAGAACAGGGCCCAACGGGCTTGTCTGGGTTTGAGGCGTTTTGCTGTTCGGAGGTACTCAAGATTCTTGTGATCGGTGAAAATCATCACCGGATGGAGCGCCCCCTCAAGTAAGTACCTCCATTCTTCCAGGGCAAATTTTATGGCCAACAGTTCCCTGTCACCTACGTCATAATTTAATTCTGCCGCACTGAGTTTCCGAGAAGCGAATGCGACTGGGTGTAAGATGGCCTTGAGTCCCTGTCTCTGAGAAAGGATTGCCCCCGTGGCTATTTCTGATGCATCCACTTCCAACACGAACGGATGGGAAGGATCAGGATGCCGGAGAATAGGAGCGGAACTGAACAGATCCTTTAGCTTCATGAAAGCTTCCTGTGCTGCTTGGGACCACTGGAATGATCCGTGCCGGCGTGTTAGCTGAGTGATGGGTGCCACTATAGTAGAGAATCCGACAATAAACTTCCGATAGAAGTTAGCGAATCCGATAAAGCGTTGAACCCCTTTTTTATCAGAGGGGGCTGGCCACTCCTGAATAGCCTGTATCTTTTGAGGATCCATCTCCACTCCGTTTGCTGAAATGATAAACCCTAGAAATTGCACAACTGATTTTTCGAATTCGCATTTCTCCTTTTTTAGGTAAAGCTTGTGCTGTCTCAAAATGGTCAGAACTGTTTTGACGTGATCCCTGTGCAGTTCCAATGTAGGGGAGAAAATTAGGATATCATCCAGGTAGACTACGAGGAAGTCATCTAGGTATTTGCGGAAAATGTCGTTCACTAGGTGTTGGAACGTAGCCGGAGCATTGCAGAGCCCAAAGGGCATCACCAAGTATTCGAAATGCCCGAACCTTGACCTGAAAGCTGTCTTCCACTCATCCCCAGCTCTGATTCGGATAAGGTTGTACGCCCCTCGGAGATCCAACTTGGAGAAGATTCTGGCTGACCTAAAGCGTTGGAATAACTCTGGAATGAGCGGTAACGGGTACCGATTTTTGACAGTAATATTATTCAACTGCCGGTAATCCACACAGGGCCTAAGGGAACCGTCCTTCTTACCGACAAAAAAGATACCTGCTCCGGCAGGTGAAGATGAGGGACGGATGAACCCTTTTTTCAGATTCTCATCTATATATTGTTTAAGAGCCTCCAGCTCTGTTTCGGAAAGAGGGAAGATGCGCCCAAAAGGAATTTCTGATCCTGGCAACAGGTCGATTGGGCAGTCGTATGGCCGATGAGGTGGAAGACAATCGGCCATTTGTTTGCTGAAGACTTCTTGAAACTCGTGATACTCCTGGGGAACATGCTGGAGGTCAATCGGAGGAGCTGAGATCGTAGCACAGATCTGGGATCTCTGAGGGCGGCAGTGTTGAGAACAGTAGGCGGAAGGAAAAGAGACCGTCTTCGAGCTCCATTGGATAAGAGGGTCATGGGCTTGTAACCAAGGTAATCCCAGAATGACTGGGAACATGGGAGAGTGGATGAGGTCTAAGCGTAAAAGTTCTTGGTGTCCTGACTCGGTAGTGGCTAGGATAGGTTGAGTCTCCTGGGTGATTAGGCCTGAACTGGGAAGAGACCCATCTGCCAAGTGGACTTGTAAGTGTTGCGTCTTAAGCTGTAGAGGCACATGCAAGGTTCGGGCCAGGGCAGCGTCCATAAAGCAGCTACATGCGCCGGAATCAATGATCGCCGGGAGGCGGGATTCCCCTTCCGGTAGCTGTAACGAGATAAACAACATCACATAAGATTTAGAGGAATTGTTATCTTGGTAGGTCATTGTTTTAGGTTGAGAGGACTTACTAGGCCTTATCGGGCAGTTGCGCAGGAAGTGGCCGGCACCCCCGCAATAGAGACACAAGTTGGACTGCCGTCTACGCTGTCTCTCCTCTGAAGTTAGCGGTGGGCGTACTAAACCCAGCTGCATCGGTTCGGGATCAGAAAGTGCAGTGGACCCAGCTGTAATGGGTGAAGATCCTGGAACGGGTTGGGGTCTTGGGGTTGCCCATGCTGGGCGAGGATTTTGGAATCGCTCAGACCGACGTTCCCTCAAACGCCGATCTAATTTGGTTGCTGCCTGAATTAATTCCTCTAATGATGCGGGAGTCTCCATCCTGGCTAATTCATCCTTGAGGAGTTCCGACAGACCTTGGCGATACTGGTGACGTAAGGCTGGCTCATTCCAGTTAGTGTCGGCCGCCCACTTACGGAATTCCACCGTGTAGTCCTCAATTGGTCTCCTTCCCTGGACTAGACGGTGTAAGATATTTTCGGCGGTGGCCATACGCTGTGGATCATCATATAGTTGGGCCATACTTTCAAAAAAGGTATCAATAGTATTAAGCACCAGACTTCCTGATTCCATCAGGCTGTGTGCCCAGGCCTGAGGTTCCTCTGACAACAGGGAAATTGCAAATCCCACCTTGACCACTTCTGATGCGAAGGTTCGAGGTTGCAACGCGAAGTAAAGCGTGCATGCGTTTTTGAAGGCCCTGAACTTTTTACGGTCCCCTGAGAACCGTTCCGGAGTGGGAACCCTAGGTTCCGGAAGTGCCATTACTACTGTAGGACTAGCAGCGGCCTGAGGGAGCGGTCCTTCATTACTAGGTGCTGGGGCTGCAGCAGCAGGGGGAAGGGCCCCCGTCAGTTGTTGGAGGCGACTATCCACTTGTGTGTATCCCTCTTGTAGCCTCTGTACTGAATCGGCCAAAGCGGAGACTTGTTGGCATAAGATCTCCAAGGGAGAGCGCGCTCTGTCGGCCTCGGACATCTGGCTGGTTTGTACTGTCACGCCAATACTCACCGAGGCCGAGATGCCGAGAGCGGCTTGCCCTTACGACCACGCGCACCCGAACCCCCGAGAGTGAGACAGGGGATCGGAGGCACGCAGAGGCACGGGTCTCCGGTAAGCTGTAGAATGACTTGAGTGGAGAGTCTTCTGAGGAAGTGCCTGAGGGTGCAAGGGAAGAGGTTAAGAGAAAACAAGCTGATGGCAAGAACGTCCTTGGAACTGAGGGGATCGAGGGGGTGTCAGCCCCGTGGAAGGTATCGTTGAGAGCAAGGCAGAGGACAGAAAGTCCAACTGGTCTGGAGTGATCCTTTAACAGGCCAGAGGTCAGGATGGCAGCAGCAAGAGGTGGACTTTATCCAGGCAGAGAATCAGGGTATTAACAAGCAAGAGTGGTCGGGTATCCAGGCAGAGGGTCAGGGTATCCAGCAAGCAGAGTAGTCAGGTATCCAGGCAGAGGGTCAGGGTATTAAGCAAGCAGAGTAGTCGGGTATCCAGGCAGAAGGTCAGGGTATTAAGCAGGCAGAGTAGTCAGGTATCCAGGCAGAGGGTCGGTATCAACAGGTAACAGCAAGCAAGGTATACAAACACAGGCAGGGAAGCTGACGACAAACCAGCAACCCGACTGGGTGCTGGTGTCGTCTAAAGTACCTCCCAGTGAGCGCGTCAGCGTGACGCGCTACCGGGCACCCGCACGGGCGACGGCGCGCACCCGCGGGCCGCCGTGCACCCGCGCGCGCCGTACCATCAGGCCGCGCACGGGTGCACGTCTCAGCAGTAACCCCCCGCGCATGCGCCCAGCGGCCCGGCGGACGGAGGTGACTTGCCTGCCGTGACACCTCCCCCCCGTCTAGCAGCATATACTAAGCTTTACTATGCTATCCCACCTCTTTATTCAGAAAACTGGATATAGATGGGAGCCATACTCTCTGTACTGCTCCATGTGAAAGCACTGTTACTTGTTGTGTGGTCATACATGCAGATCACCCCCTTGGAATCTGGGCCTATTTTCCCCTTTAGAGCGCACAGCCAGGCACACATCATTCTTCTTCTGGCTCAAGAATGAGTCTAGGGGTTTCTTTTTTTGTTATTTTTTTTTATTGGGGAACGTTGAACTTGGCTAGAGATAGGGAGCATGGGATACCCCAAAACGTGAAAAAATTTGAAGACTGCTAACTTTCTGTCTGCTTTGCCGAACACTTGAAAACTTGCGCAACTTTGGTTGCACTTGTACAACTCTCGATGGTATTCCACCACTGCTTCACTGGATTGCACAACTTTTGGCTGCACTCTCCTCAAAGAGTCCCACAGAATCTCTATGCCGTCTGTGACCTGTCCTCTTTCCAGAGTATAAGTAGCATACTGTTATGCTTGCAGCACTGGGGTCTTGTATTCACTCAGCCACAGGATCATCGATTCCCTCCTGCCAAAATCCACCAGGCTCTTCCTAGTGAGGGAAATGTAGGCCCACACCACCTCCTGGACAACTTGGGCTCTCTCCCAGAGCTTCCCACTGGCTGTATCCCATGTGCTCTCTCCTGACCCTCTGTATTCTTGGGTTGCTTTGCGACTAGGCCTCCAGTTAGGCCTAGCTGAGACCTCAGAGTTTTCAGGCTAGCTTTTTCTCCTGGCTTCTGCCCAGGTGGGCAAGGCCCCTCAACAGGGGTCTCTTGCAGCAGTACTTTGGAACACTGCCCTATGCCCCACATTCTGCAAGCGTACCCTGCTGCTCAAGCCTCAGAATATTTATGGGTGCTTCCACACCTTCTGGCCACACCTCCCCAGGGATTGGCTGAAATTCCATAAATATTTAGGCTGCAGCCTCTGCCCTCCCTCCCACTATACTCTAGAAATTTCTAGAAGACAAGGAGGAGTATCAGAGCAGCCGTCTGTTTAACCCTGAGCAGCCCTAAATGATCAACCCCTGCTCCTCTGATTGCAGGGGAGCTAAACTGAATTTACCTAGCAACCTGCTGAAACCTAGGAGGGTGCTACATATAGACAACCAGAGATGTCCAATTGGGGATAGGGAGAGCGTTCTCAGCCTTGTGTAAGCTCAATGTTTGTTCTGTCCTTTGGTTTTACAGTAAAGTAAAGCTTTGCTTCGTCCCTTCATAGCCAAAGCACAGATTCACTTGGTCACAAAAGCTAAAATAAAACATAACACCTTTGTTCCAGATACAACAGATGGTTACATCACAAAGTGCCTAGGAATTAACTTGCGTCGCCTCATCTGAAGGATAGCATCAGACCCCAAAGGAAGCTGCTGATAGGCCGATTCTTCCCTTCAGTAAATATCACACAAATAAACCCTTAGGAATTTTTCTGTTCAGCAACGGGTCTCCGAAGCACTGCTTTCTACCATATGGCCAACAAGCAAATAAAAGTTTTAACAAATTCAGTGTAACAAAATATTTTACCAACTAGGTTGCATATCAACCAGGTATTGATTTGAAACTTTCAATCAGTCAGTGTTATCCCCCATATTCATGGTGTTGGCACACATACAAGTACATGAGGCTTTGGATTAGCACGTCTGAATTGGTTTGGTCTGTGAACATTTTAGAAGTTTGCTAATTTTGTGGTGGACTCCATTGAAGTCTATAGGTGGCGAATCGTGTTAGTCAGTACTTGCCATTTGTAGGGCTAATAAGTAAGCTATTGCTAAAAGGCATGGAAAGCTGGGCACTGCCATGATGGATATGTACCAATGCCAAAATAAAAAATCAATTAAAAAAAAACATAAAACACTACTTCTCCCTTCACAGTTCTCCCTAACAGATCCAACACACACTGACAAAAGGGCTGTTTTGAGTCCACTTTGTAGAAAGGGGGTGCACCATTTGTTCCTTCAAATTATTACTTTTTGTGGCCTAGCTCAATAAGGCAAACACATATGTACTGCATTATAGATTGTTCCTTATTTCTGATGGGAACCTGTAAAGTTTTCAGCCAACAGTTCACAATTTTAAATCACAAATCCTACAAACCCAAACCTTAAATGCTACAATTGAGCATACATGATGTCATTACACATTTCACATATACCAGATGAAGAGAGTTTTGTAAGCAGTGGGAGAAATGAATCCATATTGATGGGCACAATGACTGCGTTTGATGGGCACAAGTGGCTGCATTTGATGGGCACAAGTGGCTGTGTTTGATGGGCACAATGGCTGCGTTTGATGGGCACAGGTGGCTGCGTTTGATTGGCACAAATGGCTGCTATTGATAGGCACAGATGGCTGCATATGACGGGCACAAGTGGCTGCGTTTGGGCACAAGTGGCTGCATTTGATGGGCACAAGTGGCTGCGTTTGATGGGCACAATGGCTGCATTTGATGGGCACAAGTGGCTGCATTTAATGGGAACAATGGCTGCGTTTGATGGGCACAATGGCTGCATATGATGGGCACAAGTGGCTGCATATGATGGGCACAAGTGGCTGCATTTGATGGGCTTAAGTGGCTGCATTTGATGTGCACAGGTGGCTGCATATGATGTGCACAAGTGGCTGCATTTGATGGGCACAGTGGCTGCATAAGATGGTCACAAGCGGCTGCATATGATGGGCACACGTGGCTGTGTTTGATGGGCACAATGGCTGCATTTGATGGGCACAATGAGGCTGCAATTGATGGGGGGTTTCAGTATTTTTCAGTTCGTTTGCGCCCCCCTAAAAAATTTTGAGCACCAGCTGCCACTTTTTACAGATAACCTTCTCCATACCAACATGAAACATCAATTTATAAGTTTGAATGCTTACCGTAGAGACTGAGGTTGAATGACTCCTTATGTACTGTATTGCTTTCAAGAGTAATCTCGACAATGTACATCCCACTGTCGTTAAAGGACACATTTTTAATACATAATCCCATTCCATCCTTCAATATTTCCAGGCGGTTTTGAAATTGGAGATGCTCAGTCTGTAACTTTTTGTCTTCAAACGCTGCTATTTTGAAAGTCTTAGATCCCCTATTAAATTTAAAGACTATCTCCTTAGCAAAATGTGTAAAATTCTGCGGGAATACCAGTTTAATAGTCTCACCGATAACGCCAGTCACTCGCTGAGGATAATCTCCACCTCCACCTATAGGAACACAGAGGAAGTTGACTTCAGTCCATCACACTGAGATTAATAAGACTTTTTAGCATTTTTCAATGTTATTTTTAGATAAACAGTTAACCCGCTCATTGACACAGACAGATGGAGATGTGCACACATCTATAACAAGCAATCTCTCAGGTTGAAGTGTTCGGGCAGCTGTATGGCCAACCGATCACTTCCACGCACCCCTGTTAGATATGTTTCCCAGGCTCTCCTGTGCCATCTGGGACCGGTATGGAGGATGCCAGTAGAGAAGAAGGAGGCAAGTGAGAGGAGATATGAGGAGAAGAGGATAACCAGCAAACATCTATTCTCTGGTCTAATATTACCTGATGTCTCATTAAAGGGTATTATCTGTGACACCAAAATTTTTGGTTCTCTATGTTACATAGTTACATAGTAGGTGAGGTTGAAGAAAGACACAAGTCCATCAAGTCCAACCTATGTATGTGATTTTATGTCAGTATTACAATGTATATCCCTGTATGTTGCGGTCGTTAAGATCCTTATTTAATAGTTTTTTTAAACTATCGATGCTCCCTGCTGGGACCACCGTCTGTGGAAGGGAATTTGACATCATTGCTACTCTTACAGTAAATAACCCTCTACGTAGTTTAAGGTTAAACCTCTTTTCGTCTAATTTTAATGAATGGCCACGTGTCTTATTAAACTCCCTTACGCGAAAAAGTTTTATCCCTATTGTTGGGTCACCAGTATGGTATTTGTATATTGAAATCATATCCCCTCTCAAGCATCTCTTCTCCAGAGGGAATAAGTTCAGTGCTCGCAACCTTTCCTCATAACTAATATCCTCCAGACCCTTTATTAGCTTTGTTGCCCTTCTTTGTACTCGCTCCATTTCCAGTACATCCTTCCTGAGGACTGGTGCCCAGAACTGGACAGCATACTCTAGGTGTGGCCGGACCAGAGTCTTGTAGAGCGGGAGAATTATCATTTTATCTCTGGAATTAATCCCCTTTTTAATGCATGTCAATATTCAGTTTGCTTTGTTAGCAGCAGCTTGGCATTGCATGCCATTGGTGAGCCTATCATCTACTAGGACCCCCAGGTCCTTTTCCATCCTAGATTACCACAGAGGTTCTCCCCTTAGTGAGTAGATTGCGTTCATATTTTTGCCACCCAAATGTATTATTTTACATTTTTCTACATTAAACCTCATTTGCCATGTAGTTGCCCACCCCAATAAAAAAAAGTTTAGTAAAAAAAATTTAAATTGTAAAAAATTAAAGTTACACCAAAGCACTTAAAACCCCTCAAAAAAAGTTGAGCCCCCACACTCTCCCCTACACACATGCACATGCAAATGTAAACCCACACTTCAGAGGTGCCTATATACACCTGCATACAAAAACATTGATTGCACTATGCATTTTACATGTTGCCATGTGTGACATAGAAATTTGCCACTACCACTATTTTATTCTCTTGGATTACTGCACTCAGAAAATATATACTATTTTGGAGGTATTAAAGCTTAGGAAAACCAAAAATTATTCCTCTCAGTGGGGCTGTACACGCACTGCAAGGGTTAATTGCTTGTTTTGTTTAGGGAAGAGGACAAACACTTTTACCTACCTGATTCTTGGCTCCCCCAGCAGATGGCACTCTGGCAGGGGACTGTCCCTCGACGTCATCGTCAACACGTCCAGTTCAGAGCTATGTACTCTGCTTTTGTCTTGATGACATCAGGAACCTAGACTGGTGGAACGTGGAGGAGAAAACGCTGCAGGGATCTGAAAGCAGGGAGAAGCTGAAAATCCGTAAGTAAATCTTCTTTTATTGTTCCCCTAGGCCTAAACAAGGGATTACCCTTGTGTTGCAGGCTCAGCCCTTCTTCAAGGTATAACTACTTAGTTGCCTAGAGTTGGGCTTAAAGAGGAGGTCCGCCCGCCCCTTTAATAATACACATACTGTAGCTGCTGACTTTTAACATTAGGACACTTACCTGTCCTGGAGTCCAGCAATGTGGGCACCGCAGGTGATCTTTGGATTGGCTGGTCGGGTGCTGCCGCGGCCATTGCTGTTAAGGGAACCCAGTAGTGTAGCCTTTTCGGCTTCACGGCCAGGCCCCTACTGCACATGCGCGAAGCGCTCTTTCATTGGTCGGCAGAAGAGGAGGGAGGAGGAAAGGGACCAAGATGCTGACGTAGATCGCCACGCCCCAGTCTCCCAGAAGTCTGGACAGGATACCTGTCACAGACAGGTATCTGCTTCCCCCGAAAGGTGCCAAATGTGGCACCGGAGGGGGAGAGGAATCAGATGAGCAGAAGTTCCATTTTTGGGTGGTACTCCGCTTTAAGACCCAGGCCTATTTTTCAAACTTGTTTACAAGTTAAAATCAGTTTTTTTTTTGCTAGAAAATTACTCACAAATCCCCAAACATTATATGTTTTTTTTTTTTTTTCTTCAGACACCCTAGAGAATAAAATATCGGTCGTTGCAATACTTTATGTCACACTGTATTTGCACAGCGGTCTTACAAGCACAATTCTTTTGGAAGAAATACACTTTTTTGAATTAAAAAAATAAGACAACAGTAAAGTTAGCCCATTTTTTTTTCTATATTGTGAAAGATATTGTAATGACTAAATTGATAACCAACATGTCATGACTCAAAATTGTGCCCGCTCATGGAATGGCGACAAACTTTGACCCTTAAAAATCAACATAGGCGATGTTTAAAAATTTCTACTGGTTACCAGTTTTGATTTACAGAGGAGGTCTTGGGCTAGAATTATTACTCTTGCTCCAAAGATCGTGGCAATACCTCACATGTGTGATTTGAACACTGTTTTCATATGTGGGCGCGACTTACGTATGCGTTTGCTTATGCGCGCGAGCTTGACGGGAAGGGGCACTATACATTTTTTTTCTTATTTATTTTGCTTTTTATTTTTACAGTGTATTTTTTTTAAAGACCTCAGATCTCAAATTTAAACTTAAAAGCAATAAAAAAAAAAATCCCCCCTCTATGACCAACGTTTAACGTTGCTTCCGTCATCCAATGTTATGGAGCCGAATGGGGGGAGCCATATTTCCCTCTCTCGACTCCATGGATCAGAGGGGAAAGAACCAGAGCCGTCGGTAGCGGCGGAGACCACCGGGAAGCAGCCGGAGGGGGCACGTCTCCCGCCGCCAATAAAAGTGATCTCGCTGCGTATCCGCCACAGAGACCACTTTTATCTGAAAGCGGACCGCTCACTAGAGCTATCTGCTGCCATCTAGGGTATAACTAATACATTGTAAAACTGCTCCCACCCCTCTCTAACACCTATACTAACTACCCTGTGGAAGAAGGATGCATATACTTACCTATTCTTGAGGCCACTCCAGACCGATCCATGATCTGCCCCGTGTCAGACAGCTACAGGCAGGGCCACTGATAAGGGGGGCCTACCAGCCCTCCCGTACCGGGCCCCAATCTGCCATCTCAGCAGGTAGAGCGGGCAGGGACTCCCAAATCCAGTCCACCAATAAGCTCACCCCCCCCCCCCCCCCCCCCTGTGCAGCTCTCCGGGCCTCCTGTGTTCAGTGGGAACTAAGGGACAGTCAGCGGACTTTTTCTTCACTTTCGGGTTTTGACGGAATAATCTGTCACAGCGCGTTGCACAGTTGAAGCCCGGTCTCTTCAATATGAATACACCGCGCCGGGAGCGCTTCGGCGGAATAATCCACCTAAACACGAAAATTGTAGAGATAGTCCGCTTACTGTCCCCCGGCCCCCACAGAACAGCCCTAGCCCTAGTTGCTCAGCTCAGTAGTGCCCAGAAGGAAATGAGGACCAGATGTACCACAGCTTGTCACAGGCCCCCAGCTCCAGGTGGAACTACCTGCAGGAGAAGCACTGCACCTGAGCCCCAGGTAGGAGAAGATGCCCAGACCAGGTACTGTGGCGGGGGTGGTTGGGGGGACTAACAGTGCTGCATTTGAACCCTTGGGTAATACCAAGCACGTTTGGAGTGACACGTCTGAGGGGCATTGCTGTAGATTAGGGTACACTAGTATTACCCTCTGAAGAGTGAACCACAGTGGATCACTTTTCCAAGTGTTTGATAGGCGGCAAGGAAGCATTATATTGCCTCCACCATCTGATTTAATCCCTAAAAACCTGCATCACCTCGCTGCAACTGTGTTCGTTGTACATCTGATTTAATCCCTAAAAGCTTGCATCACCTCGTTGCAACTGTGTTTGTTGTACATAGTTGTGAGGCGTCCCTATTCAGTGGAGTGGGATGGTTTTGGCCACTGAACGTGATGGGGGGGATATTTTTGTATACACCCATTTGCTGCCTTTGCCATTACCCCCTCCTAACCACTGCATTCCATGCATTACCTACTCCTGACCCCTACACTATGTACATACCCCTGACTCCTGCAAACTGTACAGTACATACTCCTGAAACTACACTGTATAAGTTGCATAGTCCTGACTCCTGCACTCTGTACACTACATATTCTTGACACCTGCATTTTGTAAATTATACATACATCTGATATTTGCCATCCCACTGTTAGTGCAGTTTTGCCACATCCTTATTTCTCCAAGGCACACAGTCAATACTGCCTCCTTTTTCTCTGCTTGCTGCCTGCGGGCTAGGGGGAGCGGTGGTCGGGCCCAGGCCCTGTCAGGTGAGAGGGGCCCTGTCAGGTAGGCTGTATGGGGCCCCATGATTTCTAACAGCAGGCCTGTTAGCTGACACGGGGGGGTGGGGGGGGTGAATCACGTGACTGGACCAGAGTGGCATAAATGTAGATAAGTACAGTGGAACCTCGGATTGCGAGTAACGCGGTTAACGAGCGTTTTGCACTACAAGCTATTATTTTTTTTAAAATCCTGACTCGGTTTGCGAGTGTTGTCTCGCAAAACGAGCAGGATTCAAGACTCTGTGGTGTGCAGTACTGCATTTGACCAGAGGTGCGGGGGCGCTGGTGAAACTTGGAGCCGTTTGGAAATATTCAGAAATACTCGGAAATTATCAGTTTCTGAGCCATTCCGAGTGCATCCGAGCTGTCTCCGAGTATTTCCGAGTCTCTCTGGCACCCCCCCCCACCTCTGGCCACGTGCAGTATTGCATGCAATAGAAGTCAAGGTAAAACAAATTATCTTCGTTTCCATTGACTTTTATAGGGTAACTCGCTTTAATATGCGAGTGCTTTGGATTTCAAGCATTTTCCTGGAACGGATTATGCTCATAATCCAAGGTTCCACTGTATAAGCATTCTTTCTTCTACAGGTTAGTTGATATAGGTGTTAGGAGGTGGCAAGAGAGCAGTTTTAAGATTAGTTAGTTGTATCCCAGAATTCTACTTTAACCACTTTAACCACCTCAATACTGTGCATTTTCGCCCCCTTCCTGCCCAGGCCATTTTTCAGCTTTCAGCGCTGTCGCAATTTGAATGACAATTTCGCGGTCATACAACACTCGACCCAAATTAAATTGTTATCATTTTTTCCCCACAAATAGAGCTTTCTTTTAGTGGTATTTGATCACCTCTGCGGTTTTTATTTTTTGCGCTATAAACAAAAGAAGAGTGACAAGTTTAAAAAAAAACACAATAATTTTTACCTTTTGCGATAATAAATATCCAATTTTTTTTTCTTTAAAACAAATTTTTTCTCAGTTTAGTCCGATATGTATTCTTGTACATATTTTTGGTAAAAAAAAAAAAAAAAAAAAATCGCAATAAGCGTATATAGATTGGTTTGCGCAAAAGTTATAGTGTCTACAAAATAGGGGATAGTTTTATAACATTTTTAATTTTTTTTTAATTTTTTTACTAGTAATGGCGGCGATCTGCGATTTTTATTGTGACTGCGATATTACGGCGGACACATCGGACACTTTTGACACATATTTGGGACCATTCACATTTATACAGCGATCCGTGCTATAAAAATGCATTGATTACTGTATAAATGTGACAGGCAGTGAAGGGGTTAACACTGGGTGGTGATGGAGGGGTTAACTGTGTTGCTAGGGGAGTGATTCTAACTGTAGGGGGCGGGGACTCACTAGGTGAGGAGACCGATCGGTGTTCCGCTGTACTGGGAACACACCATCGGTCTCCTCTCCTCTGACAGGACCGTGGATCTGTGTGTTTACACACACAGATCCACGGTCCTGCTGTGTCACCGGTAATCGCGGGTGCCCGGCGGAAATCGCGGCCGCCGGGCACGCGCACCGGGTGCTTAGTGACACGGCGTGCGCGCGCGATCGCCAGCGGCGGCGCGTGCGCGCCCCCTGGTGGCCCAAGAAAGCGAGGACGTCATATGACGTCCGCCCGCAACGAGAGCTGCGCCGCCTGGCCGTCAATTGACGGCCAGCGGTCGGCATGCGGTTAAGACCAGGCCTATTTTTCAGACTTGTTGTTTACAAGTTGAAATCATTTTTTTTTTCTGGAAAATGACTTATAACCCCCAAACTATATATATATATCTATCCTAGAGAATAAAATGGTGATCGTTACAATACTTTGTGTCACACCGTACTTTCGCAGTGGTCTTAAACGTACACTTTTTTTGAATTAAAAAACTAGACAACAGTAAAGTTTTGCGAAATTGCGCCCACTCGTGGAATGGCGACAAACTTTTATCCTTAAAAACTCCATATACCATGTTTAAAACATTCTACAGGTTGCATGTTTTGAGTTACAGAGGAGCTCTCATTCTAACGATCGCAGTGATACCTCACTTGTGTGGTTTAAACACCGTTTTCATATGCGGGCGCTACTCACGTATACGTTCGCTTCTGCACGCTAGTTTGTCGGGACGGGGCCCTTTAAAAAATATACGATATATATATATATATATATATATATATATATATATATATATATATATGTATGTGTGTTTAAATTTAAATTTTTTTTTTTATCTTATTTTACTTTTTTATTTTTACACTGTTCTTTAAAAAAAAAAAAAGGGTCACTTTTATTCCAATTACAAGGAATGTAAAAAACCCTTGTAATAGAAAAAAAGCATGACAGGACCTCTTAAATATGAGATCTGGGGGTCAAAAAGACATCAGATCTCATAGTTACACTAAAATGCAATAAAAAAAAAAAAACATTGCTAAAAAAAAAAAGAAAAAAGCTTGGGCGGAAATGACATTTTGACGTCTCTTTCGCTTTGCAATGGTATGGAGCCGAGCAGGGGGCCATCTTCCCCTCACTCAGCTCCATATCTAACACGGAAGAGGACACGATCACCTCCGCCGCTCCCAGCGGCTCCAGGAAGCGGCATAGGGCATCGGAGAGCGGCGGGAGGGGGGGGCCTCTCCCGCCACCGATAAAAGTGATCTCATGGCAAATCCGCCACAGAGACCACTTTTATCTGACCGCCCGCTGAAGAAGTGGATACTGGGGTTTTGGCAGCTCCATGTACAGTAACGATCCCCCTTCCTTCCATGTACAGTAATGATCCCGCCTTCCTTCCTTCCATGCACAGTAATGACCCTCCTTCCTTCCATGTACAGTAATGATCCTTCCTTCTTTCCTTCCATGTACAGTAATGAACCCCCTGTGTTAGGGTCCACCCACACCGTTGCTGTAATAACAACATCATGTACTTTATATAATCCCCTCTGCCTTATAATAAGATGTCCCCCTGTGTGTGTGTTGTATAAAAAACAAAAAGCAATATATACCTTATCTGTGATCGCTGATCAGCGGTCACGTGACGCGCCGGCTCTCTCTGGCTCTCTCCACCTCACCTTCTCCCCTCCTCCTCCCCTCTAGACTGACCTCAGCTGGGGAATCTTGGCCCCTCCTGCTGCATCGATCAGATGGGGAAAGGAGAGATGCAGCACATCACGTGACCGCTGATCAGCGCTCACAGATAAGGTATATACAGCTTTTTTTTTTCGTCAAAAGGATTCATTGGTCACAGATAGTGATACAGCAACAGTGATACAGCAGAGATAACCGTCACACTTACATACAAGTATTAACATACAAACTAAAACTTTTGTCAATTCTTGAAATATTGAAAATCTGCGTTTAAACAGAAAGGCGACGGCCGGGGTTACTTCAGCTGTAGAAATCGAATAGCGTAAAAAAAAAGTTAGTCGCTAACAATATACATGCAAAAAAATCTGATTACAGTTGGAGAGGAGAGACCGTACCCTTTGTTGGGCTTTTTATTTTATACAACACACACACAGGGGGACATATCATTAGAAGGCAGAGAGGATTATATAAAGTACATGATGTGGGTTAACAAACCCTTTAAAGAATATGTAAACCCAGCATTTCATATTTCTGGTATATGACTGCTGTACCATGTTCTTGTATAAAAAAGTATCATGTTCTCTTTGTATTGCTTCCTTTGTGTGAAATCCCTGGCATTCCTACCCGTCTTTCTGCGTTTATATTAAAAACTGACCACTCTAGGTATGAGAGCATGGCGTGATGATGTATTAGTACACATCGCCATGGTAAAAATTATACAACCTGTTGCATTTGGCGGGTGTACCTAGGACCATATAGCATACCTCCCAACATTTTGAGATGAGAATGAGGGACACCTACTAGCAAATGTATGTAGGCATAGGGCACGCCCCCTGCCACACCCCCTTAAAGGAGAATTAACCAAAAACAAAAGGTTAATTAAATCCACAAGGGCTTTTTTTTTTTACCACTACTATTCCTTTATATTGGCTTTTAACCACTTAAGGACCGCCTAACGCCGATTTACGTCGGCAAAGCGGCACGGGCAGGCAAAATCACGTACATGTACGTGATTTGCCTTCCGCGGGTGGGGGGTCCGATCGGACCCCCCCCCGGTGCCCGAGGCGGTCCCGTTCTGTTCCCCGGCGATCCGAGATGAGGGGGAGGCCATCCGTTCGTGGCCCCCCCCCTCGCGATCGCCGCCGGCCAATGGGAACATTCCTTTGCTGCTGTATGCTAAACAGCAGCAAAGGAAATGATGTCATCTCCCCTCGGCTCGGTATTCCGTTCCAGCGCCGAGGGGAGAAGACATCAATGTAAGTGCACAACACACTACACACACAGTAGAACATGCCAGGCACACAAAACACCCCGATCCCCCCCCCGATCGCCCCCCGATCCCCCCCCAATCCCCCCCCCCCGTCACAAACTGACACCAGCAGGTTTTTTTTTTTTTTTCTGATTACTGCATAGTGTCAGTTTGTGACAGTTACAGTGTTGGGACAGTTAGTATTACCCCCCTTTAGGTCTAGGGTACCCCCCTAACCCCCCCTAATAAAGTTTTAACCCCTTGATCACCCCCTGTCACCAGTGTTGCTAAGCGATCATTTTTCTGATCGCTGTATTAGTGTCACTGGTGACGCTAGTTAGTGAGGTAAATATTTAGGTTCGCCGTCAGCGTTTTATAGTGTCAGGGACCCCCATATACTATCTAATAAATGTTTTAACCCCTTGATTGCCCCCTAGTTAACCCTTTCACCACTGATCACCGTATAAACGTTACGGTTGACGCTGGTTAGTTCGTTTATTTTTTATAGTGTCAGGGCACCCGCCGTTTATTACCGAATAAAGGTTTAGCCCCCTGATCGCCCGGCGGTGATATGCGTCGCCCCAGGCAGCGTCAGATTAGCGCCAGTACCGCTAACACCCACGCACGCAGCGTACACCTCCCTTAGTGGTATAGTATCTGTACAGATCAATATCTGATCCGATCAGATCTATACTAGCGTCCCCAGCAGTTTAGGGTTCCCAAAAACGCAGTGTTAGCGGGATCAGCCCAGATACCTGCTAGCACCTGCGTTTTGCCCCTCCGCCCGGCCCGGCCCACCCAAGTGCAGTATCGATCAATCACTGTCCCTTACAAAACACTAAACGCATAACTGCAGCGTTCGCAGAGTCAGGCCTGATCCCTGCGATCGCTAACATTTTTTTTGGTAGCGTTTTGGTGAACTGGCAAGCACCAGCCCCAGGCAGCGTCAGGTTAGCGCCAGTACCGCTAACACCCACGCATGCAGCATACACCTCCCTTAGTGGTATAGTATCTGAACGGATCAATATCTGATCCGATCAGATCTATACTAGCGTCCCCAGCAGTTTAGGGTTCCCAAAAACGCAGTGTTAGCGGGATCAGCCCAGATACCTGCTAGCACCTGCGTTTTGCCCCTCCGCCCGGCCCAGCCCAGCCCACCCAAGTGCAGTATCGATCGATCACTGACACTTACAAAACACTAAACGCATAACTGCAGCATTTGCAGAGTCAGGCCTTGATCCCTGCGATCGCTAACAGTTTTTTTGGTAGCGTTTTGGTGAACTGGCAAGCACCAGCGGCCTAGTACACCCCGGTCGTAGTCAAACCAGCACTGCAGTAACACTTGGTGACGTGGCGAGTCCCATAAGTGCAGTTCAAGCTGGTGAGGTGGCAAGCACAAGTAGTGTCCCGCTGCCACCAAAAAGACAAACACAGGCCCGTCGTGCCCATAGTGCCCTTCCTGCTGCATTCGCCAATCCTAATTGGGAACCCACCACTTCTGCAGCGCCCGCACTTCCCCCATTCACATCCCCAACCAAATGCAGTCGGCTGCATGAGAGGCATTTTCTTTATGTCCTCCCGAGTACCCCTACCCAACGAACCCCCCCAAAAAAGATGTTGTGTCTGCAGGAAGCGCGGATATAGGCGTGACACCCGCTATTATTGTCCCCTCCTGTCCTGACAATCCTGGTCTTTGCATTGGTGAATGTTTTGAACGCTACCATTCACTAGTTGAGTATTAGCGTAGGGTACAGCATTCCACAGACTAGGCACACTTTCACAGGGTCTCCCAAGATGCCATCGCATTTTGTGAGACCCGAACCTGGAACCGGTTACAGTTACAAAAGTTAGTTACAAAAAAAGTGTCAAAAAAAAAATATATATATAAAATAAAAAAAAAATAGTTGTCAATTTATTGTTCTCTCTCTCTCTATTCTCTCTCTATTGTTCTGCTCTTTTTTACTGTATTCTATTCTGCAATGTTTTATTGTTATTATGTTTTATCATGTTTGCTTTTTCAGGTATGCAATTTTTTATACTTTACCGTTTACTGTGCTTTATTGTTAACCATTTTTTTGTCTTCAGGTACGCCATTCATGACTTTGAGTGGTTATACCAGAATGATGCCTGCAGATTTAGGTATCATCTTGGTATCATTCTTTTCAGCCAGCGGTCGGCTTTCATGTAAAAGCAATCCTAGCGGCTAATTAGCCTCTAGACTGCTTTTACAAGCCGTGGGAGGGAATGCCCCCCCCCCCACCGTCTTCCGTGTTTTTCTCTGGCTCTCCTGTCTCAAAAGGGAACCTGAGAATGCAGCCGGTGATTCAGCCAGCTGACCATAGAGCTGATCAGAGACCAGAGTGGCTCCAAACATCTCTATGGCCTAAGAAACCGGAAGCTACGAGCATTTTATGACTTAGATTTCGCCGGATATAAATAGCGCCATTGGGAAATTGGGGAAGCATTTTATCACACCGATCTTGGTGTGGTCAGATGCTTTGAGGGCAGAGGAGAGATCTAGGGTCTAATAGACCCCAATTTTTTCAAAAAAGAGTACCTGTCACTACCTATTGCTATCATAGGGGATATTTACATTCCCCGAGATAACAATAAAAATGATTAAAAAAAAAAATATGAAAGGAACAGTTTAAAAATAAGATAAAAAAAGCAGAAAAATAATAAAGAAAAAAAAAAAAAAAAAAAAAAGCACCCCTGTCGCCCCCTGCTCTCGCGCTAAGGCGAACGCAATCGGCGGTCTGTCGTCAAACGTAAACAGCAATTGCACCATGCATGTGAGGTATCACCGCGAAGGTCAGATCGAGGGCAGTAATTTTTGCAGTAGACCTCCTCTGTAGATCTAAAGTGGTAACCTGTAAAGGCTTTTAAAGGCTTTTAAAAATGTATTTATTTTGTTGCCACTGCACGTTTGTGCGCAATTTTAAAGCATGTCATGTTTGGTATCCATGTACTCGGCCTAAGATCATCTTTTTTATTTCATCAAACATTTGGGCAATATAGTGTGTTTTAGTGCATAAAAATTTAAAAAAGTGTGTTTTTTCCCCAAAAAATGCGTTTGAAAAATCGCTGCGCAAATACTGTGTGAAAAAAAAAAATGAAACACCCACCATTTTAATCTGTAGGGCATTTGCTTTAAAAAAATATATAATGTTTGGGGGTTCAAAGTAATTTTTTTGCAAAAAAAAAATAACTTTTTCATGTAAACAATAAGTGTCAGGGCTTTGTCTTCAAGTGGTTAGAAGAGTGGGTGATGTGTGACATAAGCTTCTAAATGTTGTGCATAAAATGCCAGGACAGTTCAAAACCCCCCCAAATGACCCCATTTTGGAAAGTAGACACCCCAAGCTATTTGCTGAGAGGCATGTCGAGTCCATGGAATATTCTATATTGCGACACAAGTTGCGGGAAAGAGACACATTTTTTTTTTTTTTTTTGCACAAAGTTGTCACTAAATGATATATTGCTCAAACATGCCATGGGAATATGTGAAATTACACCCCAAAATACATTCTGCTGCTTCTCCTGAGTACGGGGATACCACATGTGTGAGACTTTTTGGGAGCCTAGCCGCGTACGGGACCCCGAAAACCAAGCACCGCCTTCAGGCTTTCTAAGGGCGTGAATTTTTGATTTCACTCTTCACTGCCTATCACAGTTTCGGAAGCCATGGAAAGCCCAGGTGGCACAAACCCCCCCCAAATGACCCCATTTTGGAAAGTAGACACCCCAAGCTATTTGCTGAGAGGTATAGTGAGTATTTTGCAGACCTCACTTTTTGTCACAAAGTTTTGAAAATTGAAAAAAGAAAAAAAAAAATGTTTTTTCTTGTCTTTCTTCATTTTCAAAAACAAATGAGAGCTGCAAAATACTCACCATGCCTCTCAGCAAATAGCTTGGGGTGTCTACTTTCCAAAATGGGGTCATTTGGGGGGGTTTGTGCCACCTGGGCATTCCATGGCCTCCGAAACTGTGATAGGTAGTGAAGAGTGAAATCAAAAATTTTCACCCTTAGAAATCCTGAAGGCGGTGATTGGATTTTGGGGCCCCGTACGCGGCTAGGCTCCCAAAAAGTCCCACACATGTGGTATCCCCATACTCAGGAGAAGCAGCTAAATGTATTTTGGGGTGCAATTCCACATATGCCCATGGCCTGTGTGAGCAATATATCATTTAGTGACAACTTTATGCAAAAAAAAAAAAAAAAAGTGTCACTTTCCCACAACTTGTGTCAAAATATAAAATATTCCATGGACTCAATATGCCTCTCAGCAAATAGCTTGGGGTGTCTACTTTCCAAAATGGGGTCATTTTGGGGGGTTTTGTGCCACCTGGGCATTCCATGGCCTCCGAAACTGTGATAGGTAGTGAGGAGTAAAATCAAAAATTTACACCCTTAGAAATCCTGAAGGTGGTGATTGGTTTTCGGGGCCCCGTACGCGGCTAGGCTCCCAAAAAGTCCCACACATGTGGTATCCCCATACTCAGGAGAAGCAGCTGAATGTATTTTGGGGTGAAATTCCACATATGCCCATGGCCTGTGTGAGCAATATATCATTTAGTGACAACTTTTTGTAAATATTTTTTTTTTTTTTTTTTTTTTGTCATTATTCAATCACTTGGGACAAAAAAAATAAATATTCAATGGGTTCAACATGCCTCTCAGCAATTTCCTTGGGGTGCCTACTTTCCAAAATGGGGTCACTTGGGGGGGTTTTGTACTGCCCTGCCATTTTAGCACCTCAAGAAATGACATAGGCAGTCATAAACTAAAAGCTGTGTAAATTCCAGAAAATGTACCCTAGTTTGTAGACGCTATAACTTTTGCGTAAACCAATAAATATACGCTTATTGACATTTTTTTTACCAAAGACATGTGGCCGAATACATTTTGGCCTAAATGTATGACTAAAATTTAGTTTATTGGATTTTTTTTATAACAAAAAGTAGAAAATATCATTTTTTTTCAAAATTTTCGGTCTTTTTCCGTTTATAGCACAAAAAATAAAAACCGCAGAGGTGATCAAATACCATCAAAAGAAAGCTCTATTTGTGGGAAGAAAAGGACGCAAATTTCGTTTGGGTACAGCATTGCATGACCGCGCAATTAGCAGTTAAAGCGACGCAGTGCCAAATTGGAAAAAGACCTCTGGTCCTTAGGCAGCATAATGGTCCGGGGCTCAAGTGGTTAAAATGTACAAATGCAGCAATGTAGAATTTAGATGAAAGGTTTAGCACTGGGAAACACTTTTTGAAAGATAAAAAGTGCATTTTATATACAACTATATGGATCAGACCAAAATGAGGGACAAATGAGGAGGAATGAGGGACAGAGGGACATTGCTGCAAATCTGACACAGTCCCTCGAAATCAGGGACAGTTGGGAGTTATGCATATAGCAACAGCGTGCATGTAGTCACAGTGTGGTGCTGCAGGCTTTCACTAGTTAAATCAAGCATTCAGAAGGGGACATATCGATCTGTGCCACCAGTCAAATGCCTCTGAAAAAGTGATCCACCGCAGATTGCTTTTCAAAGAGGCAGTAAACACCGCTGCACTAAACAAGGCCTTAATTAGTATTAGCCCTCTACGTCATTGTGATATTTGGGCTGTGTGCTCTCTTACAGCAGAAGTGCTGGGAATACACAAATAAAGGAAGCCAAACAGGAAAATCCTCAGTTTTACCTGTCTGGGAACCTCTGATAAGCGACCTGATTTGTTTACACTGCTCTGTATTGCACACCCAGAAAGAATTAAAACTTCTGTTGTGCTGCCGAGTTAAGTCAGCAAGCAGAAGAACATATTTACATTCTGAAAATTGTAAACCGACCCCTTCATGGGTTACATTGCACACAAGCCGAATGATATACAACAAGTGTAGCACACTTCCCTGCTGCAATGTTTACACCAACCCCGTTGAAGCCTACACAACAAACTCTGAGTACTGTAGCAAGTAACATACTCACCCACTGAAATATAGTAAAACAGCACTATGAATGCCACAAAAAATGGTTGGGGAATTCCCCACATGGTGCCCGTCTGGATGGCATGAGAGCCCGAATAATGAATGAAGTTTTCACTCTGACTCTATTCCGTTCTTATTTTTCGTCACTTCCTGATTTCGTCATCGCAGCCAGGCTGTACAAACCCCTCGCCGTCAGGGAGAAACTTACATGCTTAACTCTTTTCGCTGTCAGAGCTGTATCTCATTACAAGGACATCTTAAAATGGGTGGGGTATATTAGGCAGCAAGTGAACATGTTATCCCTTAAGTCAGGGGTAGGCAACCTCAGCCCTCCAGCTGTTTTGAAACTACAAGTCTCGTGAGACATTGCAAGACCCTAACAATCACAGGCATGACTCCTTGACGCAGAGGCATGATGGGATTTGTAGTTTCACCACAGCTGGAGGGCCGAGGTTGCCTACCCCTGCCTTAAGTTGATGTGTTGAAAGCAGAAAAATGGGCAAGCGTAAGGATCTGAGCAACTTTGACAAGGGCCAATTAGTAATGGGTCACATATTCAAGACACATCAGCTTACCTGCTGTAGAACTTCTTGGTAATTTAAAAAAAATAAAGGTTTGCCTGAATTGATTTTTTTCAGTTAAGGGCCTTGGTTACTGGTCGTTTTGATTTTCCACTTTGAAATAGAAATGTGGCTTAGTTCACAAAGCTTTAAAGGATAAGTTCACTTTTCATAACATGTTACATGTTATGCCCCGTACACACGGTCGGACTTTGTTCGGACATTCCGACAACAAAATCCTAGGATTTTTTCCGACGGATGTTGGCTCAAACTTGTCTTGCATACACACGGTCACACAAAGTTGTCGGAAAATCCGATCGTTTTAAACGCGGTGACGTAAAACATGTACCTCGGGACTATAAATGGGGCGGTGGCCAATAGCTTTCATCTCTTTATTTATTCTGAGCATGCGTGGCACTTTGTCCGTCGGATTTGTGTACACACGATCGGAAATTCCGACAACGGATTTTGTTGTCGGAAAATTTTATCTCCTGCTCTCCAACTTTGTGTGTCGGAAAATCCGATGGAAAATGTCCGATGGAGCCCACACACGGTCGGAATTTCCGACAACACACTCCGATCGGACATTTTCCATCGGAAAATCCGACCGTGTGTACGGGGCATTACACCCATATTCGGGGTGTAACATGTAACATGTCATGAATGCACAGGCTGTGAGCGCTGTGGTAGTTCATTGAATCGTCCTGTCAGAATGTATCCGCTTGGTTGTACGAGGTACGAGCAAGCTGATATACTGACAGATCTGCAGGAGACCTGCATGGCATCAGCGATCTGCTGATAGCTGGTGCAATGCTTTACAGGCTCCCAAAACAAAAAATAATACCTGCAAAAAAATTTGCCTTTATAATTTTTTTTTTCAAAAAGGTGAACTTATCCTTTAAAGTTTGTCAATGCAAAAAAAAACCATACAATAAATACACCTGCAATACATGTACATTTCCCATGTTTTATTCCTTTATTTTAAGCTCCTACAAGTACAGAACAATTTCAAGATACAAAACACATACATTATCTCCTGCGTGCGAAGTTGGGCCCAACAGTGGTATTTGTCCAGGCTCTTGTCCTGGCAAGTCCGGATATATGCCGCCTTGCTGCCCTCAAAAGACTGGGGATGTCTAAATGCATTAAAATAATAAGAAATAAAGCAGAGGGCGCACAGGCCTAGTGCATTATCCTCAATAAAAATCTTTAATAGATAAAAACAAAGAGATACACTCATACAAGTGCGCTTGTATTACAGCTTTACAAACAAGCAGCAGCTTTCCGTCCACGGTATAGTATAACAGATGGAATGTCGTGCAGCAGAACTGGCTTTTGAGGTTTCGCCTCTTCCTCAGAGCCAACAGAACTGTGTCTCAAACTCATGTTTAAATAGCCAAATGTGAGATAGCATAGGCGTGGTCAGAGTGTCCCTCCCACGCCCAGTGGGTGTGGGCTCCAGGTCCACCAATAAAAGCAACCTTTAGGTACAACCTCATTGAACCCATATGCATACCAAAATTGCCAGTGATATTGGAAGGCAAATACTAGTTACATTCTTAACCCCAAATAAGGATGAGCTCAGGCATGTTCGCAAGTCCATGTGCCCGCGCCCACCAGGAAGCTGACACGCCGCAGCGCTAATCACAAGTAGTGAAACATTTCCCGATCTGTGCAGCCGCGGACTGGGAAATGTCTCATTGCCTGTGATTAGCGCTGGGGAGTGTCAGCTTCCTGGTGGGCGCAGGTACATGGACTTGGGAACACGCCTGAGCTCATCCTTACCTCCCATGATAAACAAGAGGAGGGGATAACACATAGGAGGGAGCAGGATGAATTTGTATAGGGTTGATATAGAAGGATGAATCCTAATAGCATAGAAAACGATCAAAGGCTTAGGCACTGACTGGTAAAGGAAGCCTTCCCAGTGGTGCCACCACCCACTCTTTCAGTTCATCCAAGTGAATTGTGAATGCTCTCCATTTTCTGCTCTTGCAATATGTATTATAGCTGTAATGCGGCTGGAACGCACACCAAAGCCGCAACCAGGAAGTGACGCCACTACCACCTGCGCGGCTTCTGGAAGTCCGGTGATGCCATTTCGGCCCTTCCTGTTGCCGGAAACTACAGTGACGAGACGCGCTCCACACTGGGGTACATAATGCAAGAAGGGGCAAAAGTACTCCACTTAAATCCCCCACTACATCCTGCTTTACCAAGGCAGAGTGCACGTGAACTGTGACAACACCTGTAACCGGCCACATGGCTCTCCAGGCTAGAAAGTAAACAGCCACCAGGGGGCCAATGTCGAACTCCAGGGAATCACCTGCCCTGGACCCTTGTAGCATATGGGCTTGGTCAACATCAACAAGGATGTACAGCCTAGTGTATAACATCAGAGAGAAAACATTTAATTAAAAACTTGTATATAGAAAATCTTATTGTATAGCTGGTCTTTTTTGTATATATAAAAACATGCCTATATATACATACGTGCATACAAATGTATGTGAGAGTTGACAGCAAAATTTGACTGCACACAGAGCACACAGCCAAATCTCCTGTTTCTAATAATAATAACAATTTCATCTAATGATATAAATGCATCTCACCTTTTGATCATATGTCTTTCCTTCTGCCGTAGCCCATCCTCTGGTGTGTGCCCCATCCTCACAAACAGACACAACACATGCTCACGTTATCAGCTCCACCATCACACTGCCAGCCAGCCCCCTATCAGCTGCGAGTGAGCCACTTTATTAGCATATCAACAGGAAGACCCAAAGCTCGAGGGTTGGGCTTCCAACAGCCAAACACCTCTTACAAAGCTTGTGACCTCACAAGAAATGAACACAGGATGTGAATTTATTTATTTTATTTATTTATTTCAGGTACTTATATAGCGCCGTCAATTTACGCAGCGCTTTACATATACATTATACATTCACATCAGTCCCTACACCCTCAAGGAGCTTACAATCTAAGGTCCCTAACTCACATTCATACATACTAGGGACAATTTAGACAGAATCCAATTAACTTACCAGCATGTCTTTGGAGTGTGGGAAGAAACCGGAGTACCCGGAGGAAACCCACGCAGGCACAGGGAGAACATGCAAACTCCAGGCAGGTAGTGTCGTGGTCGGGATTAGGTGCTAGGTGAGAGTGCTACCCACTACACCACTGTGAATGACCATAAAAGGATTTAACACCACAACAAAATACATACAACCAAATGACGATGACTAGAGCTTCTCATGGATGGGAGATTATCTGCAGGTGTATGTCATGGGACCCCAAACATGTTGATCAGGCATACCAGGGGTGACAAGAGCAAACAACCGCTAAACCAATAATGTCTTTGCAGAGCGAACACACCCCCACCAGACAATTGTTCTGTGCATTCTACAGGGGTCCTTTGCTGGCGGACATGTGCTCTCTCCGCAAACACCTCTCTCCAAACACCAGGAAGTTTTCCACTACCTAACAGGTCTCAACCAGCGTCAGTCTGCCCCAGTCAGCTCTTCAGAACGGGCTGCGAGAGAGCAGACACTGGGAGACTCTTATGACAATACATTAACATAAAATTTTCCACAACAGAGTATAAATCAACAAAGGACAGAATTAAAATCCTGAAACCGTAATGTATGTTTCCTCGATCGCCCATAAGGGTAAAAAAAAGATGATGGAGAGTGGATGCATGTAATATGGACTATATGCAATCAAGACTTCACTGTTTCAGGTTTCGCTTGAAAATAAACATAATAATAGAATCAACATTTTACATAAATAATTACCCCTCTACTTGGGTAGTGTAAGTTGAGATTTTTTGTCAGTGCAGGAAAATTTAGGCAGGCCTAGCTGAAAGCTAGGCCTGTTTGTTTTGATCTGTGGGACTGGGAGTGGCTTAGAGTAGGCTGGTGACTCACAGATAGCTTCATTTTTCGCTTACTTCCCTTTTGCTTCTAGAGGCTTCTAGAAGGAAGGTGGGGAAGAATGGTGGAGCTGTCTGAGGTGTTCTAAGGAGCCCTGACCAATCTCCTAAGTGTCTGTTTATTAAAGGTCAGCAGCTAAACTTTTTGTAGCTGCTGACTTTTAATTTAAAAAAAAAAAGCCTGGAACTCCGCTTTAAATACCTAGATTTAGCCCAGCTGGGGAGGAGTTGTTCGGGTGGAAGAACTGGAGATGGAATATTAGGCTGTCGGGGCTTTGGAGGGAGCCCCCAGTTTGGGGGTGACCTTGGGCCAGGGGCTCGGAGCTGAGCAGGAACCCCACACAACCCAAGGGGTGTCCTGAGCAAAAGAGGAGAGAGGGGAATACTGCCAGGCAAGTCTCCAGGAGGGATCCATCGGGTGTCGGTGAGTGGCAGGCACAGTCAGGAGAGCTGGAAGAGGCATGCCGGAAAGGACTGGGAGTGTGCAGTCTGAGATGCATGTAGAGCCAGTGGGAGAGACTGTGATGTTACTGGCAAAGTTGGGCTGCTGCAGCTGGGAGAGCTGTCATGTTTTGCAAAGGGCTGACTGGGATCAGTAGTCCACCAAAAAGGTCAGCTAGGACTAAAGACTTTTCCTATTTTTGTTGCTACACTAAAGGGGCCCACGGTCCCTGCCTGTAATAAGGAACTTTTCTAAGCCCTGGCTGAAACCAGAGTTAGGCCTAACCATGTGCTAGCTGAGTCTGAAGAATTGTGCTGGAGGGAGAAGGAGAGATAGTCTGCAGCAAGTGTTGTGCAGAAGCAGAATATCTGAATTGTCCCATACCATACAAGAATCATTTTTTGGGCATCCCATTAATTCCTTTACCCCATCCAAGTTCTAATCCCTCAATAAAATGCAAAAAAAAAGCTAATGGACTTGTTCATTGTCTTGGAGTGTCTAGAAGTGAATGCCAGACTGGGCAGGGTGACGGGTGGGTCACATCACTCAGCAGCCCGTAAAGGGGGTAACGCTACCTAATTAAGAAGAGGGATTTTTCAACCTCCATGTATGCACAGTGTGTGATCTGTCTTCAGCTAAGGATACCGTTCTGCATGCCCTTAACTGCTATCTTACTCACTATTCATCTCATCTTGTTACATAAAGGGAATAGAATTGGCACCATTATTGCTCAATTATAACAACGCAAGCACAAGCCTGCTAGAAGAAAGGAGTTATGCATATAGGAAAAATGTTATGAATATATGTGCACCCAATGCGTAAACCCCACAAAAAAGCTGCAAAAATTGCAACAATACCAGAAACACATACTCGCACATATACATGTCTATGCATATGCGCACGTAACCAACCCAACATGTGTCTGTACAGTACTGCATGCATGGGTTGGATAAACAGTATTTTGAGGAGGGATGGACTAAGTATCACCCAATTCGTAATCATGCTAACTGAACAACAAGATATCGGATGCGTGTCACTCTAAACAGACCTATATTACTGAGCCTACCAGATGCTTAAGAGGTTTGTCAATGCACATCTGGGTCAACATGCCAAAGAAGTCTAGAGGTTTCATGTCTGCATATCACCGGGCAACAGGGATTTGATGAGCATTATCATAAAAGTGTATTTAATGCTACAATAAAACCTGAATGCTCTCATGTGCAGATATTGGTATTTACTACTGTTGTGGGGAGCCCGAAGTGCAATTGGTATTGCAATTGGAGACCCCCAGGGGCCAAAGATTTTAGGAAGAGATCCAGTATGTCTCTCTCTTACATAGCTTTTGGAATGTTCTGCCATTATCTAGGTCTCCACTCAGTCTCAATTCCGAATACCCTCAAACCAGACAGGTCCCTACCATGGTGTTGCTTGAAATGTCGAGGGACAGAATACTTATCTTTTTCTTTCTCTTTATCCTGCTTATTCGTGATGCTACATTTGTGTTCTCCAATTCTCACTCTGAGTGGGCGTATCGTGTGCCTCACATAAAGGAGGCCACATGGGCAAATGAGACCATATAAAAGGTCTCACAATTAATAAAATTGTTTAATTTTGAACATGCGGCCATTGGTTCCCATCAACTCCTTCTTTCTGTGCCACATATATAAACAGGTCCTGCAGTTTTTCACCCCACATCTGTAACTTCCTCTTTGGTCAAATAATGAAGACCAAGGGCCAGTATTACCCGTGTAGTTGTTTCTTTATAGCTTCTGAGATCTCTGGGTTTTCAATTACGTTGTAGAACGCGTCGTATCTCTCTTACACTCAGACTATCGGTAGACCGCTGTCCTGTCTCTCTGGGGAGCGATTGCCAGTGGCCGACAAGCATTGCATCCGTCAGTCCCGCCGATTGTCTCCCCCCTGGCCAATCAGTGCACGCACGCACCCCGCTGTTTATTGCACAAAATTACGTACAGGTACATTGTTTATGTATATGTACTGTGGCCGGTCGGCAAGTGGTTAAATTGACTTACAGTTGCAATTGACGGCACCCGGTTATTTAAAAACAATAAAGAAAGAAATGAAAAAAATATATTGTGGGTCCTCCCCAAGATCCATACCAGACCCTTCTCTGAGCACGCAGCCTGGCAGGCCAAGAAAGGGGGGGGGGCGAGTGAGCACCCCCCCCCTCAACCATACCAGGCCAAATGCCCTCAACATGGGGACAAGGTTCCCACCATGTGGATGGGGACAAGGGTCTCTTCCCCACAGCCCTGGGTTGTGGTTATAGGGGTCTACCGTTTGACAGTTCTTATATAGGTAAGGGGCGGAGCCACCTTGCAACATCACCTGGTGGCCCTGCCCCCTTGTCACATCACCAACCGTTGCATGCCTACCTATACCTGTATGAGAACTGTCAAACGGCGGAGCCTGCAGTAGGCGGTCAGTCTTCATGAACGGTGGAGCGTTTTTTTTTGTTTTTTTTCTTTTTTCGGGTCCAGCGGTGACGGCGGGTATCGGATCTACATCGGGGGGACATTGTTTTTTTAATTTTTTTTAATAAAGGAATCGTCAAAAACGTGTCTACTGCTGTTTTTTATTTTTGACACTTGTTTTTGGTTAATGGGTAGGGAGACGATGTACCCCCATACTCATTCACATGGGGGGAGGGGTGGGATCCTGGGGCCCCCTGTTGAGGGTCATATGGCCTGGTCTGGTTTGGAGGGGGGCGCTCGCTCACCCCCCCATTTTCCTGGCTTGCCAGGCTGCATGCCCGGATAAGGATCTATTATGGATTGGGGGCCCCATGTCGTCTTTTTTTTTTCACTCTTATTGCCGGCAATGTGTTTTTTTTTTTTTTTTATTCAGCCCATTGACAGCTGATGACTCATCGGTTAAGGACACCAAGGCTGGCTTTCCAGCCCTGCTCCTTAACAACAGCTATTCATTGCACCCTGATTGAGCAAAGCCTTGCCCAATCAGGGCTTAGAATGCACTGTGCAGCGCGCAGTGCCTTGCAGGGCATTCGGCAGGGAGAACACCCACTGAACACCCTGCCCAAATGGCATTGTTTGGGTCAAACTTTTGCTCGGCATGAACTGCCAGTTCTCCTGAAACTCTTAACGGCTACTTTAAACATATCTTGCAGCTGCCAGCTTGGTGCTGAAACGTACATTCCTGTACTCAGCTTCCGCTCCTTTCCTGCTCTGTTGGGTGAAGTGATCTCCTGAGTTACATAAGCCATATAGTTTCAGCAGAGGGAGGCAGCAACACATCAATGACCCCCACTGATGCCCATGCCCCCACCCTAATCTCACGAAGTACCAGTTGGCCTTTATTTTCTTCCCACTAATCTGCAATTCTAGGTATGTTTACTCCCCCTGACCATCAACCCTGGCCATTTTTTGCCACCACTGAAGGCAGCATTTTTTCTGCGCTTGACCATCAATGCCGGGCATTTCTTTCTCCTGTTGACCAGAGACACTGGCCATGTTTCCTCTTGTTGACCAGCAATATAAAGGTCACTACAACATATACTGCTGACTTCTGAACCCTATACATTGCATTGTATATAAAAAAAGTGCTTAGCACTGTACATTACATCTGATTAAGCCATACCCGCTTTTTAACCCAGCATGCTCTGTGTGTCACATATTTTCTCCTTTACAGGTTGACCCTCATTTTCAACTTCTAATGTTAGGAGGTATTCAAACTGACAACATGGCTGCACACAGGGGCAAAGGCTGAGAAGTGCATTATGGGTTGGGGCCAGGGATCCGTCTTGAACCAACTCTGAATAGCAAATCCAAACCACATTTGTAATCCACTTTGAAAGGCTCAAGGGCCAATAGTTTAAAAAGTACTGAAGCCACTGGACCATCTTACAGCCATTCAAGTAGTGTTTTTATAAATTAGAGTTCAGCAATTTGAGATATATAGATGATGATTGAATGTACATACAGCTGGGGCAGCATGCTCTGACTCAGAATCAGACACTGAAATAATCTTGTGGTCACATCAGAAACCCTTCCTGTATGTAGGGGATCCCTGGAAGGTTTCGCTCATCCTAAGTCGCATGCTGTTTGTCGGTGCACTTTTATGTTGTGCCTCCTCTACTAATTGCTTGTGAGTTGTTTCCTTTATTATTTGGATTTAATAAATGTTTTAAAAGATAATGCACAAGGCTGGAGCGCCCCTGTTTCTCTTTTCTTCTGTATGTAGGGGATCAGGACGCTTCACCCATAGACCATATGTGGCACCAGGGCTTTTTTTCAGCTGGAACTTGGTGGAACTCAGTTGGACTACCTCTGGCTCAGGCCCTCTGCTCCCTGCTCACGACTATCACTTGTAAACAAAGAAGTCTGGCTTCTGTGTTTGCCAGTGATAGCTTGTATCCAACAGATCTGCAGAGTGCAGGATGGGATCAAGGGAGATGCAAGTGCCCGGGGTTCATTGTGGATGCTGACACTCCCACTAGATGGAGTGACCCAGGGATATTACGGACAAAGAGAGATAGTGGAACAGGGTACACCAAAAGAAGAATATTGTACTATAAAAAATCTATACATTTTTTATTGGTACAAAATTAACAACAGTAGTATATGTATTCAAAAACAGTAGCAGAGCTGGAGTGAGAGGGTGTAGAGGCTGTCAGGCCCACGGGGAGCTCCCCAGTCTGGGGGGGGGTGACCCTGGGCTGGGGTGCATCCAGGAGGAGTGAAGAGATCCCAGAATCAGAG
The DNA here is from genome assembly GCF_042186555.1 of Aquarana catesbeiana. Classification (NCBI taxonomy): domain Eukaryota; kingdom Metazoa; phylum Chordata; class Amphibia; order Anura; family Ranidae; genus Aquarana; species Aquarana catesbeiana. Next base: position 177,879,911 of record NC_133336.1, read on the forward strand.
GCACATGAGAGAGCGGGAGCAGAGGACAGCAGGAGAGAACACTTTAGGAGTCTCCAGGAGGACTACTGGTTGTAGCCAGGAGGGCTGGTGAGTGAGCACAGTCGAGAGGACTTGGGAGGCATGCCTGAAAGAACTAGGAGATTGCAGTTTGAGAGATGGTTGCAGATCCAGTGGAGAGAGGACTGTGGAAAAGGGCAGTGGAAAGGGGTCTTTGTAGCCAGGCTGGCTGGCAGGGCCTGAAAAGAGCTATCTGGGAGTGGTAGCTGAGCAGAGAACAGCTAGCACCTGAACTTTTCTACACCACAGAGGCCCGAGGTCCCTGCCCACAAAAGGCCATTCAGTGAGGCCTGGCTGAAGCAGCGTCAGGCCTACCCATGCAGTGCTACCTGGTCCGGAGGAGTTATAGTCTGCAGCAAGTAAAGTGCTGGAGGGGGAACAGTGTGCAGCAAGCGAAGTGCTGGAGTGAAGATTGAGGTGTATATACAGGGAGCGTACATAGTAGTCCCAATTGGATCTACAATTCACAATTGATTTTTCTGCAATCCGAAATTGATTGATCTGCAGTTCACAATTTATTGTTCTGAAATCCACAATTGATTGATCTACAATTCACAATTGTTTGTTCTGAAATCCTGGGCATCCCATAATTTCCTAATACCCATCCAAGTTTAATTCCCTCAATAAAACAAAATAAAACAAGCTATGGACTGGTCTGTGTTACTGAGTGACTGTAAGATGGACTTCGGGCTGGGCAGGATGACGGGTGAACCACAACTTTCAGCAACCTTCAAGGGGGCATGGCTACCCATATATGGCAAACACAAGGCCTGCAGGCAGCCAAGCCATGTCATGTGGCCCTCGCAGTTTTTCAGCCAGCTCCTTCTCTTAACCTCTGCTTCCCATTCCTGCTGTCACTGTAAACAAAGAAGCCTTCTGTGTTTACAATGACAGCTTTGCTCTCGGCAGCTCCCAGATCTATTCTTACAGATCCCCACAGCACAGGCACTTATGGCGCAGACAAAGCTCCTGAATCTGACAGAACAATCAGGCGAGGCAGAGCCAAATACACTGCCACTTGAGCTGCCTACACAGGGAGGTTCTACAGCTGGGCCAGGTAGGAGAGAGAGAGAGGGAGATGAGGGCTGTGGAGGTATGGTGGAGGGAGATGTGTACAGAGGTCAGAGCCCAGAAGGATGGGTGAAAATGAGACAATGCACACTGTATACAGTGTACCCCTGAACTCTGCACTCCATATACAGCACAACTCTGAACTTTGCACTCTGTATACAGTGCATACTTGAACTCCACACTCTGTATACAGCTCACGCCTGAACTCCGCACTCTGTATATAGCTCACGCCTAAACTCTGCACTCTGTATACAGCTCACGCCGGAAATTCGCACTCTGTACGCAGCACACCCCTAATCCCTGCACTCTGTACATAGCATATTATTACCAGCCCTTTAAGGGCAATCATACTGCTGATGTGGCCCATAATGAAAATTTAGTGGCAGTAATGAGCTCAATGCGAGCTCAATGACATAGAGCAGGAGCAGCTGACTCCTCTTCTGTAGTATAAATATAGAGAAAGGCAGGGCAGCCACTTGGCACCCCACCACACACAGTAAAAGAATGCGCAAGGGGAAATTGAACCCCCCACCTCATCCAGCTCCTGCTGGCAATTTGTTTTTGTTTTTTTTGCAGGCTAGCTGAAAAGTGAGCTGAGAAGATGTTCTGTTTGTTTTACTGTGCAATGTCCTTCTATATGCTCCTTACTTGAAAAGCTAGTTATAAATTGGGGGGTCGCCATTCTTGTATAGCTTTGCTTGCTAGATTTGGCATGGGGATACATAGGACTCCTTCAGCTGCCATTGTGCTCTTGCTGGGCCTCCTATGTATCCCTGTGCCTTTAAGGAAGAATGGGCTTCCTCCATGCATACCTGCTCTTAATTTATCCACTGCTATATATGATCCAACTTGAAGACTCTAAAACTGAGTTAGAAGCGCACTTTACAGAGTGGCCTTGACGAGGCAATGCGGCTTCCACATATACAATATATTTTTAAAAGTATTGGGACACCTGCCTTTACACACACATGAATTTTAATGGCACCCCAGTCTTAGTCCGTAGGATTCAATATTGAGTTGGCCCACCCTTTGCAGCTATAACAGCTTCAACTCTTCTGGAAAGGCTGTCCACAAAGTTTAGGGGACTGTCTGTGGGACTGTATGACCATTCTTCCAGAAGCGTATTTGTGAGGTAAGGCACTGATGTGGATGAGAAGGCCTGGCTCGCAATCTCCACTATATTTAATTCCAAAGGTGTTCTATTGGATTGAGGTCAGGACTCTGTGCAGGCCAGTCAAGTTCCTCCACCCCAAACTCAATCATCCACGTCTTTATGGACCTTGCTTTGTACATGGTTCAATAATTGTAGGAAATCTTCTCTAATCAAGAGAAAGGGCACCGTAAGCTGGATGGAAGGTGGTGTTCTTCAGAAGCAGTCAGAGTGATAAAACCTTTTTGTCCGGTAAGAGACAATGAGACCTGCCATGTGAACAAGAACTGGACCCTCCCTTTTCTGAGGGAAACGTGGGTTGAAGACCATGTTTCCCCTGGGATTCCTGCTAGCACCAACCAATGACTGGCAACAATAAAAATATGTCTAAGCCTGTGCCTGGTCCACCAAACACTGAGAAGTTCAAGTAAAGTTCCTTTGTCCAGTGTCTATAACAGTGTTAAAAACAATGTTAAAAAGCCAGGTGAAGTAGGTGACAGCCATGGAAAATAGATGTTGGACTGGGAATTACACTGTAAGAAAGCCACAGCCTGATGGCTATACTGGTAGAGAATAGGATACCAAAGAATGACTGACTACAATGGGAAGCAGCCATACTGTATCTGAAGGGCTACATAGAGAGGAATGATTACCTCCTAGGATTTGGGGCTGTGAAGAAGTATGGACTGAACTCCCGTGAGAGGGAAAATGGGGTCTCCCAAGTTGTTAAGTAAAACAAGAGGAGAATGCCAGTGTGATACTGCAGAGTATGGGGTGAGTCTCCAACTACTCTATTTCTGAAATACTGAGAGATAGTTCAGACCCACTGGCCAAGAGAGAACATAATTGTGTGAAGAGAAATTGATTAGTTGCATAATATACACAATGTGCCCTTCATGTTCAAAATCCTTTTTGGACGCAGAGGTATGTTACCACATGCTAGTTCTGCTGTGCTTTAACATGCATTGCGTGCCACTGTCATTGAATGTGGTATAAGACCCCATAGGCTAAGCCTAAAGCCTCGTACAGACGATCAGACTTTCCAATGGGAAATGTTGGATGTCAGGCTGTTGGCGGACAATCCGACCGTGTGTACGCTCCATCGGACAATTGTTGTCGGACGTTCCGCCAACAAATGTTGGCTAGCAGGTTTTCAAATTTTCCACCAACAAATGTGTGTTGTCGGATTTTCCGATCGTGTGTACACAAGTTCGTCGGACAAAAGTCCAAAGTACAAAGACGCATGCTCGGAAGCAGAAGCGGTCGGTCTTGTAAACTAGCGTTTGTAATGGAGAATTAACATTCGGGACGTGGCAAATTATGAAATCTCCAAATGTAGCGCACATTCTCTTCTTCTTTAATGGGATAATAATGAAGCTGCTTTGCTGGTGATACTGATGGAGTTATTGCAAACTAATTATCAAAGGCTTTTTTTTTCTAGTGATATCAAGAATAATATAATTGTTTTTTTGTTTTTTTTTATTTGTGCAAGTTACCACAACACCATTATCCCGTAGTTTTTAAGAACAAAGATACAACTATGTTGGTGTCCCTTGTCAATTTTACATTGTATTTTTTTAAATGTAACTGCCTACTCCCAAACTGTCATTTGAAGTAAAACACAGAGCCAAGTATTATTCTCCACAATTTTAATATTGAGCATTAAAAAAAAAAAATGGACATGCTTTCTGCCAATAGAACTTAACCAAAAAGTGCGTTCTATGCATCCAAAAATATTGAAAATATACCAAATCAAATCATTATTCAACCAAAAAAATAATATCAAAGCAATTACTTCAAGGCCAATAATAAATTCAAAAGGTGAGCCTTGCGTTGACTGAAAGAATAGGGTAATTTAGATAACTACTTTTTACCCACTTTGGTGAGCAGAAAAACATTTCATAATGGACAACACCATGGGCTCCATTCACAAAAGGGAATCACTGCCAGTGTTGTGGGAAAGAGGCCCTTGTCACCATCAACATGGGCACTCCCATGTTGAGGGCATGTGGCCTGGTATGGTTCAGGAGGAGGTGGGGGGGCTGCTCTCTCATTCCCCACCCTTTCCTGATCTGCCGAGCTGCATGCTCAGATAAGGGTCTGGTTTGGATTGGGGGGGGGGGGGGGGGGATGGGGGGCCACAACATTTAAAAAAAAAATTGCCATGGGTGTTCTACTCAAAATCCATAGCAGACCCGAAGGGACCCGAAGGAAGTCCACGCTCTTTTTTTTTTTATTTTTCAGTGCCAGCAATTCTATTTTTTGAGAGATTAATGCCAGGTTTACATACAGTGCATTGAAAAAGTAGTCATACCCCTTGAAATTTTCCACATTTTGTCATGTTACAACCAAAAACGTAATTTTTTTTTTAATTGGGATTTTATGTGATAGACCAACACAAAGTGGCACATAATTGTGAAGTGGAAGGAAAATGATAAATGGTTTTCAAAAATGTTTACAAATAAATATGTGAAAAGCGTGGCGTGCATTTGTATTCAGCCCCCGTTTAATACTTTGTAGAACCCCCTTCCTCTGCAATTACAGCTGCAAGTCTTTTTGGGGATGTCTCTACCAACTTTGCACATCTAGAGAGGGACATTTTTGCCCATTCTTTGCAAAATAGCTCAAGCTCTGTCAGATTAGATGGAGAGCGTCTGTGAACAGCAATTTTCAAATCTTGCAACAGATTTTCTGGACTTTGACTGAGCAATTCTAACACATGAATATGCTTTGATCTAAACCATTCCATTGTAGCTCTGGCTGTATGTTTAGGGTCGTTGTCCTGCTGGAAGGTGAACCTCTGCCCCAGTCTCAAGTCTTTTGCAGAATCTTACAGGATTTCTTCTAAGATTGACCTATATTTGGCTCCATACATTTTAACATCAACTCTGACCAGCTTTCCTGTTCCTGCTGAAAAAATGCATCCCCACAACATGATGCTGCCGCCACCATGTTGTGTTCAGGGTAATGTGCAGTGTTAGTTTTTCGTCACACATACTTTTTGTTTTTAGGCCAAAAAGTTAATTTTGGTTTCCTTTGACCAGAGCACATTCTTCCACATGTTTGCTATGTCCCCCACATGGCTTCTCACAAACTGCAAACGGGACTTCTTATGGCTTTCTTTCAACAATGGCTTTCTTCTTGTCACTCTTCCATTAAGGCCAGATTTGAGGCGTGCACGACTAATAGTTGTTCTGTGGACAGATTCTCCCACCTGAGCTGTGGATTTCTGCAGCTCCTCCAGAGTTACCATGGGCCTCTTGGCTGTTTCTCTGATTAATGCTCTCCTTGTCCAGCCTGTCAGTTTAGGTGGAGGGCCTTGTTTTGGTAGGTTTGCAGTTGTGCCATACTCTTTCTATTTTCGGATGATGGATTGAACAGTGCCCCGTGAGATTCTCAAAGCTTGAGATATTTTTTTTATAACCTAACCCTGCTTTAAACTTCTCCACAACTGTATCCCTGACTTGTCAGGTGTGTTCCTTGGCCTTTATAATGCTGTTTGTTCACTAAGGTTCTCTAACAAACCTCTGAGGCTTTATACTGAGATTAAATTACACACAGGTGGGCTCTATTTACTAATTATGTAACTTCTGAAGGCAATTGGTTGCACTAGATTTTAGTTAGGGATATCAGAGTAAAAGGGGCTGAATACAAATGCATGCCACACTTTTCAGATATTTATTCGTAAAAATTTTGAAAACCATTGATCATTTTCCTTCCACTTCACAATTATGTGCCACTTGTGTTGGTCTATCATATAAAATCCCAATAAAATACATTAAAGTTTTTGGTTGTAACATGACAAAATGTGGAAAATTTCAAGGGGTATGAATACTTTTTCAAAACACTGTATGTGCGAATTGGATGCGGGGTTTCTCCACATCCAATTCGCATGACATACAAGTGTGCCCAGCTTGCAATGCAGCCTGTTCACACAGGTCATGGGTGGCCGTGGTCCGCATTCCAAAAGAGTCCTGTGCGTCTTTGTGTCCGGTTCCCAATGTAGATATTTGCCAGCACACCAAGGATCAGCACAAAGTGGCATCCAAATAGGTAGTTTATTGCATGATCACAACACAAGAAAGGTGCAACGTTTCGGAGTCACGCAGGACCCCTTCGTCAGGCATGTGATCACATGCGTGATGAAGGGGTCCTGTGTGACTCTGAAACGTTGCACCTTTCTTGTGTTGTGATCATGCAATAAACTACCCGTTTGGACGCCACCTTGTGCTGATCCTTGGTGTGCTGGCAAACATCTACGTTGTGACTTGAACCAGTATCCAGCTGGTTGTTGCTGCAGCACCCAAACCTTGAGAGCTTATACCAGGAACGTGTGCGATGGGAATATGAAGTATGTTTTGTGTCCGGTTCAGGTGCCAATTCAGGCAAAAATTCAGACCCGAATCGCACCTCAACCGTTGAACAGGGACGCACCGGACCCCATGCTGGAAACCGTGGCCGCACGTATGTGATCCCGGCCTGACATAGAAGTACAGATGAAAAATTGCAACATACAATCGTATGAACATTTCAACAATCTCAAAGATTTATTTGGGGAACCTGGAATACATGCCATGGGGAATTTATGCTGTTTTGAGAACAAATGTAGATCCTACTTAGTGTTAGAATATTCCTCAGATTTTATTTTAATCACATGACTGCTTCTCAATTCAGGACTTCCAGAGTGTTTGTGTGCCAGCATCCAGCCCAAAACCCCAAAAATAAATTGATGGCCTTGTCGCAGTGCAAAGAGGAAAAATGTATTGTTGTGACTTAGAAGAGACTTGGTAGGGTCTGCTGAGGAACACATTTAGGTATTAATGAGTGCTAGTGGGTTGCAGCTATACAATGGATAATGGGTCACATTTCTTTCTTCTTGGTCGTTTAAGTAATTTTCTGTGAATATTTCCTGTATTTCTGTTTCTGGAAAAATGTCTGAACTTTCTTCAACACGTCAACCATGAATGAAAGCTTCTTTCCTATGAAAGAAATCAGATTTTTAGTGATTGCTGTTCTTAAAGTGTAAATAAATCCCCCTATTGTTTTCAGCCACGGAAGCTGCCATCTTTGCCTCTGTTCAATCTACAACTGCCATGATGCTGCACATGTGATCAGTTATGACATCAGCCATTGGATGGTTTGACAGTTTGGTTGAGAGCACAACCAATGGGAGTGTTACATTTCCGGCACGTGCCGGAAATGAAACTTTTTTGAAACTGGAAATGGATGGGTTTACTTCTGCTTTAAATGTACAAGAACGAGTTGTTGAACAAGGTAACACATAGATGTAACTGTAGCTGGTAATGGTGAGATACCTCTCCCATCTATCTCTGGTCTCCAAGTCTTACAGCCTATATCTAGCCGAAACCTTTTTTTTTGGATATAGTAAGAAAGGGATAAAACCTATTTCTGGTTTATATTTGCCGTGTGTGTCCTCCTCCAGGAAATTTGTCAGGACCGTAAGTGATGGGGATATCTCTCCAATGGAGACAGACTACTACAACAAGATACTTTTCCAGTAAAAATGGAATAAGTATCGTTGTTAGGCATAGGCAATTAAAGTGGATGTAAACCCTCTCCTATACCCAGTGAAGTGAACAGCCTCAGATGATACACAGAGATGAAACAAATCTCCCTACATAAGTTTTACCTGTATTTCTGCTGTCTTCAGCTTGCTATATTCCTTAGAATTCTTACAGGGTGTTGGAATTTTTACTTCCTCATTCTGCAGTAGAAGTGTAGTCTTGGCTTACACTGTGTGGCAGCTGATTGGAGGAAAGGCACACACCCCCACTCCACACAGGCAGAAGAATGAAGATACTTTCAGAGCTGTGCTGTGACAAGACAAGCTCTATGCTAATCTATTTATAGCACCCACCCACTCTGTTGAAAAGATGTTTCTGTTTTAAATACTGTTTTATCACTGAGGGGATTTTTCCTCACTTCCGATCAATTCAATATGAACACAAGCAAAACAGGGTCACAGAAAGTAATCACATCCTTATTCTAGTACTTGCTGTCTGTGTTTCTCCTCACTTGCTGTTCTGTCTAATATCAAATAGTCTTAAACTTCCTTCACCTTCTAGTTCATCTAAAGCCCATAAAACAAACAGGAAGTGTGAATAAATATTTCTAATGGGGACACAGACAACAACAGTTGATGGAAGTTCTTACCCATCCAAGTGGATCTCCAGTAGAAAACTTTTTTTCTTAAGCTTCAGTTAGAGTGGAGAATTTGTAAACCACTTTTCGATTTGCATAAGAAAGATTTCCACTTCCTAAGTGAACGACAACCTTTAAAAAAAGTGAGAGAAAGATTCCTAATTGGACCAAAGCAGCTATAACCACCATCATTTTGTACAAAATTTAAGATTCCCAACAGAGGACCCTCTGGTCCGAGGGGAGGGAGAGGGGTTTACCATTGGAACCAACCTTGGGCACGCCAGCCGGGAGGTCCATCGGCATAGTGGTACCACCAAGAAGCCCCAGAATGGCAACAGTGGGAAGCCCCACATTTGCAACAGAATGGGACACAAAGAGACGCCCCAGGAGGATGTAGAGGAGGGCGAAAGAACGAAAAGAAAGAGAGATCATTAGGCCAGGGTATTTTTAATTTAAGCGATTAAATATTCACTACTAACGAATTGAAGGTTTTAGAACTCGGATTAAAATATGCAAGGGTTTTGATTGTTTTAATGCCTTTATTGACACCGAGAGGTTTGTCAGAAAGCTTAATATCAAGAAACATTTTATAGAGAAACCACCAATACCAACTGATATTGGGCTGTCGAGTGTTTTTTCCCATAGTGGTTTGAAAATCCGTTCAACATTTAAACCCCCAAAAATCTTCATATCATTTCTTAGAGGTTTTTAAATCCATGGTAGGACAGGATATTAGACCAATAAAAATGAAAGTAGGACGTAGAAAAGGCAACATCCAAAATAAAGACCTCTTGAGCCCCTATAGAGAAAGAGAGCCGCCTTGACTGATGGGGGCATGGCCAGGTGCTGGGCAATGTGGGTGAATGGTTGCCAAGGATTGGTCGAACTACGGGGGATTGGCTGGGCCTGAGCTCAGAAAAAGTATTGCCCCAGGGAATTCTGGGACTTTTAGAAGAATGTGGCTGGAAGAGCTACCAACTGACGTGCAGGTAGCGGTTTCTTGACCTTGCCAGCATTAAAGTTGCTGTAATGGGCTTTGCCCTTGATGGAAAATTGGAAGTAGGCTGTCTGTCCAGCACTTATGGTAAGGACAGGCCCCCTTTTGGAATTGTGTGCTCACAGTACAATTGTGACTGGCACTGGTTTAAAAGTGTTCACATGTTATGCGTTGGAATTTAAATAAAGCTGTGGCCTTGCCCTTTCCAACCTAATGGTTGTAAGTGTGTTTTTTGAATGGGGTGAGGGGCAAGGGTGGGGGTGGGGTTTATCCCCTTATGTTACAGTTGATTCATACCTAGGCCCATTGCGCCTCAGCAGTCATGAAGGCCTCTTGAGCCCCTATAGGGAAAGAGAGCCTTGACTGATGGGGGCATGGCCAGGTGCTGGGCAATGTGGGTGAATGGTCGCCAAAGATTGGTCAAACTTTGGGGGTTGGGCTGGGCCTGAGCTCAGAAATTGCCCCAGGGAATTCTGGGACTTTTAGAAGAACATGGCTGGAAGAGCTGTCCACCCTCCCGCCCCTTTTTTCCTTTGGTATGTCACAGCTTGCTGCATCTTCTTGACCTTGCCCGCATTAAAGTTGCTGTAATGGGCTATGCCCTTCATGGAAAATTTGAAATGGGTTGTCTGTCCAGCATTTATGGTAAGGATAGGCCCCATTTTGGAATTGCGTGCTCACAGTACAACTATGACTGGCACTGGTTTAAAAGTGTTCACATGTTATGTGTAGGAATTTAAATAAAGCTGTGGCCTTGCCCTTTCCAACCTAATGGTTGTAAGCGTGTTTTTGGAATGGGGTGAGGGGCAAGGGTGGGGTTTATCCCCTTATGTTACAGTTGATTCGTACCTAGGCCCATTGTGCCTCAGTCAAGGCCTAGAGGCTTTGGAAAAAAAAAAAAATATAGTTATTTGTATGGCCGATAAGGTGGTTTGTATTGTGATTTTAAAGAAAGAAAATTGTAATTTAGAATTAAATTGACTAGTGGGAGACACACAGACTTATAAGAAATTAGGTGGTAACCCGATTGGGAAACTAAGGGTCATGTTAACCAAAATTCACTAAAAAAGAAGCGAGATATCTAGTCCCTGATGCCCACAGACTGCCGGTTATATATCAGCTCCCAAAAATACACAAAAACAATCAATGTCCTCCTGGGAGACCAATACTTAGTGGTATAGATTCAATTTTTTCCAGAATAAGGGAATATTTGGATTGTTTTTTACAACCCATTGTTTAAAAATGCCCCTCCTACCTAGTTTTCTAGCCAGTTTAACCCTTTCATGACTAAGCCTATTTTTGAAATTTGGTGTTTACAAGTTAAAATCCGTATTTTTTGCTAGAAAATTACTTAGAGTTCCCAAACATTATATATATTTTTTTAGCAGAGAATCTAGAGAATAAAATGGTGATTGTTGCAATATTTTTTATCACACGGTATTTGTGCAGCAGTGTTTTAAACGCAAATTTTTGGAAAAGGGACACTTTCATAAATTTTAAAAAATCCAAACAGTAAAGTTACCCCAATTTTTTTGTATAATGTGAAAGATGATATTACGTCGAGTAAATAGATACCAAACATGTCACCCTTTATAATTGCACGCACTCGTGGAATGGTGACAAACTACGGTACCTATGAATTTCCATAGGCGACGCTTTAAATTTTTTTTACGGTTACCAGGTTTGAGTTACAGAGGAGGTCTAGAGCTAGAATTATTGCTCTCGCTCTGACGATCGCGGCGATACCTCACATGTGTGATTTGAACACCGTTTACATATGCGGGCGCGACTTCCGTATGCGTTTTCTTCGCTGCGCAAGCTCGCGGGGTCAGGGGCACTTTAAAAAAATTTTTTTTTTTTTAATTTATTTTTTTACTTTATAAATTGTGTTTAAAAAAATATATATTTTTTTTACTTTTATTGCTGTCACACGGAATGTAAACATCCCTTATGACAGTAATAGGTGGTGACAGGTACTCTTTATGGAGGGATCGGGGGTCTAAAAGACCTCCGATCCCTCCTCTGCACTTCAAAGTATTCAGATCGCTGAAAACGGCGATTCTGAATACTGTGTATTTTTTAAAATTCGGTGCCATTGGCAGCCGAGTAAACGGGAAGTGACGTCATGACATCGCTTCCGCGTTTACAATGAGAAGGCTGGAACGAAGCCGCCCACAGCTTCATTCCAGCCCGCCCCCAGCCGCCGAAGGCAGTCGATTGGACACCGGGCCTCCCGAGTACGCATATCTGCGTTAAATAATGTATATGGGCACTTGTGATTTATACCAACTCAGTTTCCTTGATTTAGTGCTTACAAAACATGAGGGGAGTATTATCACCAAGACTTTCTTCAAAGAGACAGACCGGAATGGGTACATCCCTACAGCCAGCTGTCATCATCCTCAATGGCTGGGGGCTATTCCCAAGGGGCAAATAATGCGCATTCGGCGTAATTGTGCCAACTTAGAGGATTATACTTAGCAGTGTTAACTTGTGGTAAATAGTTTTAGAGAAAAGGGTTATCATGACAATGTATTATTACCCATCCAGGCACAAGTTAGTAACAGGGATCGGCAACATTTGCTGGTGGACAAACCCAGAAGGACGAATAAACATATGGATAATGCAGCTTTTATAAAAGCATTATAAAACAATGGGACATATTATTAAGTACTGGCCGATCCTGTTGAGAGATAAAACGCCGGGGAGCATCCAACATTTATCTATCGCAAGGCCCCGAGCCTGAGAAATACAATTTCTCCTAATATCTTTAATCCACCAAAGAAGTTACGTACCTTCTTAGACACCACTGGCTTTTATTATTGTAAAAGATGTAAGGCTTGTAGGACAACTAAAACTCGTAATAGATAAATAGAAACCGTTAAATCTCATAGTACTGGGAAAGAATACAAAATTGCCAAATTTATCTCCTGCGATTCTACCTTTGTGACATATCTTAATTCCTGCCCGTGTGGGCTCCAATATGTGGGGCGCACCACAAGATAACTAGTGGTTAGAATTAATGAACATTTAAATAATATAAAAAAGGGGTTTCCAAAACACAGTCTGTCAACTCATTTCAGAACCCACCACAGTAGGGACCCTAGTTTGGCTTCCTTTTGCGGTATTGATGGGGTTGAGCCACATTGGAGAGGAGGGAATATGAAACAAAAGATCTCCAAGAACGGAACCAAATGGATTTATAAATTAAATACTCTTAACCCTTTAGATATTAATGTGGATATTGATTTGAACTGTTTTATCTCAAATTATTAAATTGTGCTGGTGTTCCAATCCTCTTCTAACCCATGAATTTTTTTGATTTTTTTAATGGATTTTTTATTAATTTAATATTATTAAAATATTGATTAAATGTAATGTTTTTTATCTAATAGTTATTGTATTATGAATTTATTAATATTTATTATTATTTTTAAGTGTAGCATTTTATCCACAAGATGGCAGATATGGTTGTTAGCCATATATTTATGGCAAGGTTATATCCACAACATCCATTAGAGGGAGTTTCTCACCCACAATATAAGATGCCATCTATATAATATATAATTTTTCCTGGTGCCTCCATGGCAGCATACCTGTGACAAGCTCCGCCTTGGCTCCTCCCTCAGGACCAGTGAATATTATAAAAGAAAAGGATTAGTGCACTCCCAGCATTCTCCTTTTTTTCCTCATACCTCATGGTCAGTGAATGGTGGTCGAATGTCCCTCACCTCTGCAGTCGGCAGCTTCCAGCTGGGTTCAAGCCTCTCCCAGGTTCAGTCCCTATTCTTGGGCAGCTAAATGCGCTGATAAGATAGGGAGCCCCTTCTGTGGGTCTTTTGGGACAGCAGTTGTCTCTTAACTAAGAGCTCCTATCTGCATTTATATACTGGCATTTGCTCAAGCCTGCAGCAGAGAAAGCAGCTATATCTATTTCTCACTTAGCCTTAGCCTTCCATTTCTCCCTCCTGTCATCCATTCTCTCTCGCTTTCCTTTCTTTGCGTTCCTCTCTCTCTTTGTCGCTTTCTTCCTCCTCCACCACCTTCCCCTCCTTGTGATATTGTACTTTAATTCCCGGTTACTATAGTGGGCAGCACGCACCTCAGACGGGCCGCATAGGTCCTAGTGCCGCCAGCCGAGCATACGCGGTCTGGCCTGAGGTCATCGTGGACATCTTGAATAGGGGCAAATTTAAATTTTTTGCCCATGTTTTTCAAAATCATTTTTTAGAGGGTTTTATCTTCCACAAGATGTCTCTCCCCTCTCCATTTTTTATTACTGGGGGCTTTCAGCATGGCAGCCTGTTGTCATCTGAGGAGGTTGCCTATGCAGGGAGCCCGGTTTTTTGCCAACGGTAAATGTAATTTCTTTCTTTTTCCTTACTCAGGAATATCATTTCCTTGCTCCAGCTGAAATACCAGTCGCTAACGCCTTTATCTTTCTCTAGCTGCTTTTTCTGTTTGTCGCCTAAAATAAGCAGTACGCCACCCGAACAAGACCCTCTCTAACAATTAACTGCTTGCCGACCACCGGCTGTTATATGATGGCCAGGTGGCGCGGCTCTCGTTGCGGGAACGATTGCCCGTCAACACAGCAGGACCGTGGATCTGTGTGTGTAAACACACAGATCCACGCCCTGTCAGAGGAGAGGAGATGGTGTGTTCCCAGTACAGAGGAACACAGATCGGTCTCCTTCCCTTGTGAGTCCCCTCCCCCTACAGTTAGAATCACTCCCTAGGAAACATAATTAACCTTGATCACCCCCTAGTGTTAACCCCTTCCCTGCCAGTCACATTTATACAGTAATCAATGCATTTTTATAGCACGGATCGCTGTATAAATGTGAATGGTCCCAAAAATGTGTCAAAAGTGACCGATATGTCCGCCGCAATATCGCAGTCAAAATAAAAATCGCAGATCGCCGCCATTACTAGTAAAATAAAAATAATAAAAAATGCTATAAATCTATCCCCTATTTTGTAGACGCTATAACTTTTGCGCAAACCAATCAATATATGCTTATTAAGATTTTTTTTACCAAAAATATGTAGAAGAATACATATCGGCCTAAACTGATAAAAAATCTGTTTTAAAAGAAAAAAAAATTGAATATTTATTATAGCAAAAAGTAAAAAATATTGTGTTTTTTCAAACTTGTCACTCTTCTTTTGTTTATAGCGCAAAAAATAAAAATCGCAGAGGTGATCAAATACCACCAAAAGAAAGCTCTATTTGTGGGGAAAAAAATTAGAACAATTTCATTTGGGTAAAGTGTTGCATGACCGCGCAATTTTCATTCAAATTGTGACAGCGCTGAAAGCTGAAAAATAGCTTGGGCAGGAAGGAGGTGAAAGTGCACTGTATTGAGGTGGTTAAGGTAGGGACCGTCGTCCAGGTGAGTAAAAAAAAAAAAAAAAAAAAAAAAAAAAGCACTTATACTGGTATGTTTATGTATTTCAGCCTTGTAGGCCAGAAGAAGTCCAAGTGGACATCAAGGCGACAAAAACAAACCTATGAAGGCCCCAACCAGATCAGTATACCATGCAACCGGCAAGAGTTCATCCGTGAAAAGACATAGTTCTTTACATTCACCAACTCTCAAATCCCTAAATGCAGAGCATGCGGGGTCCTCCCATTACCAGCCAAATGGTCTGCAAAAGCTGTTTTAGAGTCTATGCAGCAGACAGAGACTCAGAGGGTTAACAGGTAAGCTGTCCTACTCAAAGATGGGCAGGGGATACATAGCAGAACGAGCAACAGCAGTTCCATTGCAGCAATTAGCTCAATCTCCTCCAGAGAAGTTAACTCTTCCTGGCCCATCCTCAAGAGAATTCTCTCACCACGAAGCAAGTATTCCTCCTAGACATCTGGATGATGGGGGCCATCTGAGGATACCTCAGAAGAGCTCGGCCCTCGGACTTCAACTTTTTCCTAGTCCAGACCATGTCCAGCATGTAAAGCCAGCTATTGGCTGGGAGAAAGCCAACACTACATCTGTGTAGTCAAAAGATGTTTTTTCCATTTCTAAAGAAGTAGGTTTCCTTCTTTGGGCTCGGTTTCCACTAGTGCGACTTGTCACGTAACTTGGGACTGCAAAGTCGCATGACAAGTTGTACCCCATGATTTCCAATGAGTACCATTTATCTGCGATTTCAAGTCCCAGTGACTTCAGAGTAGTCCCTGCACTGCTTTGGTCCCACTTTGATGCGACTTGAGGTCCATAGACCTCAAGAACACACAGGCATTGTTTCAAGTTGCATCAAAATCATAGCAAAATCGTGCGACTTTCTGGTCGCAATAGTGGAAACATAAGCTTACTCTGATGGATGATATCAGAGACATTGTTGAAGAGGAAAGGAAAAAAAATAGTTTTTTCCTCTCAATTGCCTTGGAAACAAGACTATGCAATGCCAGACGGTCCACCGGAGGTAGACGCGGCAGTGGTTCGTATAACAAAGAATTTCATCTCACCAATCGATAATTCAGCCTCAATTGAGGATCCTTTAGACAGATGAATAGACCCCAACTTAAAGGAGCTTACCAAATGGCGGGTAAACGTCTGGAAGTCAGCAATTTCCTTATCTGTATCCAAAGCCCTGTGGGCATGGACCAAAAACATGTAAACAGTGATTCATCAAAATGTTCCTAGGGAAAATATAGTTAAGGTTTGGACGAATTATGGCTCTCAGCAGACTTCACTGGTGAGACCGCGATGCATACAATTTGTTACTTCGCAAGATAAATGTCACTACTTGTGATAGCCATATGAGTATTGTGGTCAGAACTATGGGCAAATGACACTGTGTCAAAACAAAATTAGTATAAATACCCTTTTTTTTTAATCACTCTTTGCAGAAAGATTACAGAAAGCCATTTCCTGTATCACAGGAGGAAAGTCAGACTTGATTCCCCAGAACTGCAGAATTAGATGTACCCGGGGATTCAGGAATGCTTACTTGCACGCACCCATGCTACAACTGTTACAGAAGTATCTGAGATTTTCGGTCGACTGGGCCCATCTACAATTCCAGAGTCTTCCTTTCAGGCCCTGCACTTCCCTCAGGGCCCTCAAGAGGGCTCGGATCACTATCCAAGCTTCTTTATGAGAATTGGGTCTCAGTTCTTGTCACTAACCAGACGATATTCTCCTTTTATTAAAAGATACAGCCCAGCAAGTGGAACACAGGTGGATGCTGTAGCCTACACTATCAAGATACAGTTAGATGGTAAATCATCAAACCAGTCATCTTTTCTCCAGTTTAGGCGCCTTATTCAACACCGCAAAAGGGACGGTGTCCCTGCCATCTCAGAAAGCGTGGGTGATCATTCAGAAAGTAAGGAGAGTCAGGACATGGCCCTACATAACAGCCTCAAGCTAACTCAAATTAATATGGATTTTTGTCTTTTTGTATCCAGATGGTTCCATGAACACATGGATACCTCAGGGACCTTTTAAATAGAATTCCTGAAGCAATGGAGCAAACTGTCTATCCCAGTCCATATATCAAACAAGTCTGATGCACAGGGGTCTGCACTAGTGGACAAAGAGGGAGATGCCTGTAAAGCCACATCCATTAAGGCATGTCTTCTGGACCACAGTTACCACAGATGCCAATGCAATAGGCTAGGAGGCACATTGCAACAAGATGGTTCAAGAGAGATGGGCGTTCGATGCGGCAGACATCATCGCAAATATCCTGAAAACTAGGCGGCTTATCTCGCATCAACGGCATTTGCTCTCTCAGAGCAAGGACAAATCTGCTCTGATTCGGATAGACAATAGAGCTGCAATATCATGCATACATCACCAAGGCGGAACCAACAACAGTCCCTTACTAAGGAAGTGGAACCCATCTTCATTTGGCCAGAGGGGAATCTGAAGGACCTAAGAGTAGTCTATCTTCCAGCCCACTTAAACACAGATGCCGATCACCTATCCCAAGGATTCCTGGATCCCAACAAATGGTGCGTACAACCGAAGTTATTCAGTTGGATTGTGGGCCAGTGGACCTTTCCTGAACTGCATCCTTTTGCTACAGTAAGCAATACCAAGCTGCAGAGGTTTATTTCACATCTACCTCACTCTTGGGCAGAAACAATAGATGCCCTGTCAAGTAATTTTAGACCTCCTATAGCCTCCTATCTCAAATTCTCTCGAGACTTGCAATATCAACAATAAACGGTGATAACAGTCCTGCCATATTTGCAGGGAGACCCATGATTCCCTAGGGCAATATTTCTTATGCCACGTACACACGATCGGACATTCCGACAACAGAATCCTGGATTTATTGCCGACGGATGTTGGCTCAAACTTGTCTTGCGGTCACACAAATGTTATCAGAAATTCCGAACGTCAAGAACGCGGTGACGTACAACACGTACGACAAGCCGAGAAAAATGAAGTTCAATAGCCAGTGCAGGTCTTCTGCTTGATTCCGAGCATGCGTGCGTCCGAATTGTGTACACACGATCGGAATTTCCGACAACAGATTTTGTTGTCAGAAAATTTGAGAACCAGCTCTCAAATTTTTGTTGTCGGAAATTACGATGGAGCCTACACACGGTCGGAATTTCCGACAACAAGCTCACATCGAACATTTGTTGTCGGAAATTCCGATCGTGTGTACGTGGCATTAGTGTCCAGCCTCCGGTAAATATTCCTCCGATACCCTTTCTTCTGGCTCGACCCATCAGAATCCTCACAGTTTGAACCTTCACATTAGAATGTTCAAACAGAGGCTTTAATCATTAGCCTATTCCTCCACAGTTGTTTAAACTCTGCTCAAAGCACAGGAGCCTTCAATGAACAATGGGTGTGACAAGGTTTGGAATAAGTTTAAATCTTTTGCGAATGGCAAAACTTCAATCCTGATGTACACTCTTCCTCCCAGCTCCTTGACTTCCTGCAAGCAGATCATGATTTAGGATTAGGATTGAGCAATTTAAAGGTACAGCTGGTGGCAATCTCTGCTGTGACAGCAAGAGATAGGTCGAAGATCCTTTAATAATCAAATTCTTCAAGACAGTCAAGAAGATAAGCCCACCCATTAAAACAAATCTTTCCCACTTGGGATCTCTCTATCACTCTGGAGCCCTTATCCAAACAGCCTTTTGCCCCATCTGATTCAGCATCCTTGTGGAATCTCATTCGGAAACTATTTTTCTTTGTGGCAATGGCATCGGGCTGGGGAGTATCAGAACTTCAGGCTCTGGGATCAGAAGACAATAATATTATTTTTTTGTACCCGGATAGAGTGGATCTTAGAACGGTACATGGATTCATATCTAAGTTCTCCTCTTCCTCTACTATCTCTGAGCCTTGGGCCCTGCCAATCTTTTCAGAACCAATTTTTACCTTCTTCACAAAGACAATATTACTTCGGTACTAAGACACTATCTTCAAGCCACAACTCCCTTCAGACTTTCATCTAACCTATTTGTAATACTCAAAAAAAAAAAAAAAAGACAGGGGCAAAGAAACATCATTGGGGCCCTCCGGCCATTCCGGAACTGCAGTATCCATCATGCCTAGTCATGTCTGTAAATATCAGAGCTTTACAATACCTCATGGAACATGTGGTTCTGTGGCAGCTGGGGAGCCATAGTTTGCAGATCCCTGCTCTAGTACAATAGTTTCATGGATGATAGGGGACTGGAACCCCCTCTTCAGTTGGACTGTATGCCACCCGGTTGTTTTCTGCTTCTTGGATGGCCAGAGCAGAAGTATCCATCAAAATGATCTAAAGGGTAGCATCGTTGTCATCCCAACATGTGTTTACGAGATGTTACAGAGTAGACCCGGCAGCTTTCTCATCTGTAGAAACTAGCAGACAGGCTATCAGGCCAGCATTTGCCTATTTTAAATTATTTTTCAAATAAATCTTTTACTATGCATCATCCCACCCATTTCAGCTAGTTATTTGTCACATGTATGCTGCCATGGAGGCACCAGGAAAACAGAAAATTGTTTCATAATTGCCGTCATTTTCTTTTCCTGGTGCCTATCCATGACAGCATACAATCCCACCGTCGGCCTGCTATATTACGTAGAATGCTGGGAGTGCACTAATCCTTTTCTTTTATAATATTCACTGGTCCTGAGAGAGGAGCCAAGGCGAAGCTTGTCACAGGTATTCTGCCATGGATAGGCACCAGGAAAAGAAAATTACGGTAAGTATGAAAAATGTTCTGTTTTGTTCTGCTTCGTGGTATTTTTAACCACTTCAATACGGGGCATTTTCACCCCCTTCCTGCCTAGGCCAATTTTCAGGTTTGAGCGGTGTACCATTTTGAATGACAATTGCGTGGTCATGCTACACTGTACCCATATGACATTTTAAAAAAAATTTCTCCCCACAAATAGAGCTTTCTTTTGGTGGTATTTTATCACCTTTGCGTTTTTTATTTTTTGCGCTATAAACAAAAAAAGGGTGCCAATTTTGAAAATAACACAATATTTTTGACTTTTTGCTATAATAAATATCCTCAGTTTAGTCCGATATGTATTCTTCTACATATTTTTGGTAAAACAAAATTTGTAATAAGCGTATATTGATTGGTTTGTGCAAAAGTTATAGCGCCTACAAAATAGGGGAAAGATTTATGGCATTTTTATAATGATTTTATTTTTTTACTAGTAATGGTGGCAATCTGCGATTTGTATCATGACTGTGACATTGCGGCGGACAGATCGGACACTTTTGACACTATTTTGGGACCAGTGACATTATTACAGTGATCAGTGCTAATAAATGCACTGATTACTGTATAAATGTCACTGGAAGGGAAGGAGTTAACACTAGGGGGCGATCAAGGGGTTAAATGTGTTACCTAGGGAGTGATTCTAACTGTGGGGGGGATGGGAATGACTTGGGGAGGAGACCGATCGGTGTTCCTATATACTAGGAATACATGATCTGTCTCTCCTCTCCCCTGACAGGGTGTGGATCTGTGTGTTTACACACACAGATCCACGATGAGATGATGAGATCCACGATGAGCAATTGCGGGTGTCCTGCAGACATTTCGGCCGCATCGGGTCCCGAGTGACGCGGCAGGCGCGCGCCCCCTATACTGCCGAGAAGCCCGAGGTTGTCATATGACGCCTGCCCAGGATGGGAGATCCCACATGCAGACGTCATATGACTATGGGAGGGTAAGGAAGTGGTTTATTCATTAATAGTATGTTAATTTATTAGTTAATGGAGTGCAATTGTTTTTAAGTAAAGTCCGAAACTTGAGCCTTGAGTCACAGCATAGGTAGCCATGTGGAAATCCAACCCTGAGCCTAAGAGAAGGTTTGGCACATGACAATTGTACTGAACTGAGGAGCTCTGTAGATGTTGTCTACCACCTAAACCAGTGGTTCTCAACCTCAGTCCTCAAGTACCCCCAACAGGCCATGTTTTGGAAATTTCTCTTAGATAAAATAGCTATCCAAAACACCAAGCCATTGGCTCTGATTTAAAGCACCTGTGCAAGATAAAGGAAAACCTGCAAACATGGCCTGTTGGGGCTACTTGAGGACTGAGGTTGAGTACCACTGACCTAAACCGTGCTTGTTGTGTTTAGAGCTGGATCATCCACAAGGCAGGAGCCTAGGGTGTGGTGGATGTCCAGGATGGGGCAGCTATATCATTCTGCTTCTGCAGTAAACTGGGGGAAAGCAATTAGTTAAAGCTGTGTACCTGCTTGACTCTTCACAAGGGAGGATATACTGTACATGTAGGTTGTGGAGTCTAATAGGATGGCCATACCAGTGCCAACAGAACAAATGCCGTGGCTTCTCTGTGCCTTCTCTGTGATCAATGTCAATCAAAGGAATGGGGTTCCAGAGCTGCTATCTAGCCTGGAGTCCCATTTTTGCCCTAACCTGCCTCCGGTTGTGTCATTGTAAAACACAACTGCAACCAAGTATTCGCAAGTGGGAGATAAAAAAAAGTTACCTCTTGATGTCATTAGCCATATCATCAACACCATGAAGATAATGCCTGCAATCGCTAGACTATAGTGTTGCCAAGTCATTCCTGTGGATTACAGAGAGAATAATAATGTTTATTTCATTAATTAGCTATAAAAAATATGTAGTACTAATAGATGTTAAAGCCCAACTGAACCTTCAGACTAAGTAGAAAAGCATATCTGAGGTTGACACATCCTCTACTGAGTCAGACCCACAGCTTTGCTATAAGCAGGATTGCAGGGATACAGGTTTGACTTGAGGAAGCTTGTGGTAATCACATTGCTGGAGGGGAAGTATGTGCTGTGGACTTATGTTCGCTTTAATTACACAGCAGCTGTGGCTCCTGGGTGCCACACATATGCCACATGCCCACATACAAAAATGATTCTGGTAGTAATAAAGGAAAAATAAATTATAATACTAGTAGTGGTAGAGGTTGTTTTCAGCCTTGTGATGTACACACTCCCTTCCATATATCACTATGTTGTCATGCTCAGCCTACTTAAAATGGACTTATGAAATAGACTGTTTACTGTACAAACAAATAGCATCATTGCAAAGAATTTACACCCACCAATAGATGGGCAGGCAATGCAGGAATCGTAAGTGCTGAAACCAATATAGTGGTATCACCCATCTGGTTGCACACTGTGGCAAATCAGACACACAAAAGCTCTAAATGTATCTGTCAGATATTACTTTCTACATGAGTGTTGGAATTTTCTCCTACATAGATAAGATGGGTGTCATCCAGGGGCGTTGCTAGGTCTACAAAAGATCTTGGGCTAGAGCACATAGCAGCGAAGTATAGAAAGTCATATGCTTGGGCAGGCATTTACATGTATATAATATATATTATATATATATATATATATATATATATATATATATATATATATATATATATATATATTATCGTTACATATCTGAGTGCGGATTCCCCCTTGCATCAGGGTCCCCAGAGAGCCCCCCTTACATTAGGGTCCCTAGAGAGGCCCTTCCTTTCATCAGGGTCCCCCGAAAGCCCCTTATTTACATCAGGGTCCCTTGGGGAGCCCTTTCCTCACATCAGGGTCCCCAGAGAGCCCCAGGGATCAGGAGTTGGCTACATAAAGAATGCAGGGCTCACCAGTGCCCAGGAATGCAGCCTCACCAGTGCCCAGGAATGCAGCCTCACCTGTGCCCAGCACTGCACCCCCCACTGTAGTGTCCTCTGTCCCGTGCACACCACCCCAATGCAATGTCTTCTGCCCCCTGCACCCCACCGCAGTGTCCTCTTTCCCCTACACCCCACCCCACTGCAGTTTCCTCTGTCCCCTGCACCCCACCGTAGTGTCCTCTGTCCCCTGCATAACACCCCACTGCAGTGTCCTCTGTCCCCTTCACCCCACCGTAGTGCCCTCTGTCCCCTGCACCCCACCGTAGTGTCCCCTGCACCCCACCTCACTGCAGTGTCCTCTGTCCCCTGCACCCCACCTTAGTGTCCTCTGTCCCCTGCACCCCACCTTAGTGTCCTCTGTCCCCTGCACCCCACCCCACTGAAGTGTCCTCTGTCCCCTGCACCCCACCGTAGTGTCTTCTGTCCCCTGCACCACACCCCACTGCAGTGTCCTCTCTCCCCTGCACCCCACTGTAGTGTCCTCTGTCCCCTGCACCCCACCACACAAACACACACTGTGTAGGTAGAACTCTTCTACCTTACACAGGTGTACAGCACGCAGAGCATCTGAGATCGGCATCACAGGGCTTGATAGGGGCGGGAATTACTGAAGTTAACTTTTCACATTAACAGGCTGGTGATTGGTTGCTAGGATTGCCCGGCAACCAATCACCTGCTGTTTAATGAAAAAAGTTAACTCCTGTGGTTCCCACCCCCATCCAGCCCTGTGATACTAGCCGCTCGCCGCTGTCCAATGAAGAGGACAGCGGCGAAAATGTCCACGGGCCGGGTGCCCACATTCAGCAGTGGCGGGCCGGGTGCCGACCCCTGCTCTAGAGACTCAGGGCTATGGGCCCCAGATTCGGGGCTGTCTCCTCAATAGCCATGCCCTAGGGACGCCTCTGGTGTCATCAATGTCTTTTTCAAAAAAAATGTTTTGTTCTATTGGCAACCCTGAAATAACAACACATTTTTGGTGTTGTATGATATACAGTATATGTATATCTTACCATTCTTTAAGGGTATGGAGTGTGCATTAACTGAGCAACCATGTACATATTTAGAGCTGTTTTTCTGGTCAGCAGGGTTGTGTACTATGCACATGACCTCCATGTCCTCTGGCTGGAGCCATAACTGGATTGTGTCTTTATTATTATTACTATACAGCTGATAATCGGAGTCTTTGTGTCTGTGTTTCCAGATATAGGACAAAGATGGTTTGCTAGTTGGGACAGAACAATGAAGAATCACATTACACCTGTTGCTGGTTCTTTCCTCCAATTGGGTGTTTATAGTTGGGGGTGGAACAGGATCTGCAAACAGAAGTATGTATTTAATTGGAATGTATGCAATTTTATTTACAATATTATATTTTTGGATGTTCTCACTTCAGTAAAGTAAGAGAGTCAATGAAGGAGTTGTTAAACTGCTAAATATTGGTCCAAGCTGGACCAATGTAACCATGCAATAAAAATCTTACCTAAGCTTCAGCTTTAAAAGGTATTCTACCCAAAGCCTAACAATGAGCTGTAGATAAAGTAAGAAGAGTTCAGTCGTATACACATTGACAAAACTCCAAGAAAATCATAGTTCAACTCCCAAGCTTTTTTACCCTATGCAGTTTTTTCATGATATGTAATATCTCTATATGAATTTTTTTGGAGAACATAATATTGACTGGGTGGTATTATCATTAGGCATAAATGCAAGTAAAATGTGTCATGGTGGCAGATTCAGAAAAATTGTGAGGGGGCTTTTTAAAAACCTTAGGGTTGTTTAATAGGCTAATGTATACCAGGAACCCATGGCTGACATCATAAATTAGTTTTGTTGACCAATGAGCGAGGCAGAGAGTAACAGGGACACCAGACAGTTGGCAAACAGTTTACTAAGCTTTAAAGGACTGAGAAAAAGAACCAAGGATGGTCTGGATTCGTGTAGTCGGTCACTTTGAAGTCAGCAAGTCTTTCCACATGCATTTAGAATGTCTAGCACTGACTACGTCATTGGGGAACACCAGGCTCATAATCTCTGGCCACTACCAAGTCTCTTCTAGATAGGCAGTCAAGTTAATCAGCCTACCAAGGCCATTTTACATTTGTTCACAAGAAAAAAGGAGAATCAGCGCCAAAGAAATTAATGGACAATTGTGCATTTCAATTAAGAATACTGCCGCTCAATCCTAGCGAATCACTAGTGGATGGCCAAAGAAAACAAAAATAGCAGTGCAAATCTAAAGAACTCCTACAATCTCATGAGAAATTCTACAATCTAATGATGATGGACTCCTTACAATTAGTGCACGTGAAACCAATAATACCACCCTACAAATACCATACCATTACTTACTATATATATTTAACATATAATATACAGGTGTTGACTGTTACATGTGTAACAGTCAACACATATACATGTGTTCACTATATGTGAAAATAAAGTGCAAATGCAAAAAAGTAGAAACAGGAACCAATTCATATACTGTATATGTGTCACCACAATTTTTTGTGCAATCGAAAAAAGGATTTCTTTGTGCAAAAAAATTGTTAATCATTAGTGACATTCTCACATAAAAAATCATAAAAAAGTGCATTTATGAATATATTCTCAATTCCAAAGAATATATATTTCATAAATAAAGTGAAAGTGTCCAACAATTATTCACCCCCAAAAATATCCAGTATACTGTATATCCCCAAATGCATATGTGCAAAAATCAAAAATCCATATATTCAATCCCAAAATAGATCAGAAAGCAGAAAACATGATCCAAAAATATTATATCCAAACATCCAATGTGCTCCTTCATCAAAAAGTCCTAAAGTGACTCACCAGAGGCTGTGGCTGGTCAGATTATAAACCAGCAAATTTGCAGTGTTGTATATTAGGCAGATCCACTCTCCACTGTGCTGTCTCTGACGTGTCCTCCCATCAATATCCCTCCCAAATGGGACAACAGATTTTTAGAAGGAAGAAAAAAAGAAGATCTCCATAGCGTATTCTTGTTTTTTAAAATTCTTGTTTATTAAAACTTTATTCATTGCGTGCTAAGTACATAGGGAATTTCCATGACTTGGTGGGAGAGTGTGAAAGCAAAGTCTCAAGTGTTAAAGAGATGGGGGCATGATCGGAGACAGCTATATCATGTGTAGTGGAATGGTGAATGCCAGTCAGGAGGGGAGGAGAACATAATAAGTAATCAAGTCTGGCTAAAGAGTCATGTGGAGGGGAGTAAAAAGTGAATTCCTTGTCTGAGGGGTGTGTTAGGCATCAGGGGTCTAATGCCGCGTACACACGGTCGGACTTTTCATCTACAAAAGTCCAACGGACGCCGACGGACTAAAGCTGGCTGGTAATCCGATCGTGTGTGGGCTTCTCCGGACTTTCAGCAGACTTTTTCAGCCTCAAATCCGACGGACTTTAGATTTGAAACATGCTTCAAATCTTTACGTCGTAACTACGACGGACCCCGAAATCCGCTCGTCTGTGTGCTAGTCCGACGGACAAAAACCCATGCTAGGGCAGCTATTGGCTACTGGCTATGAACTTCCTTATTTTAGTCCGGTGTACGTCATCACGTACGAATCCGTCGGACTTTTGTGTGGTCGTGTGTAGGCAAGTCCGTTCGTTAGAAAGTCTGCTGCAAGTCCGCCGAAAGTCCGCCGGAAGTCCGCCGGAAGTCTGTCGGACAGGCTGTCGGACTTTTGTAGACGAAAAGTCCGACCGTGTGTACGCGGCATAACATGTTTATTGCTGAGATCATAGGAGAGAGTGGAGTCTCTGAGTCAATGGGAACATCCCCAGAATAGTGTCTATTTCTTTTACGGGATTTGTGGTCTTCATCTGGGTGCATTACAGTGTTGAAATCGCCTCCCACTACATGGAAAGGTAAGGGGAGTTGTATGATCCATGCAGGGGTATCTTTAAAGAAGGTTGATCCTGGGGAGTTAGGCTCCATTCACACTAACGCGTTTTTTGATGCATTTTGCATTTTGCAGAAATGCATGGGAATTTTTTAACATGGGTTCCTATGGAGCATGTTCACATCAATGCATTTTTGTACCTCTGCGTTTTTGGAAAGGGTCAGGGACTTTTTCATGCAAAATGCAGCATTTTGCATGTAATAGAATTCAATGGACCAGCATAAAAAACGCAAGTACAGCGTTTTTACGGCGTTTTTTACGCGTTTTGCGTTTTTGGGGTTTTTTTTTTTTAGACTGTATACAGTCTAAAAAGAAAAAAACAGTAAAAAAAAAAAAAAAAAGCAAAACACGGCAAAAACGCGGCAAGCACCACAAAAAACACTGCAGAAACGCTCAAAAGCAACATGCATAGATGTGAATCGAGCCTTAGGGGCATTGACATTAGTTATCTGGATAGTTCAGGAGGGGAATTTAAGGGAGATCAAATTTTTGCGGCCTAGCCCATCACTAATGCCCCGTACACACGGTCGGATTTTCCGATGGAAAATGTCCGATCGGAGCGTGTTGTCGGATATTCCGACCGTGTGTGGGCTCCATCGGACACTTTCCATCGGATTTTCTGACACACAAAGTTGGAGAGCAGGAGATAAAATTTTCCGACAACAAAATCCGTTGTCGGAAATTCCGATCGTGTGTACACAAATCCGACGGACAAAGTGCCACGCATGCTCAGAATAAATAAAAAGATGAAAGCTATTGGCCACTGCCCCGTTTATAGTCCCGACGTACATGTTTTACGTCACCGCGTTTAAAACAATCGGACTTTCCGACAACTTTGTGTGACCGTGTGTATGTAAGACAAGTTTGAGCCAACATCCATCGGAAAAAATCCATGGATTTTGTTGTCGGAATGTCCGAACAAAGTCCGACCGTGTGTACAGGGCATACGTGTGGATTGCACTGAGCATGGTAGACTTTTATGAATTAGAATGAGGACACCGGCTTTCCGGCCTAATGCCGGAGAGCCAATCACTTCGCCCACCCAGAGCTTTTTCATTCTCAAATTGTCTGCTTCTCGCAGATGTGTTTCCTGGAGTCGGCTTTGAGTCGTTTGAGGTGTCACAGCACTTTCATGCGTTTTTATGGGGGATCGGAGGCCTTTAACAAGATACAATATTTACGGAGGCCATAATGAAGAATAATAAGGGCTAGATGTGAGAGAATTGAAATGTTGAAAGGACCAGAACTCTGAGCATGGGGGAGATGCATGTTTACCTGTGGAGGAGTGTATAACACGAGAGAAGGAAAAAAGAGTTACCTGAAGGGACAGAAAAGGTGAAAAACGCCAGTAAAAAGAACAAGAACAAATGAACCATATAACAGCAAATATATTTAGCTTCACTTTTTTCCACATAGTGGGTCGCTAGGATAGAGATCCCTGGAGCCCATATCGCCAGTAGTTGGAGAAGAGGCATACCAGGAGCTGGTATTACTGATGATCCCAACTGGATCTCATATTCAGGTAGAGCAACCTCTTCAGCTCTGTGGATAGGGGAACAGCAGCTAGTTTATAAACACATACATTTTTTTCCAAAAAGCTTGCAACTACATTAGCTACAGTAACATAGGGCTTATCTGAAGATAGAAGACTGAGGTTCACCTAAACTTTAATAAAAACATAATATAGGGCCAATGCCTCCACTGAGTGACCTCTATCTAAGCCGAGGAAGATGTAAGGAAGGATCTGGCTGCCGCTCAAGTGATCATCCTATTGTTCTGTGAGGATCCGTATTTAAGTTTCTTGGATTGTCAGGGACGTGCTGCCCGCATTAGAAGACGTGTGCCAACGCGCATTCGAGATTCACGGACATTGCGCATGAATGTGCGCATGTGCATGCGTTAGACGCGCTTTGGCGCCTAGTGGCCTATAAGGATGCTCCAGGCGCACTAGGTCCTTGCGTTTTGATCTGCAGCTGTTCCCTGAAACCTGACTCTGTGCTTGTATCCTGTCCCAGTGTTTGACCCAGCTTCCTGACCACACTACTATCTCCAGTCCTGACTGTTGGCTTGTTTGAACCTGCTTTCTCCTGTCTGCCAGCCTGATTACCTGTTGCCAAAACCCAGCCTGGACTCTGACTACTGTCTGCCTGCTGTTTATGCTGATTACTCTGTGTATGACCTGTCTTGTCTGACCTTGCTCCAGCCTGCTGCCTGCATACCTGCATCTGCTGACCTGCATCCGATGCTCTGCATCCGCAGCAAACCTGCGTCTGCTGCCCTGCATCTGCAGCATACCTGCATCCGCTGACCTGCACTCGCTGCCCTGCATCTACAGCACTCCTTTACCAGCTGTTTTGGCTTCTCATCTGGCACCACCATTTCCAGCTAAGAGAACCCTACAGGCACTCCTACCCCACCGTGCTCTTACCACCACTGTCTCAACTCCAGTGGTCTCCGAGCCGGGGTTGTACGAGAGGTCTCCCTCTGCACGTCAGGCTCACACCTAAGGTACGTGACATTATCAAACTGCCATGTCTGAGCCCAGGCCGTAAAGTATCTTCAGGATGACTACGTCCAATCGGAAGAGCAAATGCAAACCCTGTCCACCGCTGTGAACCCTTCTTCAGTCTCAACCCCTTCCACTGGCGGGGCACCAGTCGCAACTACTATTGCACCCACTGTGATGATGCTACCTCCTGAACCAAGGGTCCCCATTCCAGAGAGGTTTTCTGGGGATCAAAGCATATTTTGGGCGTTTCACAACGCATGTGAACTATACTTCTCATTACAACCTCTAACTTTTTCATTAAAGGTCACCAAAAGAGGGTTCATCACCTCTCTGCTGCAGGGTGAACCTCAGACCTGGGCCCATCATCTGCTTAAAGAACGCCATGTAGTTCTGGACTCTTTGTCATCTTTCTTCAATGTGATGGCCCAACTTTACGATGACCCCCAAGGGACTTCCAATGCAGGGGCTGCCCTCCACGCGCTCCAGCAAGGCCGCAGAGCGGTCGAGGACTATGTGACTGACTTCAGACACTGGAGCATGGATACTCAGTGGAACAATGCAGCCCTCTGCCTTGGTCTATCTGAAGGGTTAAAAGACGATCTAGCCTGGGTCGGTGTTCCTAATGCCCTGGAGACTTTAGTCACCTTGTCTATGCAGATAGACCGATGGCTCCGGGAGCGCAGAACAGAAAGAGCTATCCAGTAGCCCCGTACAGCTTGGATGTTACCCCGGGTACCAGCTCCTGTTTACCCTGCCACTGCCGGTCCAGTTCCAGCTAATCCCGTACCTGTTAACCAGATGTCTGATACCCCTGAACCAATACAACTAGGATTAATGAGAAATTCTTTCTCAGCTGAACAACGACTTCGCTGGCGACAGAATAATTTATGCCTGTACTGTGGGGAAGCCGGCCACTATGTTTGCTCATGTCCTGCAAAGCTGCGTAAGGTCCTGTCTATTTCTCCTTCCAATTATCCATCTCCTTCTGCCAAGGCCACTCATCTGGCCTTACCTATCTCGTTCCAAGTTCCAGGAAGAACAATACAAGTTACCGCAATAATTGACTCTGGGGCATGTAGTTGTTTTATTGATCTGAAATTTGCAGCTCAACAACACATCCCACTCCAACCAAAGACTCAAGGACTTTCTATCTTTTTGACAGATGGGTCTCATATCAAATCCGGAGTAGTGACCCAGGAAACCCCTCCTCTGCTTGTAACTATCTCCACAGAGCATAAGGAACTGTTAAGCTTGAATGCTATTACGTCCCCTCTGTTTCCAGTCATCCTGGGCCTACCCTGGTTACAGGCCCACAATCCGCAGATTGATTGGGGGTCCAGGGATATTAAGTTCCAGTCATTTTACTGCCAGCATCACTGCCTGCCTTCACATCCCAGCACCTCTGGTCCTCTATTATGGAATCTGATTCAGAGATACGTGCAACAGTGCCTGAGCCAAACCATGGATTTTTGGATGTCTTCAGCAAACGGGGGGCTGAAACTCTTCCTTCCCATCGTTCATATGATTGTCCAGTCAAAGTACTCCCAGGGGCTGAGATCCCATTTGGATGAATCTTCCCTTTATCTGAACAGGAACTAGAGGTACTAAAGGAATGTGTACATGAAAACCTCAAGAGGGGGTTCATCCGACCTTCCACTTCTCCAGCAGGGCCAGGAATCTTTTTTGTGGAAAAAAAGGACTACTTTCTTCGGCCCTGTGTGGACTACCGAGAATAAAATAAAATCTCAGTCAAGAACCGGTATCCTCTGCCCCTGGTGCCTGAAAATTTTCAAAGACTAAAGACTTCTTCTGTATTTACCAAGCTAGACCTGCGGGGGGCTTACAACTTGGTCCACATCCGTGCAGGGGATGAATGGAAAATAGCTTTCTGTGCCAGGTTTGGCCATTACGAATATCTGGTAATGCCCTTTGCACTATGCAATGCCCCTGCCACCTTCAACATCTAGTCAATGAAATTTTCAGAGACTGTTTGGATATTTACGTAATTGTCAATCTAGATGACATTTTGTTTTTTTCCACATCTCTTGAGCAGCATCGGAAACATGTCAAGAACGTACTCTGTCGGCTCAGTCAGCATGGGCTATATGCCAAGCCAGAGAAATGTGAATTTGAGCGGCATAGTATTCAGTTCCTCGGCCTAGTAATATCTACAGAGGGATTCAAGATGGATCCACAAAAAGTTGCAGCCATTATGGACTGGCCTACACCCTCAGACAAGGGGGTGCAGCGCTTTGTCGGCTTTGCAAACTTCTACCGGAGGTTCATCAAGGGGTTCTTCTCCATTATCTCCCCGATTACGCAGCTAACAAGACAGAATATTCGGTTTCACTGGACTCCCGAGGCACAGGCTGCCTTTGCAACTTTAAAGGGACTTTTCACGTCAGCTCCTATCCTGAGTCATCCTGATCCTGCTTTGCCTTACCCACTCGAGGTAGACTCCTCAGACAGCGGTAGGGTCAGTTATCTCCCAACATCAGGGTCTCAAAGACTTAATGCACCCAATAGCCCTCTTCTCTCGTAAGCTCTCTCTGGCCCGAGAAAAATTACGATGTGGGGGACTGAGAGCTCCTGGCCATCGAGGCTGAACTTGAGGAATGGAGGTATCTGTTGGAAGCAGCGGTGCATCCCATACTCATTTATACAGACCATAAGAATCTGGAGTACCTGAGAGCTGCCAAGCATCTGAGACCACGCCAGGCACGGTGGGCATTGTTTTTTCCAGATTCTCATTTTACATTACCTACCGGCCGGGCTCGAAGAACATCAAACCAGACGCCCTTTCTCGCATGTTTGATGATCCAAGAGAAGTGTCAGCTCCAGATACCATCCTATCAGAAGGTAACTTCCTACTCTTACAAACAAACCTGATGTCTGGCTTGAAGCAAGCATCAGCAAGTATGCCCGGTCCTCCTGGAATTACCCTGTTACCCAAGGATGGGCTACTATGGAAGGATAATAAGATCTTTGTGCCAGAAGATATTCAAGTAACAGTGTTAGGTCTGTGCCATGACCATCCCCTGGCTGGCCATTTTGGAATACATAAGACCCTGGAATTAATACAGCGCACGTTTTGGTGGCCGGATCTTGAAAAGAACTGCAGGGAATATATGAATTCATGTGCCACCTGTACCCGAAGTAAGACTGCTAGAAGCAAGGCCTGGGGTCTGCTCAGACCTCTACCGGTCCTAACAGACCCTGGAAAATGATTGCCATGGATTTTATAGTGGAACTTCCCCATCAGGCTATTTTTGTAGTGGTTGACTGCCTGTCTAAAATGGCTCACTTCGTGCCACTAAAAAATACGCCCTCTGCCACGGAAACTGCCCAGGTCTTCATAATGGAGATTGTAAGGCTACATGGGGTCCCAACAAGTATTGTTTCAGATAGAAAGGTGCAGTTCACCTCTCGCTTCTGAAAGGCATTGTGCAAGGTCCTAAAGATCGAACTGTCTATGTCCTCTGCCTATCATCCTCAGACTAATGGGCAAACCGAGAGGACGAATCAAACGCTTGAGCAATATCTCCAGTGTTTCACCACATTTGTCCAGGATGACTCGGTAGCATTACTGCCCTTGGCGGAGTTCACCTTCAACAATACCAGTCACTCGGCTACAGGTCAGTCTCCATTCTTCTCCAACTATGGATTCCACCCGACCTTCCTACCTGATCTCATTCCCGATTCCACAGTCCCAGCAATTCAGAACATCGTCGATTTCCTGAACCATAATGACAAATTATTACAGGAAGCCATGATCAAGGCACAGGCAACTAATAAAAGGATGTTTGACAGGAAGAGGAGAGGGAAATTGTACCTTCAACAGGGCGATCAAGTATGGCTGTCTACCGCTAACCTCAGAATGACTCGCCCGGCAAGAAAACTGGCATCCAAGTTTTTTGGTCCCTTTCCGGTGAACAGGAAATTAAATGAAGTTTCATATGAACTTTCCTTACCCGATTCACTGAAAATCCACCCAGTATTTCACGTGTCACTGCTAAATCCTGCAGTACCGGATCCCTTCCCAAACAGGGAATCGGGATCACCTGAACCAGTAATTATCTATAGGGATGAGGAGTTTGAGGTGGAGGCCATCTTGGATTGTAGAAGAAGAGGAAACCAGCTTCAATACCTGATCAAGTGTAAGGGGTATGGTCCAGAAGAGAACTCCTGGGAACCCAAGCAGAACGTCCACGCCCAAGAGTTAATCCAGGCCTTATTTTGCAGCCATCCTCAAAAGAGAATTCTCCTGGGCACCTGGAGGTTCCCTGAAACCTGACTCTGTGCTTGTATCCTGTTCTAGTGTTTGACCCGGTTTCCTGACCACGCTACTATCTCCAGTCCTGATATTTGGCTTGTTTGACCCTGCTTTCCCCTGTCTGTCGGCCTGATTACCTGTTGCCAAAACCCAGCCTGGACTCTGACTACACTCTGCCTGCTGTTTATGCTAATTGCGCTTCTGTGTATGACCTGGCTTGTTTGACCCTGCTCCAGCCTGCTGTCCTGCATCTGCTGCTCTGCATCCACAGCATACCTGCATCTGCTGACCTGCATCTGCTGACCTGCATCCACAGCAATCCTGCAACAGCTGTTCCGGCTTCTCATCTGGCACCACCACTTCCAGCTAAGAGAACCCTGCAGGCACTCTTACCCCACTGTGCTCTTACCATCACTGTCTCAACTCCAGTGGTCTCCGAGCCGGGGTTGTACGAGAGGTCTCTCTCTGCACGTCAGGCTCACACCTAAGGTACATGACATGGATGTTTCCTTCAGGGTGTTATGCTGGGCCTTACGAGAAAAAGATGGCCAGAGAATTGTCGTCTCCAGGTTGTAGATTGGAGGAATGTACAAATTGTTCGATTTCATGAGGTGTATTAAATATTAGGCGATCACCTTCTGATGTTGTAAGGTGCAGGATGGTGGGGTAGGCAAGGTTAAATTTGATATTATTTTTAAACAGGGTAGAGCAGAGGCTCTTAAAACTTTCTTAAAAGCACTTGCATTCATTAAGTGTCAGCCTGACACTAGGGAATAATCACGTAATGATAACATGTGTTTATCTGCTCCTGGCTGTAATCCAAAGCTGCAAGCCTGATTCCGGTGTTCTGCTGAGAGGAACTTTCTCAGCCCACAGCAGCTCCATAGAAGCACACACAGCTCCTGTCTGGTGGTGACGAGGAGGAGGGGTGGGCGTGACTTTCATGCAGAGAGAGACTAATTCCTTCCTCCATGGCTCGGCTGGGCTGAGAGCTTCTCCCTCCTTCCTTTCCTTAGTGCAGCTGGTGTTCTGCCGAGAAAGTTCCCCATGGCGGATAAGGACCCTACTCTACTGCGCAGGCGCAGAGCTTGCACAGTAGGAACAACAAGGGTGCCGCCGAAAAGAGCCGAAGCTGAACACCGGAGTCAGCTGTACACGGCGCCTGCGTGCGAAGACTAATTTAATTAAAAAGAGTTTGTAACAGGCCCCTCGCGGGCTCGCTACGCTCGACACGCTTCTGGCACGGCCTCGCTGCGCTTGGCATATTATTATTCTAACTCTATGTCCACTTGGATGGTGGGGCTTTAATATGGACATAAGGTAGAATGTAGTGTGCAGGCGCCATGTACAGCTGACTCAGGTGTTCAGCTTCGGCTCTTTTCGGCGGCTTCCTTGTTGCTCCTACTGCGCAAGCGTTGCGCCTGCGCAGTAGAGGGGGGAACTTTCTCAGCAAGACACCGGCAAAGTCCAATGGTGTCAGTGTCCTAGCCCCGCTCTACTAGTTCCGTTATTCAACGTCCTCACGAAGCAGTAGTATTGTATATTATATGTTAAAAGTATATAGGAAGTAATGGTATAGTATTTGTAGGGTTGTATTAATTGGTTACACGTGTGCTAATTGTAAGGATTCTATCATCATTAGATTGTAAAAATTCTCAT
Organism: Aquarana catesbeiana; assembly: GCF_042186555.1. Classification (NCBI taxonomy): domain Eukaryota; kingdom Metazoa; phylum Chordata; class Amphibia; order Anura; family Ranidae; genus Aquarana; species Aquarana catesbeiana. Next base: position 177,914,837 of record NC_133336.1, read on the forward strand.
TCGATTGTAGGATTTCTTTAGATTTGCGCTGCCATTTTACATTTGTGCCAGTAAGAGAAACTCATAAAACAGTGGAACCATAAGGACCACCTGGTAACACTGAAAATTCCTTTCGTTTTCTCCTGATTGTTAGCAGATGGATATGAAAATATTTTACATGATCTATGCACAAAAAAACTAGAGATTTTTAGCTAGACTTAAATCTCTCAAGTCAATGTAAAAAAAAAGTATGGGAGGGGTTCATAAGTATAGGTCTAAAACTGAATATTTGGGTTTTGATAAGGACCCCTTAAAGTGTCTCTAATTCCAACACTTTTCTAGCCAAACCTTAGAGAAAGGAATGGTTAAACTACTTGTCAGTTTTTATTGCCATCTGTCTCCTATTGGGACATTTCCATTCTCTTCCTGTCCCATATACTGAACGGGGATTGAAAGAAGGTCTCTCCAAAGTGAGGGAATTCGTCTCTTAGACAGCTGTACCTTGAACAGGCATCTCCATAGGAAGATGTCCCCCCTATTCCTGTTTTGATGACAGTTCAAAATCTTGGAAGATTTCTAACCCTTCCCTACTCTATCCAAAATGAATGCCCATTTCACACAGGGCCAACTCGGTTTGGATCAGCTGATACCCTGCTGATCAGAGCGGAGTGGGCAGATGCATAAACTGAGCAGACAAGGACAGAGCCTTGTCTTATTAGACTCCACTGTCTGTTTATACCCAACTGTCCTCCGATCCGATCAGCCTAGACGGAGGGAGACGGATCCCCTTCCATTTTTTTTAAAGCGGACCGGATCAGATTGGAGGTAGGTGGGTGTAAAAGGACACATGTCCATTTATACTCGCCGCTCCATAGGAGTGAATAGAGGGTCTGATCAGGTCTGCCTGAAAAACTGACAGGCAGATCTGATCTGACTCTTTGTGTGAAAGGGGCCTATGGACAAAGTCTACAAATGTATAAAGTGATCTTTTATATACCTTTTATCATATGTATAAAATCTATATTTTACAAATAAACATATATTTACAGGGAGCTTCCATAAGACTATTTATTTAATAAGAAAGCCCAGCACTGGCTTTTCAGCTTTTACTGTCTCTAAATGAAAATCTCTATGGATTGTATAAAGTGGTAAAAAAAGAAATACTCACATTTAATTTCCCTGAATAAAAGGAAATAAAATAGTTTTCCCTGTGTAGGACAATTGGAAGAAGTAGAAAAAGTATTTAAAAAAGTTATACATATTTGCCACTTAATAAAGCAATAAATAGAAGCATACCATAAACCACAAGTTTAAACTTTTCTTTATACATCTCATGGTTTGTCAGAGTGATTGTGCACACATAGTTCCCACTGTCCTCCATCCTTAGGTTTTTGATATGTAATTTTTTTCCACTATGGGATAGCTCTAGACGATTATTGAATTGCTGATGGTGAAAGATCGAAATATCATTTTCAAACTCTGCTATCTTGACTTTCGTCCTGTTAGGTTCAAAATGCCAGATGACGCTCACTGTTGGCACTGACCACCTCCGTTTAACAGATAAATAAATATGGTGATTTGTAAGGCGGGTAAGTGGTTGATCTTCACCTGCAATAACACAGTCACAATGTGCATATTTATAGCATGAGTCAATCTTCTTACTGTTTGTAGACAATTTGAGGAATCTGTATAATAGATAAGCTATTTGTAAAAGCTAAAACATTAGAAATACAGGTTGAAATTATTTTTAACATATTCAAAATTGTTTATGCTGTTACAGGACAAATTAATATTTAGCAGCTGTGCCAGGCAGGACAGCTTATGGTTACAGTGGTTATAGAAAGAAATAGAGTGCCTAGGAACAGTAACAATGCTCACTTGACCTGGTAGTAGCCTACATAAGTTTAAAAGCTGAATAGCAAGAAGTTGTCTTTATTTAAATTAATGCAGCATTTTAATTTACAGTCTCCTATACATTTCCACACATTATTAACCTTTCTGATTAGCTTATAAAAGCTGAACTACAGGCAAACACCTAAATGCACAGATGAGCTACATATTTAGAACCTGCATGTTGTATTCTTTCGAGTTCTGTTTAGAATTAGCCTGCGTATGTTACACCCCTTGTTACCATAAAAGTACTATTGTAATATTAATGTAATACTCATGTAATGTCATGTTTATAAAAAAAACTTCAACTGCGTCAAATAAACAGAACAGTTATTTTGGAAAGATGCTGAGTGTTTCTTTTGTGTCTCTTCCCTACTGCAGTAGTTTTTATTTGGAACCACAAAATCAATATGAGGATTGGGGTTGCCTATCTATAAAATTTCCAGAACAACTATTAATCCCATCTACCCCCAGGTGGTGGAGAGGAACATAGGTAGATATGTCCAGCTTGGGTGACAACCATGGTACATTCCATAGATCCAGTTTGGTAAGTGACCATCCATGGACAGGAAATGGACAGGATATTTTTTTTCAAGCAGGGTCACCAGGTATAAATAAGGGGCAAAAAACCTTCAAAATTAAACCAAATGCAACCACCACATATAAGGACTGGTTATCTGCAAAATTTTACATGTTTAATTTTTGGGTTTGGATGCGCTTTGATTAACAGTTTGATTAACAGAATGAACTCATCTGTCTGTTATTCTGCCCTCTCCTCATATAAACACGAGCCTGGCTCCTTGTGCTGCTTCCTCTCCCAGTGAGAGCTCTGCTGTAAGAGGCTAATACCAAGTCAAATTCAGTAGCTTAAACTGCTTGCATTAAAAAAAAAATGGATGATGCACTGATGAATGCCAAGCTGCATTCCTTGGTGTCTTTAATAACTGTCTAGGGTAAAGCTTTAGCTTTATTCTAGTTTCATGACACAATATATGCCAACTATGTAGGCAGGTGTCAACTGTATAATCTGTGTACCTAATAAGACCAATAAGAGGACAGTATGCGACCAGTCTAAACTACGTGGCATGTTCACCAATGCCAGGAGCCTGGCTTACAAGATGGGAGAACTAGAGATACTGTTGTACGAGGAGGATTTAGATTTTGTGGGAATTTCAGAGACTTGGTTCAACAGCTCTCATGATTGGCTGGCAACCATTCAAGGGTATTCCCTTTATTGCAGGGATAGAGAGGGCAAACAAGGGGGAGGGGTATGCCTGTATATCAAGAATAATGTACAAGTGAATTTGAAAGATGACATCACTAAGGGAGCTAGGGAGGAGGTGGAATCCTTATGGGTAGAGCATCCAAAGGGATGTGTCAGGACTGGGCTCAGCCCTTCCTTCTCAGAGCTGGCCACTCAGCTGTCGGCTAATTGCCAGCTTCTATCTCTCCACAGTTACTCAGCTGTTGATGATATCCTACTCGTCAGTCCTGCCTACTTAAGCCGTCCAGCCCAGAAGATCTCTGCCTTCGCCTTGGTCAACATCACAGAGACTATCTCCTGCGTTCCTGTTTAAAGACTTACTTGGCTGACATCTCTTCTGGCTCCAGATCCTGCTTGCTGTTCCACTACATTGATCCCTGACTTTCTGGCTTGGCTGACTATCCGTTCCGGTTACCGAACTTTGGCTATGTTTTTGACTACGTTTGTTCTATTTACTTTTATTATTAAACAAGTGTGATTTAACTATACGTCTGTCTCGGTCTGATTTCATGGTTTTAGACAGGATGAAACTAAGGGGAAAATAATACTGGGAGTATGCTATAGGCCCCCTAACCTGAGGGAGGGGGGGGGGGGGAGACGGACCTCCTATCACAATTTGGATTAGCAGCAAGGATGGGAAGTGTCATAATGGGGGATTTTAATTATCCAGACATAGTCTGGGCGGAAAAAAACGTGCATTTGTCAAAAGCTCGCCAGTTCCTAAATGTCTTGCGGGACAATTTAATGGGTCAGATGGTAGACGCACCAACGAGAAATAAGGCGTTGCTAGACCTACTGATTACCAACAATACAGACATGATCATGGATGTGGAAATAAGGGGCAATTTGGGAAACAGTGATCACAGGTCGATTACCTTCAGTATAAATCACACAAATAGGAAACATAAGGGCAATACAAAGACATTAAATTTCAAAAGAGAAAAACTTCCCCAAACTACGAACCTTGCTAGAAGATATAAGTTGGGATAAAATCTTAGGAACAAAGAACATGGAGGAGAGATGGGTTTGCTTTAAGAGCATATTAAAGAAGGGCATTAGCCTGTGCATCCCATTGGGAAATACATTTAAAAGAGCGAACAAACGTCCTGGATGGCTTACCTCCAATGTAAAAATGCATTTAAAAGCAAGGGAGAAGGCCTTAAAAAAATACAAGGCTGAGGGATCATCATCAGCATTCAGACTTTACAAAGAATGCAACAAGAAATGTAAGGGTGCAACTAGCGCGGCTAAGATAGAACACGAAAGACATATAGCGGAGAAGAGCAAAAAAATCCCAAGAAATTCTTCAAGTATATAAACAGTAAAAAAGGAATGACAGACCATATTGGCCCCATAAAGAATGAGGAAGGAAATCTGCTTACAAAGAATGGGGAGGTGGCGAAGGTATTGAATTTATTCTTCACCTCAGTCTTCACGAGGGAATCAGGGGGCTTCAGTAAACAAAACTGCAGTGTTTATCCTCATGACACATCATAAGAAGCACCCTCATGGCTAACAGAGGACATAATTAGAAATAGACCTGGAAAATGTAACATTAATAAGTCACCTAGACCAGATGGCTTGCACCCGAGGGTCCTTAGGGAACTCAGTCAAGTAATTGCCAGACCATTGTTCCTAATTTTTACTGACAGTCTACTGACTGGAATTGTACCATCTGATTGGAGAAAAGCCAACGTAGCTCCAATATTTAAAAAAGGGCCAAAATATATCTCTGGGAATTACAGACCAGTTAGCCTAACATCAATAGTATGCAAGCTCTCGGAGGGTATAATAAGGGACTATATACAAGATTTTAGTAACGAAAATGGTATCATTAGCAGTAATCAGCATTAGGGATGAGCCCGATGTTCGAGTTGAACGTAAGTTTGACTCAGATAACATCGGGTCTTCGCCTGTTGGCCGAATAGCGAACAATTTGGGGTGTTCGCGGCAAATTCGAAAGCCGCGGAACACCCTTTAAAAGTCTAAGGGAGAAGTCAAAAGTGCTAATTTTAAAGGAATATATGTATGGTATTGTCATAAAAAGTGTTTGGGGACCCAGGTCCTGCCCCAGGGGACATGTATCAATGCAAAAAAAAAGTTTTAAAAACGGACGTTTTTTCGGGAGCAGTGATTTTAATAATGCTTAAAGTGAAACAATAAAAGTGAAATATTACTTTAAATTTCATACCTGGGGGGTGTCTATAGTATGCCTGTAAAGTGGCGCATTTTTCCCGTGTTTAGAACAGTCCCTGCACAAAATGACATTTCTAAAGGGAAAAAAAGTCATTTAAAAGTACTCGCGGCTATAATGAATTATCGGTCCCGGCAATACAGATAAAAGAAGTTGAAGTAATCGATATAATAATTAATATTATATCTGTGTATTAATTTGTCTAGTCTCTATAATTAGTTGGTCTATTAAACTCTGAGCACGTTATTGTTAATATCACAATAATACCAGGTTAGCTATGAAACCAAACACACGATGCTGCTAGTAAAACAATATCTTATTTTATTTCCCAAGGGATTAGGAAACTATCATAAAAGTACTAAAAGGGTACTACAATGTTACATAGCTTACAATCCGAATATAACATACTAAACAGCATATCTCTACAACATATAACAACAATGAAATATCAAAGATACTTATCACACATAGTTTCATCTGCTGGTTCTGGATGATAAAGGGGGTCTGGGCCACATGGAATTTAGGCCCAAGCCCTCAGTCAGAGCGAGGTCCCAAGATGGCAGAGGGACACCCTTACAGCAGGCTTCTCAGCAACCAAGAGAAAGAGCAAAAGCCTGTGTGTCTCTTTCATTCAAACATACACGCCCACTCGTAGCCACCCTCATTTGCCTTTTATCCAATATGCATTGCCGAGAGGTATCCCTTCAAATGTCTGCCCATTCTCCAGGAAGCATGCTATATTGTCCACCGAGGCCAGTGTCTCTATTAGCCCTGTGTCAAATCTCAATAGACATCTTGGCAGCAGTGGTCTCTTTGAAACTTGTAATCACACATGTCACAGCAGGTGGGCTTGAGCCAAGGCATTGTTCTTATGATCACAAAGCTTTGATGTGTTTCATTCCTACCTGGCTGTGTCAAACAGGAAGTGAAATACCAGAAGTAAGATATTAAACCATTTCGCTATGCAACAGAAAAAAACGGCATGGGATCCCCCCCAGTCTATTACCTGGCCCTTTGGGTCTGTTATGAATATTAAGGGGAACCCTAAACCAAAGTTAAAAGAAAAAAAATTGCGTGGGGGTCCCCCCAAATTTCATACCAGGCCCTTCAAGTCTGGTATGGATATTAAGGGGAACCCCGCACCAAAATTTTTAAAAAAATTGCGCGGGGTCCCCCTCAAAATCCATACCAGATCCTTCAGGTCTGGTATGGATTTTAAGGGGAACCCCGTGTCAAAATTGAAAAAAAAAATGGCATGGGGGTCCCCCCAAAAATCCATACCAGACCCTTATCTGAGCACGCAACCTGGCAGGCCGCAGGAAAAGAGGGGGGACGAGAGAGCGCCCCCCCAAACCATACCAGACCACATGCCCTCAACATGGGGAGGGTGCTTTGAGGTAGCTCCCCAAAGCACCTTGTCCTCATGTTGATGGGGCAAGGGCCTCATCCCGACAACCCTTGCCCGATGGTTGTGGGGGTCTGCAGGCGGGGGGCTTATTGGAGTCTGGAAACTCCCTTTAACAAGGGGACCCCCAGATCCCGGCCTTCCCCCCTGTGTGAAATGGTAACGGGGTACAAATGTACCCCTACCATTTCACAAAAGAGTGTCAAAATGGTACAAATGACAAGACACGGCTTGGGACAAGTCCTTTATTAAAAAATAAAAAAATTTAAATGTCCCACGAAGTCCATTCATCTTCTTTCGCTCCGCCGACGGACCGAAAAAGAAAAAAAAAAACAAAGCTCCACAGGAGGCACCCGCCCTATGACGCATCTTCGCTTTGACAGTTCTTTTATAACTGAGGGCAGGGCCACACGGTGACGTTCCCGGGTGACCCCGTCCCCCTCTGACGCACGGGGACTTCCCTATGGCTTTCCCGGGGTGTCAGAGGGGGGTGGGGCCACCCGGTTACGTAAAGAGCTGAACAAATTAATGGGGTGGGCAACTATACATGGCAAATGAGGTTTAATGTGGAAAAATGTAAAATAATGCATTTGGGTGGCAAAAATATGAATGCAATCTACTCACTGGGGGAAAACCTCTGGGGAAATCAAAGATGGAAAAGGACCTGGGGGTCCTAATAGATAATAGGCTCAGCAATGGCATCCAATGCCAAGCTGCTGCCTGTTTAATAATTGTTTATTAAAGAATAATATAGAAAAATAATAGACATATAGCTTTTGCTAAACAATCTTGTAAGTTATATACAAAGGTTCCCATGCGCACATAGTCTCAACAAATATCAGGATTCAAACAATTGCCACTGTAAGTGCAGAGAGGGTAGAACAGACAAATATAGCCATAGACTAAGCAGAGGCTTACAACTATGTGAACATTAGAAGCAATCCAAGTAAAAGGAGTTTATCTAGTTAAAGCGAGTAGTAAGAGAAAAAGATCAGGAAGAGGGGTAAAGAAAGATTGGGTGTGGAAGAGGAAACTAAATAGGTGGGGGGGATTAGAGAAGGGGTGCAAGGTGGGACAGAAAGGGTGGTTGGCATGCATGTTGTCACATTTTAGATTAGCTATAACTATTACTTTAGATTTATGCGGAAAAAAAGATAAACCATATTCAATTGGGGATACATTAATTAAATTAAGAAGTCATTAAACAATGTTTAAAACGGCAGTCTCATGGAGTTTGTGTTATGATTTCCTTATAGCAGGCTGAGGACGTGAATTTTATCCAGGGTGCCCATGTTAAAGTGTGTCTCTGGGAAGTACCTCTGATGCTGTGAGTAATGTCCTCCATAAGATGGACCTCGGCGACCTTTTGTAGCCAGTTTTTTATGGACGGGGTTGTTGGTTGACTCCAGATAGTAGGAATTAGGGCATTGGCAGTGTTCAGCAAGTGAGGAATGAGTGAGCGTTTATAAGTACCAATGGGTTCCTTAGTAGCATGAAAGAGGATTGTCCAAGGGTCGTTTGGGAGGTTGACGTCTGAGATCCGTAGTATCAAATTGAGAACATTGGTCCAGAAGGAACGAATGAATGGGCAAGACCACCATATGGGTGCATGAGTAGCTTTGTTCCCACAGTTCCTCCAGCACAATGGGGAGCTGTCATGGAACATTTGGTGCATTTTGGCTGGGGTGTAGTGCGATCTGGTGAGTAATTTGTAATTGACTTCTGCCATTCTTGAAGCAAGTAAGGAGACATGAGCAAGTTTTAAGACTTTGTCTTTCAGAGTGCTTGTGAGGGGGGAGTCTAAATCTATTTCCCATTTAGCCAGGAAGTGTGGGTGTGAGGGGTTTGGGAGTTCAATAAGAGCTTTGTAGAATAATGAAATACCGTGTAGAGGGGGGTCCTTCGGGTGGAATATTTCTTCTATACTATTTAGATCCTGTAGGCCTCTTAGCGGATGAGGAAAGGATCGCAGGAAGCATTGCAGTTGATGGAATCTCCACTTATACAAAAACGTGGTTTTATCGCAAGGGATCTCAGAAAGAGGTTTAAGTACATTGGCACGGAGGACGTGATGCAGCAAGAGAGGTTCTTCTGAAGCCCAGGATTTAAATCCTGGGTCCAATAGGCCTGGTAAAAAATAGTGGTGATTGAGGAGGGGCATCAGAGGGGAGTCATACCTCCAGGAGAGTTTCCTATGACATCCCAAATGTCCAGTGAGGACGTGGTGAGTACTGAAGCAGTGTGGGTAATGTTCCTGCAAGGGGACAACAGAGAGATCTACAACAGTCAGAGAGTGCTCCAGTTGCACCCATAATTTCAAATTAATAGCATATTTCCAGTCTGCTAGTCTGGACAGTATAACAGCATGATAATACGTCTTAAAATTTGGGAGTGCCAGTCCCCCAGAGCACTTGGATCGAAAAAGAACCTCCCCGGATATTCTGGGGCAGCTGTTCCTCCAAACAAAGCGGGAGATCGTGGCTTGCAGAATAGTAAAGAATAGTAAAGAACCCCACAGGCACACCCAATGGGATCATTTGAAAAATAAAGAGTATGCGAGGGAGTATATTCATTTTAATAATGTTTATTTTCCCCAACCAAGAATGTGATAGGCTAGCCCACTTTCTTAGGTCTTCTCTGACACTATTTAGTAGGGGGATGTAGTTATGCTTAAAAAGGGAGTGGAGGTTAGGTGTAAAATATATACCCATGTATTTCATGTGTGTTTGTTCCCATCTAAAGAGAAAGAGGGGTTTTAGGGAGGCCGCCTCTGGTCTGCGGAGGTTAATGTTCAGGATTTCTGATTTGGAGAGATTTATTTTGAAGTTTGATATCGTTTGGAAGGTGGAGAATGCTGACATTAAGTTGGGTAGAGAGATACGTGGTTGTTGTATAAAGAATAGTATGTCATCGGCGTAGGCGGCATATTTGTGGGTTCTGTTGCCTACTTGAATGCCATGTATATTAATGTTGTGTCTAATTGTGGCTAGGAAGGGTTCTAAAGTGATAGCAAAAAGGAGGGGGGAGAGGGGGCATCTCTGCCTAGTGCCATTGTGCAGGGTGAAGGGGTCACTTAGCGTACCCTTTATACGAATTTGTGCAGAGGGATCGGAGTAGAGGGAAGAAATACAATGATACATCTTTGGGCCTAATCCAAAATAACGTAGGGTCATCTTGAGATAGTCCCAATCCATCCTATCAAATGCTTTTTCAGCATCGGTGGAAAGGAGTAGGGTGGGTTGGGTACAACTCCGAACATATTGGATTAGAAAAATTGTCCGTAGGGAGTTATCTTTAGCTTCTCTATGGGGTATGAAACCTGTTTGATCTGCCAAGATCCAACCGGCTAATGGGGGGAGTAGGCGGTTAGCCATTACCTTGGCATATAGTTTAACATCAGTATTTTCAGTGAAATTGGCCTGTAACTGCTGCATAGGGTGGGGTCTTTGCCGGGTTTGGGAATGACAGTAATCTGGGCTGAAAGGGATTCTGGGCGTAAGCCTGAGGAGTGGGAAATTGAGTTAGCATAGGCTGTGAGGCGAGGGAGTAGAATGTCACTGAATGTTTTGTAGTATAGTGAACCCATCAGGTCCGGGAGCTTTACCTGAAGGGGAGGATTTCAAAGCAGCCTGAAATTCTTCAACTGAGAAATCGGCTTCCATTTCCTTAAGAACTGACCTAGATAATTTAGGAAGATTTGCTTCTTTCAGGTAAGAAAGCATGCGATTGCGTCTCTCTGTTGGGGATAGAGAGGATAGACCATTCATGACGTTGTAAAGATCTGCGTAAAATTCCCTAAAAGCTTTGGCAATGTGTGGGGTTGCATGTGCAAGCTCTCCTGTTGGGAGTTTAATTTTAGGAATAAATGACTGTTTGTTTAGCTTTAAGGGATCTAGCAAGTTGTTTACTTGGTTTATTGCCCCACTCGTAAAATTTCTGTGATAGGCGTTGGAATTTTCTTTTAGTATCTAGATCTAGAAGGTTTTTCAGTTCTTCACATTTAAGTGTGAGGGCTTTGAGGTGTGTGATATGGAGAGAGAGTTTATGTTGTTTATCGAGGTCCGTTATTTGTTGCACAACCTGTGCAATTTGATGACCATGCTCCCTTTTTTTCCTCGCACCAAGCTCAATTAACCGACCCTCATAGTGGCCTTATGAGCCTCCCACACAATTGGTGGGGAAGCCACATAGGGTGTATTCTCTTTAACCACTTCAGCCCCGGAAGGATTTACCCCCTTCCTGACCAGAGCACTTTTTACAATTTGGCACTGCGTCGCTTTAACTGCTAATTGCGCGGTCATGCAGTGCTGTACCCAAACGAAATTTGCGTCCTTTTCTTCCCACAAATAGAGCTTTCTTTTGATGGTATTTGATCACCTCTGCCGTTTTCATTTTTTGCGCTATACACGGAAAAAGACTGAAAATTTTGAAAACAAATGATATTTTCTACTTTTTGTTCTAAAAAAAATCCAATAAACTCAATTTTAGTCATACATTTAGGCCAAAATGTATTTGGCCACATGTCTTTGGTAAAAAAAATGTCAATAAGTGTATATTTATTAGTTTGCGCAAAAGTTATAGCGCCTACAAACTAGGGTACATTTTCTGGAATTTACACAGCCTTTAATTTATGACTGCCTATGTCATTTATTGAGGTGCTAAAATGGCAGGGCAGTACAAAACCCCCACAAATGACCCCATTTTGGAAAGTAGACACCCCAAGGAAATTGCTGAGAGGCATGTCGAGCCCATTGAATATTCATTTTTTTTGTCCCAAGTGATTGAATAATGACAAAAAAAAAAAAAATTACAAAAAGTTGTCACTAAATGATATATTGCTCACACAGGCCATGGGCGTATGTGGAATTGCACCCCAAAATATATTTAGCTGCTTCTCCTGAGTATGGGGATACCACATGTGTGGGACTTTTTGGGAGCCTAGCCGCGTACGGGGCCCCGAAAACCAATCACTGCCTTCAGGATTTCTAAGGGCGTACATTTTTGATTTTACTCCTCACTACCTATCACAGTTTTGAAGGCCATAAAATGCCCAGATGGCATAAAACCCCCCCAAATGACCCCATTTTGGAAAGTAGACACCCCAAGCTATTTGCTTTGAGGCATGTTGAGTCCATGGAATGTTTTATATTTTGACACAAGTTGCGGGAAAGTGACAAATGTTTTTTTTTTTTTTTTTGCACAAAGTTGTCACTAAATGATATATTGCTCACACAGGCCATGGGCATATGTGGAATTGCACCCCAAAATACATTTAGCTGCTTCTCCTGAGTGTGGGGATACCACATGTGTGGGACTTTTTGGGAGCCTAGCTGCGTACGGGGCCCCGAAAACCAATCATCGCCTTCAGGATTTCTAAGGGTGTAAATTTTTGATTTCACTCTTCACTGCCTATCACAGTTTCGGAGGCCATGGAATGCCCAGGTGGCACAAACCCCCCCCAAATGACCCCATTTGGAAAGTAGACACCCCAAGCTATTTGCTGAGAGGCATGGTGAGTATTTTGCAGCTCTCATTTGTTTTTGAAAATAAAGAAAGACAAGAAAAAAAATTTTTTTTTCTTTTTTCAATTTTCAAAACTTTGTGACAAAAAGTGAGATCTGCAAAATACTCACTATACCTCTCAGCAAATAGCTTGGGGTGTCTACTTTCCAAAATGGGGTCATTTGGGGGAGAAAAAACACACTTTTTAAAATTTTAATGCACTAAAACACACTATATTGCCCAAATGTTTGATGAAGTAAAAAAGATGATCTTAGGCCGAGTACATGGATACCAAACATGACATGCTTTAAAATTGCGCACAAACGTGCAGTGGCGACAAACTAAATACATTTTTAAAAGCCTTTAAAAGCCTTTACAGGTTACCACTTTAGATTTACAGAGGAGGTCTACTGCTAAAATTACTGCCCTCGATCTGACCTTCGCGGTGATACACATCTTTTTTGGGGGGGTTCGCTGGGTAGGGGTACTCGGGAGGACATAAAGAAAATGCCTCTCATGCAGCCGACTGCATTTGGTTGGGGATGTGAATGGGGGAAGTACGGGCGCTGCAGAAGCGGTGGGTTCCCAATTAGGATTGGCAAATGCAGCAGCATTATGGGCACGACGGGCCTGTTTGTCTTTTTGGTGGCAGCGGGACACTACTTGTGCTTGCCACCTCACCAGCTTGAACTGCACTTATGGGACTCGCCACGTCACCAAGTGTTACTGCAGTGCTGGTTTGACCACGACCGGGGTGTACTAGGCCGCTGGTGCTTGCCAATTCACCAAAACACTACCAAAAAAACTGTTAGCGATCGCAGGGATGAGGCCTGACTCTGCGAACACTGCAGTTATGTGTTTAGTGTTTTGTAAGTGACAGTGATCGATCGATACTGCACTTGGGTGGGCTGGGCTGGGCCGGGCGGAGGGGCAAAACGCAGGTGCTAGCAGGTATCTGGGCTGATCCCACTAACACTGCGTTTGTGGGAACCCTAAACTGCTGGGGACGCCAGTATAGATCTGATCGGATCAGATATTGATCCGATCAGATACTATACCACTAAGGGAGGCGTATGCTGCGTGCGTGGGTGTTAGCGGTACTGGCGCTAACCTGACGCTGCCTGGGGCTGGTGCTTGCCAGTTCACCAAAACACTACCAAAAAAACTGTTAGCGATCGCAGGGATCAGGCCTGACTCTGCGAACGGTGCAGTTATGCGTTTAGTGTTCTGTAAGTGACAGTGATCGAGCGATACTGCACTTGGGTGGGCTGGGCTGGGCCGGGCGGAGGGGCAAAACGCAGGTGCTAGCAGGTATCTGGGCTGATCCCCCTAACACTGCGTTTTTGGGAACCCTAAACTGCTGGGGACGCTAGTATAGATCTGATCGGATCAGATATTGATCCGATCAGATACTATACCACTAAGGGAGGCGTATGCTGCGTGCGTGGGTGTTAGCGATACTGGCGCTAATCTGACGCTGCCTGGGGCGACGCATATCACCGCCGGGTGATCAGGGGGCTAAACCTTTATTCGGTAATAAACGGCGGGTGCCCTGACACTATAAAAAATAAACGAACTAACCAGCGTCACCCGTAACGGTTATACGGTGATCAGTGGTGAAAGGGTTAACTAGGGGGCAATCAAGGGGTTAAAACATTTATTAGATAGTATATGGGGGTCTCTGTCGCTATAAAACGCTGACGGCAAACCTAAATATTTACCTCACTAACTAGCGTCACCAGCGACACTAATACAGCGATCAGAAAAATGATCGCTTAGTGACACTGGTGACAGGGGGTGATCAAGGGGTTAAAACTTTATTAGGGGGGGTTAGGGGGGTATCCTAGACCTACAGGGGGCTAATACTCACTACCCTACCACTTCTAACTGTCACAAACTGACACCATGCAGTAATCAGAAAAAAAAAAAAAAAAATACTGCTTGGTGTCAGTGTGCAAAGGAGGGGTGATTTGGGGGGCGATCGGGGGGGGGGGGGGGGGATCGGGGGTGTAAAGTGTTCTGTTCTACTGTGTGTGTGTGTGTAGTGTTGTGAACTCACATGTCTTCTCTCCTCGGCGCCGGAACGGAAACTGCTGAGCTGAGGAGAGATGACATCACATCCTCTGCCTGTGTGTACTACACACAGGCAGGGGAGGATTCCCATTGGCTGGGAGCGATCGCGAGGGGGGGGCCACGATCGGATGGTCTCCCCCTCGCCTCTCAACACTCCCAGTCAAATGCCGACCGCCGCTAGCACTGGGGGAGGTCCGATCGGACCCCCCGCCCGCTGGAGGCAGATCACGTATGGGCACATGATTCTGCCTGCCCGTGCCATTCTGCCGCAGTATATCTGCGTTAGGCGGTCGGCAAGTGGTTAAAGTATTGTGTCAGATGGAAGGCTAACATGGAGACCTCAGTTTGGTTAGAGAGAAGAGAATCATTAAGTTTCCAGTTATTGGTGCAACGTTTTAAGGTGGGCATGGTCATTCGCATTGTCACAGGTGCATGGTCTGATATGGTCGCGGTGCCTATGTGAGTAGATTAAAGGAGAGGGAGATGGAAGTGATCTAAGAAAATGTTATCTATTCTAGAATAGAATTGGTGTGTCGTGGAGAAGTGTGAGAAATCTTTTTCTTTAGGGTGGAGTAGATGCCAGACATCTATTAATTGAAGGTCTAGAAGCCTCTTTTTAACAAAAGCTAAACGTTTAAATGATATATTTGAGCGGCCCTGGGACGTATCTATTGTTGGATCAAGAGGCATGTTTATGTCACCTGCAAGGACAATAATACCTTTGGCAAAATGTGATAATTTAGTGAAGGTTTGTAAAAAAAAGGTTGGTTGATTATGATTTGGACAGTAGATGTTTGCAAAAGTGCACTGGGTGTTGCCTATGAAGCCCTTAAGGAAGAGAAAGCGACCATGATCATCTGCTAGCATATCAGATAGGGGAAAAGATACACTACCGCTGAACCCAATGGCCACGCCTTTGGCTTTATTAGTGTCTGAGAGGCTATAGTACCACTGTGGAAAGTGGGGTGAGGTAAATTTGACGGGTGTGGAGTGGGTTAAATTTGTTTCCTGAAAGAAGGCAATAGAACAAGCGGCCTGTCTTAGCTCACGTAATACTTGGTGCCGTTTAGCGGCGACATTAAAACCCCGGACATTATATGATGAAATTGTCAGCGTAGCCATTGTTACAGTAGAGTGGGACTCTTTAGCTTATACTTCCATGCATGCCAACAAGGAGAGGGGAGAGGGGGGGGTGGTCCTGCCATCCCAGGAGTTCCACGGGTGGGAGATTGAGATCTTGTAGAAAGGTAGGGAGTTCCTCATGAAATTGAAGGGTGTGGGAACGGCCATTTTTAGTGGCAATCAAACAGGCAGGGAAGTCCCATCTGTACGTGATCCCATCTGTACGCAGATGTTCAAGGAGCAGTTTTAGGGCTCTGCTGCGATCAAGGGTTTCTTTAGACAGGTCAGGGAATATATTGATTAATTAATTAAAATTAATTACAATTTTTGATCTAATATTTCACAGCAGGGCCCATTCCTGCGCCCACCAAGAGTAATGCCCCGTACACACGGTCGGACATTGATCGGACGTTCCCGACAACAAAATCCATGGATTTTTTCCGACGGATGTTGGCTCAAACTTGTCTTGCATACACACGGTCACACAAAGTTGTCGGAAAATCTGATTGTTCTGAACTTGGTGACGTAAAACACCTACGTCGGGTCTATAAACGGGGCAGTAGCCAATAGCTTTCGTCTCTTAATTTATTCTGAGCATGCGTGGCACTTTGTGCGTCGGATTTGTGTACACACGATCGGAATTTCCGACAACGGATTTTGTTGTCGGAAAATTTTATAGCCTGTCCTCAAACTTTGTGTGTCGGAAATTCCGATGGAAAATGTGTGATAGAGCCCACACACGGTCAGATTTTCCAACAACAAGGTCTTATCACACATTTTCCGTCGGAAAATCCGACCGTGTGTACAGGGCATTTCTGTGAGGGCTTACAGTGTTGTGGCACCACCACCACCACCAAAGGCCCAATTTTTCTGCCTCTGTTTACCAGGGGCATGTAATTACAATTCTTGATCTAATATTTCACAGCAGGGCCCGTTCCTGTGTCCAACAAGAGTATCTGTAAGGGGTTACAGTGCTGTGGCACCACCACCACCACCAATTAAGACATCTAGTATATTTCCATAGCTAGGAATTAGGTAGTTTCACAATGAACCTGCCTCTCATCCTAATGATAGGACGCAGGCAGCATCTCAGTGAAGTTATCTACTGTAGCACCCATCTGTTGCTAGGAATCAGGAAGCTTCTCAGTGAAGCTGCCTATAATCCTTTTGTTGCTAGGACACAGGCAGCTTCTTAATGAACCCACCTAGCATCCTTCAGTTGCTAGAAAGCTGACAGCTTCTCAATAAAACTGCCCAATATCCTTACATAGTAGGTGAGGTTGAAAAAGGACACAAGTCCATCAAGTCCAACCTATGTGTGGGGTTATCTGTCAGTATTACATTGTATATCCCTGTATGTTGTGGCTGTTCAGGTGCTTATCTAATAGTTTTTTGAAACTATCAATGTTCCCCGATGAAACCACCGCCTGTAGAAGGGAATTCCACATCCTTGCCGCTCTTACAGAAAAGAACCCTCTACGCACTTTAAGGTTAAACCTCTTTTCTTCTAATGGCCACGTGTCTTACTAAAACTCCCCTCCGTGGAAAAGTTTTTTTTTTGTTTTTTTTTCCTTGTCACATCAGTCGACTAATTTGAGGGGGTATAAATCAACTTTGCAGTTCATTTAGTTATCTAGCCCTCTCTCATTTGTCTCATCATCGTGACACTTTGCCAACTATAAAAAAACAAAAGGCGAGTGCTTGGAATCATGCATATATCCAATCCAAAGGGGTTACTTAGTCTCGCCTGGGATCATATAAACCCGGTTAACCATGAAAAATTCTTATCTGTCTATCCCTGCCCTCCCCCTTCTCCCCTCCTACCCACTCCCTCCCCTCCCCGATCCCTCCCCTACCCCCTCTTCAGGGTCTAACGTTCATTCAACTCTCCTTCTTAAACTAAAGATTTAAATTCTTTGGCATAGCTCCATGTTTTTTTTAATTTTTTCCAACAGTCCCAGCTGACCAGATTCTTGCTTCTTATGTCTTCTACTCTGTACCCCAATATCTCCAAATTAGAGCTCTCCTCTATTGCGTCAAACCACTCCCATATCTCAGGGCTCTCCCTCCTCTGCCAGTTCCTTGGAATCATTCTTTTTGCCGCATTCAAAAGTTGCGGGACAATAGTCTGCTTGCTGTTGTTTAGATCCCCCATCCCCCCTAGGAACAGGACCTCCCATGGGTCATCTGCCACCTCTATTCCCGTAATTTCCTTTGTGAGGGCTAGTATTTTATGCCAGAAATTTTTAATTATAGGGCAGCTCCACCACATGTGTCCCATCGTTCCAATTTCTTGGCATCCTCTCCAACAGGTGGCTGGCCCTATCTGATATTTACTTGTTATCTCAGGGGTCAGGTAACTTCTACTGATGCATTTGTAATTCATTTCAGCCGTTCGAGTATCTATTTTTGAATTGGCGCTTATTTTAAAAATCCTTTTGATTGTGTCAATATCCTTTTTAGTGCCTAAATCTCTCTCCCATTTAACTATGAATGGCGGCATCTCCAACTTTTCTGAAGCCAACAAGATTTTATAAATCTGAGAGACTGTGTTTCTTGGGGCCTCCTTATCACACAGCTTTTCAAAGTCTGTCAGTTGTCTTCCAGACTTGATCGGCTTTGGTAGCCTGTTCACGAAATGTTTTATTTGAAGATATCGCCATACATCTAGGCCCCGTGTATTTCTCCCTTGTGTAAGTTGCTGAAGTGACATAATTTTACCTTCGTTCATAATTTCTCTCAATTGTGTTTTTCCCCAAAGTGCTTCTTTTCCTCCTATGCTTACCATACCTGGTGTAAAAAAAGTATTATCTAATAGTGCAATCAGTGGTGAATTATATTTCCCATTTACTTTCTTATATACCCCATCCCATATTTTAAAAACATTTCTTGTTATTTTATGTGTACTATTTGCAAGTGGTCTGAAGTGTGGGGGATTCCAAATAATAGTGCCTAATTGTGATTTACTTAAATCTTCTTTTAATTTTGCCCATTTTTTCCGTTTTTCCTTCCTCGCCCATTCTACTACCCTAGATAAGACTACAGCTTTGTAATACATCTGTACATCGGGCACTGCCAAACCTCCATCTACTTTCCTTTGTTTTAGCGTCTGGAGAGATACTCTCGGTTTTTTGTTTTTCCAAATAAAGGTCATGATTATTTTTTTTAACATCCTCAGATAGTTCTGGGGGAGGGGAACTGGTAGCATCTGAAAGACATACATGATCTTGGGTAGTAATACCATTTTAAAGACATTAATACGTCCAATCCAGGAGAGGGCCTTATGGTAGAGTCTGTTGCATTCTGATCTTACCAGGTCTAATAAGGGCATGTAATTACTAATAAACATCTTCTTGATTGAGCTGGTTAGTTTAATACCCAGGTATTTTAGTTCCTTAGTCCATTTGAAACTAAATTCTTTTTTTCAAATTCTCTACCGCTGAATTACTTACATTTATATTTAATATTTCTGATTTATTTATATTTGTTTGAAAATTGGATACCTCTCCGTATTTCCTTAATGCCTTTATGAGGTTGGGCATCGCCGTATCCGGATCCGTTACATACAATAACACATCGTCCGCATATGCTGCGACTTTGTGTTCCTCTTCTCCAACCACAACACCTCGAATTTGCGGGTCCCTTCGTATTGAGGCCAAGAATGGTTCCATGGCTAAAACGAAGAGAAGCGGGGACAGGGGGCACCCCTGTCTCATGCCTCTCTCCATCTCAAATGGTTGAGATAAAGTCCCATTAATTTTAATTACGGCAGTTTGAGTGATGGTACAGAGTTTTTATCCTCCGTATCATTTTAGGGCCCAGTCCCATAGCCTCTAGAGTCTGGATCATGAACCCCCAGTCTACCCTGTCAAAAGCCTTCTCGGCATCAATTGACAGAAGCAGTCCTGGGGGCCCACTCTCCTTCATTTTTCCCGTCAAGAGCAGGGTCCTGATCCCGTTGTCCCTCCCCTCCCTATTAGGGACAAACCCTGCTTGGTCTGAATTAACTAACGAGTTCATATATTCCTTCAATCTTTCTGCCAACACTTTTGCATAGAGCTTTGTATCATTGTTCAGTAGAGAGATTGGGCGATAGCTTGAGCACATTGTTTTATCTTTGCCTTCTTTCAGTATAATTGTAATAGATGCTTTCAATGCATCTCTGCTCATCTCATAGCTATCACCCAAACCCTTCATATACCGGCACAACCTAGGCACTAATACTTCTCTAAATGTTTTATAATAAAGTGTTGTTAAGCCATCTGGGCCTGGACTTTTCCCGGGTGCCATTCCGGCTAATGCTTTACTTATTTCTTCTTCGGAGATTGGTCTTTCCAGTAAATCTCTGCCTTCCTCAGGGATCTTGGGGAGCCCTGCCCTTTTAATATAGTTATTACATCTCACTATCCTGTTTTTAGAGTAGGTGTCTTGCTTGGGGGCAGAGTATAACTCCTTATAGTAGTTCTTGAAGGTTTCTGCCACCTTTTTAGTTGAATACTCTATTTGACCCTCTCTAGTCTGAATTTTTTCTATGAAGTTCCTAACTTTCTTTTCCCTTTGTACTATTTTTGCAAGCTGTTTGCTAGGTTTATTACCCCATCTATATCTCTCCCAGGCTATCTTATTCAGTGATACTCTGGGCTCCTGTTCCATTTCCGTTTTTAACTCAGATCTTTTGATGACCATCCGATGATATATCTCTTGGGGTACCTGGTCTTTGTATATTTTGTGGGTTTGTTCTAATCCCGTGAGCTCCTCAGTTAATTTTTGGATTTTTTCCTGCCTCTCTTTTTTCTTCCTAGCCCCCATTTCAATCAAAACACCTCTAATATAGGCTTTATGTGCCTCCCATAATGTAGCCCCTGATATATCCCCCGTATCGTTTACCTCGAAATAATTCTCTAATTCTTGTCTAATTCTGTTGTACCCCTCTGCTTCTCTTATCAGCTCCTCATTTAGCCTCCACTGCCCCCTCTCAGCCTGGTCTCTTCCGGACATCGATGGTCATAGGTGCATGGTCAGAGTAAGTTATATTTCCTATCTTGGATCTCTTTACCCTATCAATCCCCTTATGCTCAATTATACCCCAGTCAATCCGAGAGTAGGTCCCGTGCACAGGGGAATAGAACGTGTAATCTCTCTTAGTTGGGTGTTGAACTCTCCAAATGTCCACCAGTTGCCAATTAGAGAGTATTTGCTTTATCTTCTTTAGATGACTACCGTCTTTCCCCCGTGGAAAAGTTTTATCCCTATTGATGAATGTAATCTAATTAAGTTTATGTCATATGGTTCTCCCATGCTTACCATCAAGTATCTTTTGTGTAACATTTTTAAAACATTTTACAACCTTATTGTAGTCATTAAATATTGCCTAGTATACCCAATTATACCCAATTGTGGAAATATACATGATTTTAAACAATCTGTAGATAGAATAATTCAGAAACAGCTATCTCAGGGTCCGACTAATTATGATGAAAAAAAATGATAAAAAAAAATGTAGAGAGCAAAATACAAAAGAACCATATTGAATATTAAAAAGGCAAAAAAACGAAATAGGCAAAAAAACGAAATATGACCTATATTCAATGTAAATCGAACACAGATATAACGCAACATGAGTAATGGCCTTAATAGCCAACCTTATTGTAGTCATTAAATAATTCTTATTATACCCAATTGTGGAAATACACATGATTTAAACAATCAACATAGATAGATAGAATAATTCAGAAATAACTATCTCAGGGTCCCACTAATTATAATATAAAAATTTTAAAGAGCAAAATACAGAAAAAACATATTGAATATTAGAAAGGCAAAAACAGAAATATGACCTATATTCAATGTAAATCGAACACAGATATAACACAACATGAGTAATAGCTGACGTGCATAAATGATCAAAATTAGTGATAATAGTGAAATAATACACCCCACTTATGGTTTAACCTAAATATTATTCTTGTTTGTATTGCAACCTTGCCTATTGCAGAGTCCAGCATATGTTTCCTTTTCTTTGCGTTCCCAGAGTTTTCTCAATACTATGCATTTATAATGACCGATGTAGATTTATAGAATGTCTATTCCAGTATTTAAATATAGTCCCGGCCTGCATATTGTCTTCCCTGGCGGAGTGATTCATCTCCCTCTGCTCATGGCACTCTGCTCTGTTCTCCACTCGGCCTGAGACAGTGAGACTGGAGAAGAAGCAGCAAGGCGAATGGCGGTGGCGGCAGAGGAAGCAGCTGACATTTGAAATTGTGACTGACTCCAGGCAGCAGCAGGATCAGAGAGGAAAAGGCTTGTGGGGCTAACACAGGTGTGTGCTTGCTTGGGGGTGATTCAAGATCTACTATATGATGATTACACACTGTATCTGTCTGCAGCATCTACACATTATGGCATTGGCAGCACGGGTGGCACTCTTTTCTCTGCAGGCAGCAGGCAGCACATGTGTTATGGCATTGGCAGCATGGGTGGCACTGTCTCTGGAGGCAGCACATAACGCTTGTGTTGCCTGCAGAGACAGTGCCACCCATGCTGCCAGTGCCCAAACGCATGTGCTGCTTGCAGAGACAGTGCCACCCATGCTGCCAATGCCATAACGCATGTGCTGCTTGCAGAGACAGCGCCACCCATACTGTCAATGCCATAACGCATGTGCTGCTTGCAAAAACAGTGCCACCCACTGGCATTGGCAGCATGGGTGGCACTGTCTGCAGCACATTATGGCATTGGCATGCCCCGCTGTCAAGTCGCTGATCGCCATCATTACTAGTAAAAATAAATAAAAAATACATAAATACATCCCATAGGTGAGGGGGTGGGGCTGAAAGAGGGACCAGGGGTGGGGCTGAAGGGGTCCCGTCAGGTAGGCTGTACAGGACCCCATGATTTCTATCAGCGGCCCTGCCTGTGTAGATAAGCATGGCCCTCACACAGATGTACGCTGTAGTATGCGCCTGCTAACAAGGCCCAAGAGACCCCAAGACATGCATGCATGCATAGTTAGGAGATCATGAAGCAAAAGCTCAAAAAGCTTCATTGGCTCAGTTTTGGGTTTGCACCTGCACAGTGTGACTGATGGGTTGCCACTTGCCAGTGGCGTAGCGTGGGGGGTGCGAGGGGGGCCTAGGCCCCGGGAGCAACATTTGGGGGGGGGCGATATCCCGTGCCAGTATGTGTCACCCTCTCTCCATACTCCTAATTTCAATTTTCCGTGACCCCGGGCTCCGGCCGCCATGTTAAGTCTCAGGCCGGCCCCTGGCGCCCTGTGATTGGGTAAGAGGGTCATGTGCGGCAGGTGGGCCTGGCCTGTGCTCAATCGCTGCGGAACGGGGCTGGCCTTCGCTGTGACCTGAGGCCACTGTCTACTCCTCCTCCTCTCTGGTCACTGATCATGTCCCCATCGGGGCAGGCAGTCTGGCAGTGTGACAGGCGGCGGCGCAGAGGCAGAGCAGATGGAAGAAATAAAGGTAAGAGACTCACTGGTGAGTTTTGATGCTGGCCCGGGGGGAGTAGATATGGTCTGGGGAGAGGGAGCAGCCAGAAAGTCAGTGTAATATATAGTGTTGTGGGTAGTGTATAGTGGGGTTCCTCCTCCCTTCTCCACACTCTGTTGGCAGAGCAGCCCACGGTATGTGAAACTGTATGGAGAGATAGAGGAGCTGTCAAAATTGAGGTTGGATGTCGGGGGTGGGCGGGATCCGGGGTGGGCGGGATCCGGGGTGGGCAGGACCCAGCTATACAACACCAGCCGATGGGATCTGGGTGGGCCGCTACGTGTATGTGACCCCGCCCCTTTCTTAAACAGCCCAATCATTGGCTGGATAGCTGCTGGGTCCCGCTCACCCCGGGTCCCGCCCACCACCGACATCACGCTGAATTTGTCAGCTCCTCTCTCTCTCCATACAGTTTCAGACACCGCGGCGCTGCAGAGAGCATTCAGTTTCACACAGTTACATTATTGGCTGTGAAACCTGCCATTGCCATCCAGTGCCACCTGCCAGTGCCATCTGCCAGTGCCACCTGCCAGTGCCAGCCACCTGCCAATGCCAACCAGTGTCACCTGCCAGTGCCAATTAGTGCCATTTGCCAGTGCCACCTGCCAATCAGTGCCACCTGCCAGTGCCAACTAGTGCCATCTGCCAGTGCCACCTGCCAGTGCCAACCAGTGCTATTGCCAATCAGTGCCATCTGCCAGTGCCACCTGCCAGTGCCAACCAGTGCCACCTGCCAGTGCCACCTGCCAGTGCCATCTGCCAGTGCCAATTAGTGCCACCTGTCAGTGCCAAATAGTGCCACCTGCCAATCAGTGCCAACCTGTGCCACTTGCCAGTGTCACCTGTCAGTGCCACCTGCCAGTGCCAACCAGTGCCATCTGCCAGTGCCAACTAGTGCCATCTGTCAGTGCCTGCCAGTGCCACCTGCCAAAAATAAAATCAGCCTAAAATATCAGCTGCAAAAATCGGCATCATATATTGGCCATCGGCCACCCCGATTTCTAAATATCGGCATCGGCCAGAGAAAAACCCATATTAGTCGACCTCTAATAGTGTGTGTGTGTGTGTGTGTGTGTGGCTAGAGTATTGTGTGTGTGTGTGTGTGTAGTCAGTGTATTGGTCTGTGGGTAGAGTATTGTGTAGCGCTCAGTATGTAGTGTACTGAGTAGTGGTCTGTGGGTAGTGTATAGAGTATTGTGTAGTAGTATAGTGTATTGTGTAGTGGTCAGTGGATAGTGTAGTAGTGTATTGTGCAGTGGTCAGTATAGGAATCAGGTAGGTTAGTGTGGTGTGGTGTGTAGTGTAGTGGTCTGTGTGGTGTGTAGTGGTCAGTGTGTTGTGTAGTGGTCTGTGTGTAGTGGTTGGTGTGGTGTGTAGTGTAGTGTAGTGGTCAGTGTATTGTGTAGTATAGTGTATTGTATAGTGTAGTGGTCAGTATAGGAATCAGGTAGGTCAGTGTAGTGGCCAGGGTGTAGTGTAGTGGTCGATGTAGGGACCAGGTAGCTTAGGTTAAGGGTCAGTATAGGAATGAGGTCAGTGTGGTGTGTAGTGGTCAGTGTATTGTATAGTGTAGTGGGTAGTGTAGTGTATTGTGTAGTAGTATAGTGTAGTGGTCAGTATAGGAATCAGGTAGGTTAGTGTGTAGTGTAGTGATCAGTGTGTAGTGGTTGGTGTAGTATGTAGTGTACTGGTCAATGTAGGAATCAGGTAGGTCAGTGTAGAGGTTAGTGTAGTTGTCAGTATAGGAATCAGGTAGATTAGTGGTCAGGTAGGTCAGTTTAGGAATCAGGTAGGTCAGTACTATTGTAGGAAGGGAAGGGACTCAGGCAGTGCAAAAAGTCCGCAGGTTAGGGGGGCACAAATTACTTGCCTTGCCCCGGGCGCTGACAACCCACGCTACGCCACTGCCACTTGCACAGTACAATGTGTACACTACAATGCTGGGTGACCCGGCACAGTGCCGGGGTTACATGTTTTCAAAGGTAAAGCTTATTTACCAGCGATGTATCAGTATACAGTATTTGCTGAATCACTGACAATCATGGTGTATTAGTAGGAAGGAAACAGACTCAGTACTATTGCCCAACACCACCTATGCTTTACATTTTTAAAAATTGAAGAATACATGAAAAATTATTCTAAAACAGATATGATATGCAAGAGTTATAATTAATCACTCACCCGAAGCAACATAAGAAATCAGCAAGGTCACAGTCATTATCTGTAGTATCCTCATAATGGTCTTTAGCATTTTTACACACTCCTTTCATTTTCCTTGTATTGTAGTGGTTGCTAGAATACTAAAAGCTGAAAAATTCCTGTATACTTCCTCCCACTGAAAAAAGGTCTCATATTACCCTGTGCACAGTTGTATGAATGTGTGTCTAGTCTTTAAAGCTGAGTTCCGCCGAAAAAAAATAAAATTAAAAGTCAGCAGCTACAAATACTGCAGCTGCTGACTTTTAATATATGGACACTTACCTGATCAGGGCGCCCACGATGTCCTCACCCGAAGCCGATCTGTCCCTCGGCTCTCAGGTGAAGGCACCGGCATCTTCAGTAAGGGAATCAGGAAATGAAGCCTTGCGGCTTCACAGCCTGGTTCCCTACTGCGCATGCGCGAGTCATGCTGCGCATTCTTACTGGTCCCTGCTGTCTTCTGGGACCTGTGTGTCTCCCAGAAGACAGCGGGGGGGGGGACGACAGAGGAGCAGCCGGACATGGCATAGATAGCCGCGGATACTTCCCCAGAAGTGGGAGCAAGTACCTGGATTTTATAGGGATCTGCCCCCCCCCCCCCCCCCCGAAAGGTGCCAAATGTGACACCAGAGGGGGGGAGGAAATCGAAAAGCGGAAGTTCCATTTTTGGGTGGAACTCCGCTTTAAGATAAATGGGTAGGAGAGATCACCTTAATGCAAATAATGTTATTGATATGTGATAATGTTATAAAAAATATATTTATTGTAAAGATACACTTAAAAGGCTAAACTGTGCAAACAGATAAATACACAGATAAAATAAATAAACTGAAGTTGTTCCCCTGCAAAAGGATTTGTATGTCCATCCATCCGGCCCTGAGATTTTCACGGCTCTGCCACACAGCAAATACTGGTCTGGTGGAAGAGGAGACCTGAATTTTCTCTGCTGCGGTTTAGTAACACCTACAAGTCCTGTCCCTCCCCCAAACTGCGCTTGAACAGTGTAAGGAGAAGAGACATCCAAATAGGACCATCTCTCTGGCACACTGCTCTCTTCTCCAACCGGTATGTTCCTTGTATGCTTATGAGCACATCAATACACCTGACTGGTTCACTGTGCTGCTTCTCACTCCCTGAGCCTGAGCTCTGCTGTACAGAGAACAGCAAGTGACTGGTACCAACTCAAATTCAGGTATTTAGACTGCTGGCATAAAGACAATACTTTTAGGAATGTCCTAATTCAGGGGTCTCCAAACTTTCAAAACAAAGGGCCAGTTTATTGTCATTCAGACTTTAGAAGGACCGCACTGTGGCCAGTGGGAGTAGAACAGGTCCGAGCGTCGGTGGGAGTTGTTTCAGTGAGAGTAATTGAGCCCCATTATTGGCGTAAGTGGGAGGAATTATGCCCCATCATTGATGTCAATGGCCCCCATCTTTTGTATAATTGAGAGGAATTGTGCCTCATTACTGATGTCATTACGCCCCATTGTTGGTGTCAGTGAGGGGAATTGTGCCCCATCGTTGGTGTCTTTGGGAGGAAATGCAACCTCTTCATTAGTGTCAGTAGGGGGAATTATGCCCCATTGTTGGTATCAGTGGATGAAATAGTGCCCCAAGGGCCGGATAAAAGGAAGCAAAGGGCTGCATCTGGCCCCCGGGTCACAGTTTGGAGACCCCTGTCCTAATGGATAGAAAACTATATTATCGTGCACTTTTTACATCCACCTGTTGTTCAGCTTTAAGGAACTGGATGAAAGGTGATCTATTCTGCTCAAGGTCTAGTGCCACTTTACTTCTTGATATGATACTGCCTGTACTGATTCAAACACTACAGAATATGCAGCGTTGTTATGCAGATGTCAAGGCAGCCAGCATAGGCGTACAAATAAACAATCCCTTTTTGGCTGATCTGAGACTTTATCAAAAATCGCTTGATTCTACCAAAAAAACACATAAAATGTATTTATGCCTGAAGTCAAATACTGCCCCAACCACATATTCTGGTTTGGGAGCTTAACAGAGCTTCAGCAGTTCCAAAACATGTAATAAATGTTCCAACATAACTGACATATCCAAAAAGACAACATTTTTCATTCCCCTGGTGTTATTGGGTTTTTGGCCCGATTCTAACCCTCATTATCAAACCTTCAAGCTAAGCCCACTCCGTCAGACTTTTTTACTGCCATCTCAGTGAGCCAAGGGACACTGCCATCTCAGGCTGATGATGATATCTCTTGGCCAGCCTGAAAAGTCACAGAAGCAGTGAGGGGAGACGGAGCAGAAGTGGTTAAAGTGGAGTTCCACCCAAAAGTGGAACTTCTGCTTCAAGACCTCCTCCCCTGCTTTTGTTTGTGAAAATGAGCTTTTGTGAGGAGAGGGGGGAGCAGGTACCTGATTTTGACAGGTACCTGCTCCCACTTCCATTCTGGTCGCCTTAGGCAATCGGAAGCTGAAATTCTCCTCCCCCCTCCCTCTCGAAGTCTTCTGGGACACATGACAGGTCCTAGAAGACTGGGGACTAGTCACAAAGCGCAGCACGACTCATGCATGTGCAGTAGGCATCCGGCTGTGAAGACGCAAGCTGTCATAGCCAGGTGCCCATAGTAGAGATGACAGCGCCAAGGGAAGACACGGGGCGAACGCGGCTGGGGTGAGCCCATCTCTGGATCGTGGGACAGGTGAGTATGTGTTTATTAAAAGACAGCAGGCACAGTTTTTGTAGCTGCTGACTTTTAACAAAAAAATTACTTGATGTCCGCTTTAACAAGTCAGCCTGAGGAGCCGTAGGTGGGGACGATATGGAAGAGATAACTCCCCTCAGTAAAGCTTCCCCACTCCTCTCTGACTCCTGTTGTAGAGCAGCTAGCAGTGTGCTGATAGCAGCCATTGTATGATAGAGGCACAGAGCAGACCTTCCGACCTTCTAATCTTTTTCCAAAGAGTGACTGTAAAGTAATTTCCGGAGGCTTTGGCAGGCTCACAGCTATGACCCACCCCCTGCCTCTCTCCATAGGACACAATGGTTCGTCTGTCACCCCACAGTCATGTCACTCTGTGGAGTGTGATCCTTTATTATTGGAAAGCTGCTACAGATAGTAAATAGCTGATAAAGCCCTTTTTTTAATGTTTATTACATCATAACCAGCTTACACTGAGGCAGATAATTAACTCATCTTTGGTAACACCACCACCTAGAGGCAGAATGACTAAACACATCATACTATAAGAAAATGGCTGTTGCACCTATGCCTTTGTAAACAGCATGCTAACATTTATTCACAGCTATGGGTGAACAGATACATCCCTACATACGTCAGGCAAAAATATATATGCTCTTCCTCAAATAAGTCACCTAAACATAGGAACCGGCTGTGCTTTTCTCCTAAAGGCAAAAGTGTAAGGACTCCATCTGTCCCCGCTTGCCAGGGACAGTTCCAATTTTTAGGAGTCTCTCCCCCCTTAAAAACTGATGTCCCTGCTATAGCTCCTGGTGTGTGATTTTTAATTGTCTCCAGTCACAGTATGATTTTCCAACAAGTTGTACAACCTACCTGTAAACATATGAGTACCTGTAACCACTTGAGAGCCTTGAGAACCAATTATAGGCCATCTATTGCCGCGTACACACGGGCGGACTTTGATGGACTAGGTCTGGCTGACTTTTCGACGGACTTTCCGAATGAACGGACTTGCCTACACACGATCAACCAAAGTCCTACGGATTCGTACGACCGGACTAAAACAAGGAAGTTCCTAGCTAGTAGCCAATAGATGCCCTAGCGTCTGTTTTTGTCCGTTGGACTAGCATACAGACGAGCGGACTTTTCAACCGGACTCGGTCTGTTGAAATTATCCAACAGACTCCGGTCCGCTGGACCAAGTCTGCCGTAAAGTCCTCTCGTGTGTACGTGGCATTTGGGTTCAGAAAAAGTCTCATGATCAGTGGCATTGTGTCGTCATTGAACCTTTTGTGGTCACCCCTATACATAAATGACTTAAAGAGACTATTATGGTAACTGAAAATCAAAATTGCTGCAAGTATGATGGATTAAGGATAGTATAATCGAAGGAACATTAAACCTGGGTTCACACCTCCGACGGATGCGACACGCAGCAGGGGTCCAGTGCGCCCCTGTTCTCCATTTCATGGTTGAATCAGGGCCAAATTTTTGCCTGAATTCGGCCCTGAAACTGAGCCAAAGATGCACAGTGTTCCTGTGCAAGCTGCTCCGCAGCCGCAACGGAGATATGTGAACCCGTTCCATAGGGAGTCGGTCACATTCTCCTGTCATGGGAATTGGATACGAGGAAACCCTCATCCAATTCGCAGAGGTGTGAACCCAGCCTTAAAGCTCCCAGTTGAACAGGTCCAGAGTCTGCTATATGGCAGGGAGATCTCATATATGGGGCATTCAAGACTTTTTGAGAATACGGTAACCAATACAGCATAACAGACTTACATTGGCCATAAATAGCTACAATTTTGGACCATTCCTGAGTTGTGGGTGGCAACGCCGACCCCGTTCAAAAACTTTGAGAAATCTAAGAAGCTGGGCAGAAAAAAAAAATATACGGCAGGTTGGCACTCCTGGGTGAAACGGCGTCATTGTACGTCGGCCTCTTTAAGACCACTAGGGGGAATGCGTGTGCGCCCACGGCGCAAAGTCCGAAGCCGATGCGCATGGCCGGCGGCCGCAATTTCTACCGGCCACCTACGATCGCTCCTGACAGAGACATAACGGGGATCTATCAATGTAAACAGACAGATCCCCGTTCTGTCGGGGGGATAGACAGATCGTCTGTTCCTAGTGATTAGGAACAGCGATCTCCTCCTCCAGTCACTGCACTCCCCCCATAGTTAGAAACACCTCCCTAGGGAATGCTTAACCCCTTGATCGCCCCCTATTGTTAACCCCTTCCCTGCAGTGACATTTATACAGTAATCAGTGGCTATTTTTAGCTCTGATCGCTGTATAAATGTCAATGGTCCCCAAAAAGTTTTAAAAGTGTCCGATCTGTCCGCCGCAATGTAGTAGTCCCGCAAAAATCTTTGTTCACCGCCATTACTGTTAAAAAAAAAAATGCAATAAATCTATCCCCTATTTTGTAGACTCAAACCAATCTATATACGCTTATTGCGATTTTTTTTTTTTTTTTTTTTTTTTACAAAAATATGTAGAAGCATACATATTGGCCTAAACTGATGAAGCGATTTTTTTTTTTTACATTTTTGGGGATATTTATTATAGCAAAAAGTGAAAAATTTAGTTTTTTTTTCAAAATTGTAGCTCTTTTTTGTTCATAGCGCAAAAAAAAATTTTGTGAACAAATATCACCAAAAGAAAGCTCTATTTGTGGGGGAAAAAAAGACATACATTTTGTTTAGGTACAGAGTTGCACGACCGCGCAATTGTCAGTTAAAGCGACACAGTGCCGTGTCGCAAAAAATGGCCTGATCATTAAGGGGGCGTTCTTTGAGTGGTTAGACCATTCACATTCATAGTCTACTGACAGTGAGCACATTTGGGAAACACATAAGTTGAAATAACTTTTTTTATGAAAAGATTTTGAAGAACAGGGAAGTAAAGCTATCTTTCCTATAAAATAACAGTCAGTCACCACCAGTAAACAAGTGCGAACAGGTTCTATGCTACTGAAAGAGAACAACAATATCAGGAAGGAATTTACCCTTGGGCTATTTGTCTTTTACAAAGAGAGAAAAGCAGCTTTAATAGAAAGCTGGGGGGCGAAACCTGAAACAGTACACTGTCATGAGAAAAGTATAGACGAGGGGCAGGAGGCGGAGCCTAGCGGAGCAGACATGCATTGTTAGAGCTCCACACCGCTGAGGAGAGAAGAGAAGGACAAAGCGGAGCCTGCAGGCTCAAAAGGTATCCATTTGAACCTTTTTGCCACAGGGAACAAACTGTGAAAGTTTGGGCAGGAAATATGGTACTGGGAGGAAGCCGTGGCAGAAATAAAAATCACCTCACAAAGAGCTCACAGGCACTCACTGCAGCTGAAGCAGCTCCAGTCACCTCACAAGATACAGCATCAGGGCGCTCTCACAGACAGAAAATGTCACAGCAAGACTCTCCATTTGAGTCAGATACAGAACAAATCCTCTCACAAACTTCTCCACAAGCCTCCTCAGTATCCCCAGTAATATTATTACAATTTGAAAAGATGCTTCATAAGGCTTTAAAACAAACCTCAGACCAAATAACAAACAGCCTAACCAAAGAAATAAGAGAGCTTAGAAACCGCACCGCAGCCTTAGAAATAAAAATGGATGAAATTGAAATTACAACCCAAGAAAATATAACAGAATTGGAACAATTAAAAAAAGAGAATTTAATACTTCAAACTAAGCTCGAAGATTACGAAAATAGAGCCAGACGTTCAAACTTACGCATAAGGGGAATACCTGAAACTGTGACAGACCTGCAATCTACTATTACTGCTCTATTACAAGAACTAAAGCCAGATATCCCTATTGAACGTTTAGAACTGGACAGAGTACACAGAGCCCTCACAGCCAAAAAGAAAGATGGACCCCCACGTGATATAATCACAAAATTTCATTATTACAGAACGAAAGAACAAATACTAATTGCTGCAAGAGAAAAAAAGGAACTTAATTTTCAAGGACACAATTATCAAATTTTTGCTGACCTATCCCAACTTACTATTACTAAAAGACGATCCATGAAACCCCAACTAATGGAACTGCAACGCCACAACATTATGTATCAATGGGGCTTCCCCTTTTCAGTCAGATTTAACTACCAAGGTTACAGGTACAATTTACAGAAGCAGATCAGCAGATGAACTACAACAAACCCTTTTAAAATTAAATCTGACAGAACCCACAAGCAGCAACTCTCCCACACGCAGAAGAATGGCATCATCTTCACCTTCAGGCAGCACCCAGAAAATTTCAGAACAAAATGGGAATCATCATTCTCACAAAAGAGGCCGTTATGCCACATCATCCATGGACCAAGAAGTTTCAATGGACTGACATCCTAATTCCTGATATCTCTTCATTTATTATACTAAGAGATGGTTCTCTATAAAAAACCTATATTTATAACTGAATGTAACTGCATTCTGATAGTCACACACTGTGTGGAATCATGTTACATTCCAGTTATATTTCTTATTACTTCTGATTCATATAGCCTTAGAATATATAAGTGAAATAAGGAAATTCTTGTTCAGTTATATATTATCAGGTAATAACAATAGATTTATTACTTTTTAGGACAAATATGTTCAATAATCCAGAAGTAATGGAAGCTTTTTCTTTCTTTTCTTAAAACAAATATATTATTACCTAACTAGTTCCTAGAACTATGTTTTTGTTTATTCTAATCTGAAGCAATACAACCTCAATTTTATGAGTTAACATATCTAAACAGTTACATATGAATAAAATTGTTTACGCTAAAAGGGTTAAAATCCCAAAAGAATTCAAACTATCTTCATCAATACCAAAGTTATTAACAGTACCTTTCTAACTGAATTATTTAGCCTAGGGCAAGACTAACCATATACAACCACCCTGGAATAAATAATTTCAACAAAAACTATATTCTGCACTCCAATTCATGAAACATCATTTTGATGTCTTTTGACATAGCACTTCTCTCCTGTAAGCGGAAGATCCGTGTACCCCCATTAGCCCTCCTCATTCTCCCAACCATATTATGTGGGAGTGTGACAAAGGCACTTATTCCCCTGAGAGAGATATTTATTCTCTTTCACGGGTAAATTGTGATTACTTGCAAAAAATAATTTATACAATCTATCATCTAATCTCATATGTTTTTTGTTTACTCTTTACTCCAGAATTCACTGGTTTCTTTTCTATCTATTCATCTCTTCAGTCCACACAGGTTGATCTGCGCAGTCAGCTCTGCATAACAAAAAGTAAGTC
This sequence comes from Aquarana catesbeiana, assembly GCF_042186555.1. Classification (NCBI taxonomy): domain Eukaryota; kingdom Metazoa; phylum Chordata; class Amphibia; order Anura; family Ranidae; genus Aquarana; species Aquarana catesbeiana. The sequence continues at coordinate 177,947,912 of NC_133336.1, forward strand.
AAAACTATTTGATCTATTGCCATGGCACCACTGAATATACTTTCCCTGAATGTTCAGGGAATAAATGTCGCTCAAAAAAGGACCAAAGCCTTCCGTACTTTCCATAACAAGAAGGCTCACATAGTATGCCTCCAAGAAACACACTTCACCAAAGATTCTACTCCAAAATATATTTCCCCTTTTTATCAACAAATTTACACGGCTTCTGCCTGTACCAAGCAAAGGGGAACTCTAATTGCATTTCACCGATCCACACCATTCACCTTATCATCAGAAATTAAAGACCCAGAAGGTAGATACCTGATACTCATGGGTTATATAATGGATACAGCAATCACAGTGATTTCCTACTACGCTCCTAACAAACAACCTACACCATTCCTCTCACATATATTACAAGTGATTAATACACACAAAATAGGAACAGTGATAATGTGTGGGGATTCGAACCAGGTCCTCCTCCCATTTCTAGATAAATCACCTTTTACACCATCCAAAATAACCTCTAGATTACCTTTTTCTCAACTTCTTTCCAAATACAATCTGGTAGATTCGTGGAGAGAAAGTAACCCAATGAAAAAGAAATTCACTTATTTCTCGCACCCTCATCAAACCTTCACCAGAATAGATCATATTTTTCTAACAATAGGAATGATACCAGAAATTATTGCATCAGATATAATTCCGATTCCGTGGTCTGACCATAATGCAGTATACACTACTATAGCCTCAGCCATACCAAAAGCGCATGACCCAACGTGGTACTTACCGGACATAATACTCAAACACCCACTACATCAGATGGCCATTGAACAAGCTTTAAAGGAATACATATCAATTAATAATACAACAGACATTTCCCCAATAACACTGTGGGAAGCTCATAAGCCTGTCTTGCGTGGTACAATACAAAGACAAATGGCACTATTTAAACGGGAACGCAAAAATCTAGCAAAAAAACTAGAACTCAATTTTAATGCAGCCTACATATCATTTCAAGATAATCCATCTCAGAATACAAAATCTCATCTGGAAAAATCTAGATTGGAATACGATCTATTTCTCACTGAGTCAGTTGATAAATCCCTCAAACGCTCCAAACACAATTTCTACATGAATACAAACAAACCAGGTACATATTTGGCTCGGGCATTAAATTCAACTAACAAATCTTTCAAACCAATACGTTTGAAATTATCAAAAAATGTTTACACTTGTAATCCAGTTAAAATAGTCCATAAATTTCACTCACATCTCGCAACTTTATACAAGACAAACAATGAATTTAATCCTACAGAGGCTGAATCCTTCTTCTCAAAAATAACCTTACCTGAGTTATCTCAGAATCAAAAAAGCAGTTTGGATGAGCCTATAACTATAGATGAAGTTGCTAACGCCATAAAAGACCTAAAACTTAACAAAAGACCAGGCCCAGACGGCTACTCGGCTTTATACTATAAAACATTCTCAGAAATACTCTCTCCCATTCTCACTGAAACTTTTAACAAACTTCTAGATGGACATTCTTTTCGGCAAGAAACACTAATGGCAATTGTTTGTATGATCCCAAAACCCCTTTCTGATGATACTTCCTGTGTGAATTATCGGCCTATCTCTCTGTTAAACCTCAATATTAAATTATTAGCAAAAATAATAGCAAAACGCCTCAATAGCATTATAGGAAAATTAATACATAGAGATCAAGTAGGCTTCATGCCAAATAGACAGGCAGGTGATAATATACGCAGGGCAGTGTTATAGGCACATATTGCTAAAAACCGGAAAATCCCTTTATGTTTTCTATCTCTCGATATTAAGAGGGCATTTGACACAGTATCCTGGCAATATTCATTACAAAAATGGGGTTTTGGACCCCACTTTTTAACATGGATCAAAGCATTATATAATAAACCCAAAGCCTATATAAAATATGCTGGATACAAATCTGAAGCCTTTAATATCGAAAGAGGTACCCGACAGGGTTGCCCATTATCTCCCTTATTATTTGCCCTTATACTCGAACCCATGGCCCAATACATCAGAACAAACCAAACTATAACTGGCATTGAAGTAGGAGGTATTACACACAAACTATGTATATTTGCAGACGATATATTACTTTTTCTATCATCACCACAGGTCTCTGGTCCTAACTTAATACCAGCTCTTGATGGATTTGCAGCCCTATCCGGCCTTATGATTAATCCTAAGAAATGCCTAGTGCTTAATATTTCACTCACAAACATGGAATTGATCCCGGCTAGGGCTGCACTCCCATTCACATGGGCAGAAAAATCAATCCCATATCTTGGAATTCATTTAACAGCATCTCATTCTGACTTATTCTCAACCAATTATCCTCCTGTATTAAGACAGATCACAAATCTAATAAAACAATGGTCGCAACTTCCTTTATCCTGGATAGGGAAAATTAATGCAATCAAAATGACTATTCTACCCAAATTGCTTTATCTATTCAGAGTCCTCCCTATTCCAATTCCTTCCTATTTTTTGAGAATAGTACAAAAAAGAGCAACTTCGTTTATATGGGGCTCTTCTAAACCACGTATACCTATACACACACTACATCTTCCCAAAAATAAAGGAGGCCTGGGATACCCTAATTTTACTAACTACTACAGAGCAGCACATTTGGCCAGTCTGTCCAAATACCATGCAAAACAGGAAATCCCATTATGGGTATTTATAGAGGCTTCAGAAAATGACCCTCTATTAATATCAAATTTATTATGGCTTGATCCTAAAGACCGCTTTAAAATTCATAATCCCATAACTAAACACTTCTTATCTCTCTGGGATAAACTAAAAACCAAATATCAGTTACAATCTCCACACAATCCTCTCCTTTCTTTTATCAGAAATCCGGCCTTTTATCCGGCATGGATCTACCCAAATTCTTTTAAAGCTTGGACAACATCAGGCATTCAGACACTAAATGACTTCATAGCATCTAAATCATTCCTTTCATTCCCATCGCTTAGAGAAAAATATGATCTACCAAACTCTGAGATATTTAGATATCTCCAAATCAAAAATTTCTATACACCATTCCTAAAGGGGGATACACCATTATCCCAATTATCCATTTTTGAATCAATCTGTACAAAAGATCCATTTGCTAAAGGTACAATTTCATCACTTTATAATCAATTATATGGAGTAGCAAATCTTAATAGACCCTCTTACGTTCAGAGGTGGGAGGAGGACCTGGGACGAACTTTAGAAGACACGGACTGGTCTAACAAATGGCTCACATCTAAGTCATCTTCACCCAACATCTTAGCACTGGAGACAAATTATAAAGTCCTAACTCGCTGGTACCTTGTACCCGCTAGAGTGGCAAAATATTCACCTAATACCTCAGCTCTTTGTTTTCGAGGATGCCCAGAAATAGGCACATATTTACACATATGGTGGACGTGCCCAGTAATCCAAACCTTCTGGAAGGAAGTCTTCGTGATTGCATCTAAAATATTTAAAAAAATAATACAACCAGATCCATATTTAACTTTACTTAATCTAAAACCGGAATGGTTAACACTCTCTCAATTCAAACTTATGATCCAACTAATAACGGCTGCAAAACAAACAGTGGCCAAGGCATGGAAATCTCCTACATTGGTACTAGCAGAAACAATTCACAGAATGAATAATACAATGTCCCATGCTAAGATGGTAGCCATCGATCAAAATCAAATTCCAAAATTTGAAAAACTTTGGCATCCTTGGATAAAACAACAGTTCCTGTCAAACTTCAATGACTCTGTCCTGTTGCCATGGTAACAGATTAAATGACTTACAGAGACACCCATTCTAAGGCTTCAAAGAGAACTAAAAAGAATAATAAACTGACGAGCGGGACAACCTTGTGGACCATACCTCTACCCTTCAAACCTTTTTCTTCTTTTTCTTTCCTTTTCTCCACCTTACAATTAAAGCTCATTATCAGAATTCATTTGACCTATATACACTCTACTTGTAAACAATATGTATAGTAGGTATAAATCATTTAAATACCTACAAAAGTAACTAAGGAAATGATATATATCTTTAATTTAGGTTTACGTGAACCCAATGTTTAATATTTGAAATTTCATGATATTTACCTATATAAACCCTACTGTAAAACAATGAGCTTACTTTATAGATCCTTGTAAACTTACTTTATGTATCTTTATAACATTGTATACTCAATAAACTTCTTTTGACAAGGAGAAAAGTATAGACTATGATTGCTGGACCTCATTTGAAAATGCAAATTTTCATGGCTTTATATTTGAGAATCATAGACTTGGAACAAGAAGACCCATAAGAAGCTTTAGAGAAGTGTCAGAATGAACTGACAGGGAACTAACAATCTGAAAAGAGAGGTCATCAGTGGCTGCCCCTTTTTTATACCAGGAAGAATCACTGTAAGGGCTTATGCTCAGTTGTATAAAATAGTACCTAGTACACAGGGTCTTGCTGGCAGACGTTGGCAGCATGATGCAATGTAAAAATAGCTCTGTATTCAATACACATGTACTGTGCAATGTTTACATGTGTACAATGTAAATGGTCCTGTTTCTAGGAAGTAGGCGGCTTTTCAAGGATGCCGCCTAACATCTGTTTATTTACTAGGAAGCAGGCAGCCTCTCAGCAAAGCCACTTAGTGCCTTTCTGTTGCTAGAACACAGGAAGCTTCTCAATGAAGCCACCTAGCATCCTGACATTATTAGAACATTCACTGCTTCTCATTGAGCCTGCCTAACATCCTTCTTTTGCCAGGAAGCAGGCAGCTTCTCAGTGAAGGCATCTAGCATCCTCCTGTTGCTAGATTGCAGGCAGCTTTTCAATGAAGATATCTTGCATCTTTCCATAGCTAGGAATTAGGTCATTTCCCAATGAACCTGCCTATCATCCTAATGCTAGGATGTAGGCAGCATCTCAGTGAAGCTATCTACTGTAGCATCTGTCTGTTGCTAGGAATCAGGAAGCTTCTCGGTGAAGCTGCCTATAATAGGATTTTTATAACAGCTTACCTGTAAAATCCTTTTCTTCGAGTACATCACGGGACACAGAGCCACAGTATTTACTGAATGGGTTATAAAGGCACCACTAGGTGATGGACACTGGCACACCCTAGACAGGAAGTTTAGCCCCCTATATAACCCCTCCCCTTACTGGGAGTACCTCAGTTTTGTAGCAAAGCAATATATGTTTATTAGAAGAGGGGAGGGACCTCTGTGTCCCGTGATGTACTTGAAGAAAAGAAGTTTAAAGGTAAGCTGTTATAAAAATCCTATTTTCTTTTTTGTACATCACGGGACACAGAGTCACAGTATTTACTGAATGGAATGTCCCAGAGCAATGCTATCTGAGGAGAGGGAGACACAAATGAAAGTAGGGTGCAGTCAGACCTGAGGACCTTGTACCGCAGCCTGCAGCACACTGCGCCCAAAGGCGAAATCCTAATGCCTTCTCACATCCACCTAATAGAATCTGGTGAATGTATGGAGTGAAGACCAAGTTGCGGCCTTGCAGATTTGAGCCATGAAGGCCTGGTGATGCAGTGCCCATGAAGCACTAACAGCCCTGGTGGAGTGCGCTTTGATTTGAAAAGGTGGAACTTTCCTCTTCAAACCATAAATTTGAACAATTACCTGTCAAATCCACTTAGCAATAGTAGATTTCGACGCTGCCTGTCCTTTTTTAGGACCTTCAGGCAACACAAACAAAACATCTGTTTTGCAAATTTGAGCAGTCGCCTCCAAATAGGTTTTGACCGCTCTCACTACATCCAGAGAATGTAGTGACTTTTCTTCCGTAGAACAGTCTGGAAAAAATGAAGGCAGAACAATATCCTAGTTTAGATGAAAACCTGAAACCACCTTCGGTAGAAAGCTAGGATGAGGACGCAATACTACTCTATCCTTATGAATAATTAAATATGACTCTTTACAAGAAAGGGCCATCAATTTTGATACCCTTCTTGCAGAAGAAATGGCTACCAGAAAAATTAGCTTCCTTGTCAAAAGGACCAAATGAATATGTCGTATCGGCTCAAAAGGCTGTTTCTGTAATGCTGACAGAAGTAAATTCAAGTTCCAAGGGTTCAGGGGAGCTCTAACCAGTGGATTAAGCCGCATTACCCTCTGTATAAAGCTTCGGACCAAAGAATGCGAAGCAAGCAGACGTTGAAACAATACTGACAAGGCCGAGACCTGGCCCTTCATAGTACTCTAGGCCAGCTTCATCTCTAACCCGATTTGAAGAAAAGCAAGAATTCTCCCTATAACATACTTTCTGGGATGCCAACCCCTGGATTCACACCAGGAGACACACCAGACTCTATAATAAATTACTCTGGAAGCTGGCTTCAATGCATTAATCAAGGTAAAAATTACTGAGTCTGAAAGCCCACGATTCTTCAGAATGTGGGCTTCAATAGCCAAACCGTTAAATTTAGCATTTGTAAGGTAGGATGGAACACTGGTCCCTGGGATAGCAGGTCTGGACGTGGTGGTAGGGTCCATGGGGACCCTACCGTCATCTTTACTATTTCTGCGAACCAAGATCTTCTGGGCCACGCTGGGGCCACCAGAAGCACCGACTTCTTTTCCTGCTTGATCCTGCGAAGAAGTCGTGGTAGCAGCAGAATAGGAGGGAATGCATAAATCAGTGAGAACTGATGCCACGGAGTCAACGCATCTGTCCCGCATGCAAGTGGATCCTTTGTTCTTGACACAAAGTTGTTGATCTTGTTGTTGAACCTGGAAGCAAACAGATCTACGTCCGGGATCCCACATCTTTGGCATATAGGCTGGAAGATGTCGGGGTGAAGAGACCATTCTCCCAGCAACAACTGCTGGCGACTTAAGTAGTCCGCCTGCCAGTTTTCTACCTCTGGAATGAAGATTACCGATATGCACGGCACATGCTTTTCTGCCCAGATTAGGATCTGGTTTACCTCTCCCTGGGCTACATGACTCCTGGTGCCCCCTTGGTGATTGATATAAGCCACTGCTGTGGCATTGTCGGATTGGATCCTGACAGGACAACCCTGCAACCTGAATGTCCAGGCCTTTAGGGCTAGGTACACAGCCCGAATCTCTAGAATGTTGATGGGTAAGATCCTCTCAGTTTTGGACCATTTCCCTTGCACAGTCGTCTCTTCCACAACTGCTCCCCAACCCAAAAGGCTGGCATCTGTTGTTACCACCTTCCAGGTAACTGGTAAAAAGGATTTCCCTTTCCGCAGACTCTCAGGTACCAACCACCAACTGAGGCTCTGACGCACTATTGGCGACAAGCGCATCGGAAAATCTAACACCTGGACTTTCTTGTTCCAGGCAGACTGGATACTGTTTTGCAGCAGTCTTGAATGAAACTGAGCATAGGGAAGTACTTTGAATGAAGCCACCATCTTTCCCAACAACCTCATACAAAGGCGAATAGAAGGACCCTTCTTTGCCCTGACTACCTGAACCAGCTCCTTTATGGCACTGATCTTTGCCAGGGATAAAAACATCCTCTTCTGGGTTGTATCTATAACCAGACCCAAGTACTCTAGTCTTCTTACTGGTTTTAAAGAAGACTTCTCTAGGTTGAGGACCCAACCTAGGTATTCCAGGTAGTTGACTGTGATGACCAAGCTTTGGTCTAAGCGGGTTACCGACCGGTCTATTAAGAGCAGGTCATCTAGGTACGCTATAATTGTTATACTCTGAGCCCTTAACCCCTTCCCGCCGACCGAACGCATATATGCGTCCTCGGCTTTCCGGGGTTATACCGGGATGATGCCCGCAGCTGCAGGCATCATCCCGGTACCGTTGTTTTCAGCGGGCGATCGGCTACCCGAATATAACAACCGATGCGGCTAAAAGCCGCTCGGTTGTTATACCGGAGGAGCGGGAGGGGACATCCCCCCCCTCCCGCCGCCTCCCGCCGCTGTTACCGGGCCTCCCGTGCGATCGGGAGGCCCGGTGTCCGGTCCGCTGCCTTCGGCGGCTGGGGGCGGACTGGAACGAAGCTGCGAGCGGCTTCGTTCCAGCCTTCTTCTTGTAAATGCGGAAGCGACGTCATGACGTCACTTCCCGTTTACTCGGCTGCCAATGGCGCCGAATTTAAAAAAGTACACAGTATTCAGAATCGCCGTTTTCGGCGATCTGAATACTTTGAAGTGTAAAGGAGGGATGGGGGGTCTTTTAGACCCCCGATCCCTCCATAAAGAGTACCTGTCACCACATATTACTGTCACAAGGGATGTTTACATTGCTTGTGACAGCAATAAAAGTAAAAAAAAAAAAAAAAAAATTTAAACACAATTTATAAAGTACAAAAATAAATAAATTAAATAAAAAAAAAAAAAAAAAATTTTTTTAAAGTGCCCCTGTCCCCGCGAGCTCGCGCAGCGAAGAAAACGCATACGGAAGTCGCGCCCGCATATGTAAACGGTGTTCAAACCACACATGTGAGGTATCGCCGCGATCGTCAGAGCGAGAGCAATAATTCTAGCCCTAGACCTCCTCTGTAGCTCAAACCTGGTAACCGTAAAAATTTTTTAAAGCGTCGCCTATGGAAATTCAAAGGTACCGTAGTTCGTCGCCATTCCACGAGTGCGTGCAATTATAAAGGGTGACATGTTTGGTATCTATTTACTCGGCGTAACATCATCTTTCACATTATACAAAAAAATTGGGGTAACTTTACTGTTTGGATTTTTTAAAATTCATGAAAGTGTCACTTTTCCAAAAATTTGCGTTTAAAACACCGCTGCACAAATACCGTGTGATAAAAAATATTGCAACAATCGTCATTTTATTCTCTAGATTCTTTGCTAAAAAAATATATATAATGTTTGGGGGTTCTAAGTAATTTTCTAGCAAAAAATATGGATTTTAACTTGTAAACACCAAATTTCAAAAATAGGCTTAGTCATGAAAGGGTTAATCTGGCCAGAGGAGGAGCCAGGACCATTGTAAACACCCGAGGTACAGTAGCTAAACCGAAAGGTAGAGCTACAAACTGAAAATGACGTTTTTCCATTTCGAAACGCAGATATTTCTGATGAGCGGGGAAAATAGGTACATGCAGGTATGCATCCTTGATGTCTATTGATGCCAGATGTTCTCCTCCTTGTAGGATGGAGACTACTGATCGGATTGATTCCATGCGAAAAGATCAAATTTTTAGGAAACGGTTTAGATCTTTGAGATCTAGGATAGGTCTGACATCCCCATTTGGTTTTGGCACTGTGAAAAGGTTTGAATAAAACCCCAACCCCTGCTCTTCCATGGGAACTACCATGATTACTTTTTTGACAAAAGTCGCTCCGACGACTTTTTTTTCTCTGGGTCTTTGGGAACATTTGATCTGAGGAAACGAGGAGATGGGAATTCTTGGAACTTTAGTTTGTAACCTAGAGTTATTGTGGAGACCACCCATCTGTCCTGAAAATCCTCTTGCCAGACCCTTGAGAACTGTAGCAGTCTTCCCCCCACTCGAACAAGCGGGGGCGCCCCTTCATAAAGAGGCTTTAGCGTTCTGTCTTGTAGATTTCCTCCTCCAGGACTTCTTTTGTCCCTGTGGTTGACTCTGTGTTATGCCCCTCACTACACGTGACTGAGGTGTATTTGGGCACACTGTTAACTCCTCTCATACCAATGCATTCCAGTAGGCGCAGAATCCTTTTGAACTTTTATTGATACAAGACAGAGTAAAACTGTAACAGATACAAACAAAATGCAATTAATAAAGATCATACAATTAGTGCCACTCTATCTATCTATCTAGCTGAAGATACAAGTAATAAACATACCGAAGATGGATCCGGATGGCTAACCTAGAGCATGGCAGCAGATGTACTTGGTTCCATAGGAAGGAAAGAGGAAAAGACTGCAGGAAGCTGATGCAAGGCCTGATGGGATTGAAAGTACGGAGGCCTGCATGTACCAAATCTAACCAGCTATTCTAAATAACTACTTAACTTTGAAATAGATATAGCACAGTTATACAAAATGGCCACTAGATGGCAGCATAGAGCAATCTAATTAAATCAAAAAGTCAATAGGAAAGTTACAAGCCTTATTAAAGGGGAGGTTCACACAAAAATTGAACCTCCGCTTTTCGGAACCCACCCCCCCTCCGGTGTCACATTTGGCACCTTTCAGGGGGGGTGCAGATACCTGTCTAAGACAGGTATTTGCACCCACTTCCAGCATAGACTCCCACGGGAGTCTATGCCTCTTCCCGTCCCCACCGCGCTGTCTGCTGGGACACACAGGGGTCCCAGAGACAGCGGGGACCAGTTAGGAAGCGCAGCGCGACTCGCGCATGCGCAGTAGGGAACCAGGAAGTGAAGCCGCAGCGCTTCACTTACTGATTCCCTTACAGAGAATGGCGGTGGCAGCACCCAAGGACTGAGGGACGATTCAGTCTCAGGTGCCGACATCGCTGGACCCTGGGACAGGTGAGTGTCCTTATTTTAAATTTTTTTTTCCACGGGACTCCCTCTTTAAAGAAGGCATGACACTCCCCGCCTGATTTCCCATGGATACCACACATCATGGCACTCCGGAGGAGAGTAACAAAATAAGTTCAGAAACAGGTCTGAGGAAAAGTTTAGGCTGGCCTTGCCTAATGACTTTGAGCTCAACTTTCCTGACGTTTCCATCTTCACTGGGAAACACTTGGGTTATCAGAGCCAAAGGCCACTCGTTTCTCCTCGATTGAGAGTCTTTCATAAGAACGATGGCACCAGCCTCCAAGTTAGGGTTTGCTGTCTTGCCACTTGTTCCTGGTCTGTAGATTAGACAAGTATTGTTTCTTCCACTTGTTCCAAAAGGTGTCAGCTAACACTTGTACTCTTTTCCATCTGTATAAGTTCTTTGGGTCTAGATTGACTGGAGGAGCTGTGATCACCTCAACTTTCTGAGTGAGCAAAGTGGAAGGTGTAAGCAAGAAAGGATCTTCAGGATCATTAGGTATAGATGTCAAAGGTCTGGCATTATGAACCAGGCAAGCAGCAGCTCTTTGTAAGGACTTCCAAATGGAGAATTTCTGGAAGCGCTTGCATCCCAACAGTTGGTTAGAAATTGTTGTATGTAGTGTGGAAACCTGAGGACGGATATCTGAGTCAGATTCAGGTTCTAGCAGTACATATGTCTCCCTTACTGGAGTGGTAGGCACTGGCTTGTACAGGAAGGGTGGTCCTGTAAGCCATGTAGTGTCTTTGAGACGGGATGCTGGTACAGACCTTGTAGCATGATCTGCTGGGTTATGATCAGTTGAGACATAACGCCACTGGGTGGGCTGTGTAGACTTCCTGATTCTTAGGACTCTGTTGTGTACATAGACATAGAATCTTCTACTTTCGTTGTAAATAAAGCCCAACACTACCTTGCTGTCTGTGTAAGACTCTGTGTCCTCGAGTTCTGGATCCATCTCAGATTTAATAAGTTCTGCTAGTTCTACTGCTAGTACAGCAGCACACAGTTCCAATCTTGGAATGGTGGTTTCAGGACATGGTGCTAGCTTGGCTTTGCCCATAACAAACCCAATATGAACTTGGCCCTCGATGTCTACTGACTCTAACTGAAGCATCGCAGAATACACATAACTTTGTAGACTGAACCCTTGTGGGAGGAAAGTGGGTGTATGGTCTATGTACGTGTAGGTTGGATAAAGTCTTTAAAGAGTCTCTACATGTTACCCATAATGTCTCTTTCTCAGGAGGTAGTGGAGAATCTCAATCACATGTTTCTGCAGTAAGCTCTCTAAGCAGAATCTTACCTTGGATGGTAACTGGTGCTGCAAATCCGAGTGGATCATACAGGCTGTTGATGGTGGATAAGACACCTCGCCGTGTGAAGGGCTTTGGCTCTTGGTCAACCTGAAAGGTAAGGGTGTCAGACTTGAGGTCCCAGTTGAGTCCTAGGCTGCGTTGCATAGGAAGGGAGTCTGTAGCTAAATCCAGATCTTTGAAGTCACTGGCATAATCTTGGGAAGGGAAGGCCTCCATGACGACCTTGCTGTTTAATGCTATCTTATGCAGTCTGAGATTTGAAGAGGCAAGTGTGCTTTGAGTCCTCTTGAGTAGACTTATTGCAGCTTCGGGTGAAGAAAGTGATTTCAGACCATCATCTACATAAAAGTCTCTTTCAATAAACTGTGTAACGTATTCCTCACCTTCTTGGGCAGATAGCTTAAGTCCATAGATGGCAACAGCAGGAGATGGACTGTTACCAAAAACGTGCACTTTCATGCGGTATTCTGTAATGTTTTTAGTAGGGTCATTGTCTTTGAACCATAGGAATCTCAAGAAGTTCCTGTGTTCTTCCTTGACTTGGAAGCTGTGGAACATTTGCTGAATGTCTGCAACTATGGCAACTGCTTCTTTGTGGAATCTGATGAGAACATCAAGAAGTGTGTTGTTGAGATCTGGTCCCTTTAGGAGGACATCATTTAATGAGACCCCTTGATGCCGTGAGCTGGAGTAAAACACTACCCGGATTTTACCTGGCTTCTTGGGGTGGTAGATGCCGAAGATTGGTAGGTACCAGCACTCTTCATTGTCTTTTAGAGGTGGGGCTATCTCAGCATGGTCATCCTCAAACATCTTACTCATTAATGAGAAGAAATGCCCTTTCATTTCTGTTTTTCTTTGAAAATTGGATCTGAGAGAAGAAAAGCGTTTCAAAGCTTGTTCTCTGTTGTTAGCAAGACGGGGTCTCTGCGCTTTGAAAGGCAGGGGTGTCACCCACCTGTTTTCATTGGTTTTGTAGAATCCCTGTCTCATTATCTCCAAGAAGATATGATCTTCAATAGATGGGCCAATTTTGTGATCTTCTTTAGTCCTTTGGAAAACTGAGCACCCTAAATGATCTCTGTCTGCATGACAAAGATGATTAGCGGTGTAAGGGCTGGAATTAATTACACTGGCAGGCTTCTCTCTTACAAGGAATATGTTGGTGCAAGGCTGAAATAGGGATGGACGCCCGCCTTCTAGTGTCCTTGTAAAGAGAGAGTTCATGCTGGTTGGTTTGTGAACACTCCCTAGGCATACGTTGCCTATGATGACCCATCCCAGATCTAGCTTCTGGGCATAGGGGGAATTGTGAGGACCATTGATTTGTTTTCTCACCTTGTGAACTCTGATGATGTCCCTCCCATGTAGAAGTGCTATCTCAGCATGGGGATCCAGTTCAGGGATGAGATGTGCTATGCCCTTCAGATGTCCGTGATGAAGTTCCACCTCTGGTGTAGGGATCTCCTCTCTATCCGTTAGGAACTGATTGCACTCGATTAGAGTTGGCAGAGGCAGGGTTGTCTGACCATCAAAGGATTCGATTTGGTAACCAATGGCTCTTCTCCCATTTTCTTCACTTACCCCTGTACAAGTCTTGAGTAGGTATGAAGAGCCGGCTTCCTTGATTTTGAAAGTGTCAAAGAAGGCTGAGCTGGCGAGTGATCTGTTGCTTTGATCGTCCAGGATCACGTATAGCTTCACTACTTTTTCTCTGTGACCCGTGGGGTAAACTGTAGCAATACAAATCTTAGAGCAGGATTTGTTAGACAGACCTTCTTCACAGATTTGGGTGCACCGGGGTGTAACTACAGGAGGTACTGTGTCTTGTTGCTCCCCGCCGTGCTCTTCCACTTGGGGTGAGGGGGTAAGAGTCCATGTCGCTGGCCCTGGATGTAGAGCTGTGTTGAGCTCTGAGCTGTTGCACTCAGAGCAGTTGATGCTCACCTTACAGTCTTTCCCAAGGTGAGAAGTTGATGTGCAGCACCTGTAACAAAGTCTGTTTTCCTTGAGGAAGGTTCTGCGATCTTGGAGAGTCTTTTCTCTAAAACCTCTGCACTGTAACAACGAATGAGGTTTCTTGTGAAGAGGACACTCTCTGCTTGGATCCTGTGTTGGAGATACACTTGTTTTGCATACTGCAACAGGTGCGTCTTTGAAGTTGCGGGTTAGAGCAGGCTTACTTGACCTAGGGAGAGCAGAGTCAGATGATGAGATGTTAAAACTAGGATCATTTTTAACCTTTGCTTGATAGCGAATAAAGTCCACGAAATAAGAGAATAGTGGGAAGGGGACGTTGTGCCTTTGCTTGTATTTGGAGCCTCGTGAAATCCAGGTTTCTTGAAGGCTGTAAGGTAGCTTTTGCACTATAGAGTTAGCGCCACAGGCTGTGTCCAGAAAGGCAAGGCCTGGCAAGTCTCCTTCTGCTTTGGCTATTTGGAGTTCTGTCACTAGGTCATTCAATTCTCTCAGCTTCTGGTAGCCTTTGTTAGGAATCCTGGGAAAGTCCTCTATTCTTTTAAAAAGAGAGTTTTCTATAACTTCTGGGGAACCGTAACATTCATCAACCCTCTCCCATATCATGCTCAGCCCTCTGGTTGGGTAATTAATGTTAATGTCTCTGATTCTCCTTGCATGCTCTGACGACTCATTCCCCAGTCAATTGACTAAGAGATCTGCTTCTTTACTTGCTTTTAAATCAAGGTCTCTAGTTGCATTTCTGAAGGACGAACGCCATGCTCTATAACTTTCAGGGCGATCGTTAAACTTTGCAAGTCCCTTTGCTAACAGTTCACGTTGTGCTAAGAACTTGAAGATATCTGACATACCTTGATCGTTGTGTGAGTAGCCAGGGGGCGCTCTGTTGTGCCAGGAACTTGGTGGGTATTTGCAGTCATCAGAGATACTGCCGCTGTGTCTTTTAACCCGTCGTTCTTCATTTTCAATTTGGTCAACTGTAACGTAGTGTTTTGATAGCCCGGATGCAGAATGTGCAGAGAGTGCGGGTTTACTTTCTTGCTTGACGTAAGGAGTGTGAATGGCGGGGGTTGATTCTGCTCTCGGCGCTGTAAGCAGGCAATTGTCTGGTTCAGCGTGTCACCGCACATATTCTTAGGTACGCTCAGTACCATCGTTAGGAACGGATTTTCTTTCAAGTACATTGCTGAGCCGCTCACTGGTGGGCTTTGCAAGTTCTTCTAAGATGTCTGCCTCAGCTGCAGCTTCTAAGATGTCTGCTGACTCCTTCTCTGCAGCTACTTCTTCTAATACAGTTTCCATGCGTAACTTTTCTAATTTAAGTTGCATTTGCATCTCTTTTTCGGGGAACGCAGCTTTTATTTTGGCCTCCTTTGCCGCAAAGTCAGCTTTTACTTTTGCAGATTCCTCCTTTGCGTGGGCAATGGCGATTGTTTCGCTTTTCACTGACCTCCTTGTGCTCGTGGAGTAAACTTCTGACCTTGTTGTGAAGTGCTCTGACTTTGTCTGTGACATGGTGTCCGGCTATATGGAAGCTGATAACACTGCTGTATTACTGGCGTTCTGTATGCTAGCCGTGCTTAGAAGCTTTAGTTTTACTGCTGTTCTGTATGCTAACCTGCTTAGAAGTCTTCGTTTTACTGTTATGCCCCTCACTACATGTGATTGAGGTGTATTTGGGCACACTGTTAACTCCTCTCATACCAATGCATTCCAGTAGGCGCAGACTCCTTTTGAAATTTTATTGATACAAGATAGAGTAAAACTGTAACAGATACAAACAAAATGCAATTAATAAAGATCATACAATTAGTGCCACCCTATCTATCTATCTAGCTGAAGATACAAGTAATAAACATACCGAAGATGGATCCGGATGGCTAACGTAGAGCATGGCAGCAGATGTACTTGGTTCCATAGGAAGGAAAGAGGAAAAGACTGCAGGAAGCTGATGCAAGGCCTGATGGGATTTAAAGTTCGGAGGCTTGCATGTACCAAATCTAACCAGCTATTCTAAATAACTACTTTGAAATAGATATAGCAAAGTTATACAAAATGGCCACTAGATGGCAGCATAGAGCAATCTAATTAAATCAAAGAGTCAATAGGAAAATTACAAGCCTTATTAACCACTTCAGCCCCGGAAGGATTTACCCCCTTCCTTACCAGAGCACTTTTTACAATTTGGCACTGCGTCGCTTTAACTGCGAATTGCGCGGTCATGCAATGCTGTACCCAAACAAAATTTGCGTCCTTTTCTTCCCACAAATAGAGCTTTCTTTTGATAGTATTTGATCACCTCTGCCGTTTTTATTTTTTGCGCTATAAACGGAAAAAGACCGAAAATTTTGAAAAAAAATGATATTTTATACTTTTTGTTCTAAAAAAAATCCAATAAACTCAATTTTAGTCATACATTTAGGCCAAAATGTATTCGGCCACATGTCTTTGGTAAAAATGTCAATAAGCGTATATTTATTGGTTTGCGCAAAAGTTATAGCGTCTACAAACTAGGGTACATTTTCTGGAATTTACACAACTTTTAGCTTATGACTGCCTATGTCATTTCTTGAGGTGCTAAAATGGCAGGGCAGTACAAAACCCCCCCAAATGACCCCATTTTGGAAAGTAGACACCCCAAGGAATTTGCTGAGATGCATGTTGAGCCCATTGAATATTTATTTTTTTTGTCCCAAGTGATTGAATAATGACAAAAAAAAAAATTTACAAAAAGTTGTCACTAAATGATATATTGCTCACACAGGCCATGGGCATATGTGGAATTGCACCCCAAAATACATTCAGCTGCTTCTCCTGAGGACGGGGATACCACATGTGTGGGACTTTTTGGGAGCCTAGCCGCGTACGGGGCCCCGAAAACCAAGCACCGCCTTCAGGATTTCTAAGGGCATACATTTTTGATTTCACGCCTCACTACCTATCACAGTTTTGAAGGCCATAAAATGCCAAGATGGCACAAAAGCCCCCCAAATGACCCCATTTTGGAAAGTAGACACCCCAAGCTATTTGCTGAGAGGCATGTTGAGTCCATGGAATATTTTATTTTTTGACACAAGTTGCGGGAATGTGACAAATTTTTTTTTTTTGCACAAAGTTGTCACTAAATGATATATTGCTCACGCAGGCCATGGGCATATGTGGAATTGCACCCCAAAATACATTTAGCTGCTTCTCCTGAGTATGGGGATATCACATGTGTGGGCCTTTTTGGGAGCCTAGCACCGCCTTCAGGATTTCTAAGGGCATAAATTTTTGATTTCACTCCTGATAAGGTCAGGGATTTAATTTAGAGTTCTCACTTAATATAATGCCTACGTGTAAATCTGTTATGAATGTAACTTTTTGGCTGTTGAACTTGATTGAAGCTGCTTTTGTTTTCTTGTAACTGTATTGCCATGGTGTTGAAGCTTGTGTTCGTAGCCCCAGGTGACTCCTGTTGTTGTTTACCCTTGCCCTTTGTGGGGGGTTGTGCTAATGCTATTGTTTGTATAATTGCCTATAAAAGGCCTTTGAAAGAGTAAAGGCAGCAGTCCATTATGTTCAGAACTTTGATACAGACATACCTGACTCTGTGTCTTAACTCCTATAAGAAGCAATAATTAGACAAAGCAATATAAACTTAAAGCAACTTATTTAAAAGTTGAACCTAACATTTTGGCGCCTGAACAGGGACTCACCGATGATACTACAAGAGGTGGCTGAGCTACGCTGACGGAACAAAAAGGAATAGGCATTCCGGGAACCACAGATCAATAAACCTGGCCAGGTAAGAAAAAGCTTTATTTTTCTTATATTCTGTGCTCCCCTGATTTGTGCCTATCCGTTCTGTCAGTTACGGTTCTCCTGGTTTTAAAACACCAGCCTCTGTAGTGGTGAGTCTAGAATTACTGCATATTTTAGTTTATATTGCTGGAATTATTTGTTTGTTTGTTGTCTGTGTTTGTCTTGTCTGTCTTGTTGAGAAAGTGAATGAGCCTTGTCAAGGATGGTATGAGTTAGAAGGGGATTGCCGAACTAAGCAACGGAATGCGCCTTACCTCACATGATTGGGAACTTGAGGGCTTGTGAGCTTGGGGGTCTGACGCTTATGCTTAACCTCACATCTAACTCATAAACCATAGACGGGTTGAGAGTATAAGCCCTGTCTGCTCCATAAAACAGGGATAAGAGTGTATGAGAGGGATTCCCAGATACGGGGAGGGAATGAGGTCTCCATAAAGCCCGGAGATCTAGTCGGATACCTGGTCACTTCAAGGAATGCTTGTATATGTTGTAGTCGTCAGTCTGGTCATAATATTTGTCAGTTGACTAGCATATAAAGTAATTCGGTTTCAAAAATCTCATCCGGAGAGGTTTTTAGTATTCTGGCATCCTAGGAGGAAAAGGCAACGAGGAACTAGTGTAACTTGGTTAAGTGTTTTATATTGTACACTAAGTGTCCCACACGCTACCTAGGCTGGACTGTCAGAATGGGCCAGAGGAACACAAAACCCCATCAGGGAATTGTGGCACATTACACAGTGCCACAGATAATTAAAAACATCTGTGGGGAAGATGAAGCACGGGACTTAAAGGATGTCCTTCGTAAATTTAAGGTGAAAGGAGCAGCGGGTTTAGACCTGGATGTATGGAGTGAAATAAAAAGGGACAGACAAGGAGAGGTGTTAGAGAAGCAATGGATGCGTCAGGTTCAATGCTTAATTAAGGTTTCAAATAGAGTAAAGGAAGAGGGGTGGAAATATAATCCAGATTGTGATGGTTGGGATATGAAAGATAGAAGAACAAAAAATGTTGAAAGCTTAAATAATATTACTTCAACCATTCCACCCCCATACACTGATATAGAGAAAAATTCACATAAGTCAGGGTTATATCCTGTACTTGAGGGTAGAGGATGGGTTTGCCAGATTTGTGGATCACAAAATCCCGAGTGGGCACAAGAATATGTACATTGTGGAGCACAAAAACCTCACCCAGAACCTCTAGCCCCAGTACACGTCACCACACGAACGGTAACATTACCAAATCTCCAACACGGGGACCCACAGCATCCAAATGCACCAGCCATGGTTAACCGCAATGTGGCCATACATACCTGGAAACCATGGTCGGCAGACACACTCATGGCTCTAATTCAGAATGCCCCAGATCCAGTAGCTAAGCCGGCTGCTTTCAGTAGATTTGTGACCAAGTTAATGAATACACATAGAACGGCTTGGCAGGACGGGGAAGATTTGTGTAGACATAAAATGACTTTGACTATGTTCAATCAGTTTATGACAGAGATAGGTCCGCATAGACCTGTGGAAGTAGCCGATGCAGATGGCAATCTGCAAGACGGACATGTCAGGCATATCGGCTCAAGGGAGCCTTTTCTTGTTTTGTTAAACGCTTTTTGTCAGGCAAAACAGCAAGAGAGGGGATCCACTTCACCCATGAAACAACTGCCAGGGCAGACGGTATCAGACTTTTACTTATCAATGGAAAGTATGATGGCAGACGAGGGAATGGATTTAGCACTGCCAATTACAATCCGAACCTTTAACAGACAGTTTATGGAAGGATTAATTCCACAGATAAGTGAAAAACTTGAAAGCCTGCACACCAGAGTGGAGGGCAATTAGAGATAGAGGGGCCTTGTTACAAAAGGCACAAGGTATAGAAGCAGACTTAGCAGAAAACAGAAGTCGAAAACATCCGGCAATCAATACGGTTGTAGATTCCCAAGAACCAAGCAGAGGTTCCTATCGCAAACCCCTTACTTGTTATTACTGTAACAAGACTGGCCACATCAGACACCACTGCAGAAAGAGAATAAGAGATGAGGGAAAGGAGGGTGTTGATTACCCAGTTAATCAGAGGAGGAACTGGTCTAGGGACAACAATAATGGTGATGTTAGGCGACAGGGAGATGGTCCACGAGCATGACTCGCCCCAGTTTTAGAAAGATCCAAAACTAAGATGCTTAAGACTACTATAACGGTTGGTAATAAGAAAATCTCTTGTCTAGTTGATACAGGCGCTTCACGTTCCTTACTTTCTGATTCTGAACTACTCCCTGAGCAAGAATCACCTGACACTTTATTAATAACTGGATATGATGGCATTTTAGCAGACGCCCCGCTCACAAAACCCTTAAAAGTTAAAGTAGGGAACCATATGTTCCTTTCACGTTTTCTGGTATCTAGAGGAGCCCCCACTAATTTGCTAGGAGCTGACATTTTACAGAGAATAGGGGCTAACATTACCTATCACCCCGATGGCACTGTCACCTTAGCTATAAGCGATGATCAAGAACACATGGAGATGTGTAACCTGATACAATACCTGGAGGAGGAATCAGAACTGTCTGGTCCATCACCTCCAGATTTGGATCAGATCTTGTCAACCCTTCCGGAAGAACTATGGGAAAAGCATCCGGCTGATGTTGGACTTTTGCCCATACCTCCGGTTACCCTACAGCTGATTCCAGGAGCAGTGCTACCCCAACAAAAACAGTATCCACTCAGTGCACCCCAAGAGGCGGCCATTGAAATGCAGGTCCAATCTTTCTTAAAAAGTGGAGTTTTAAAAGAAGTAAAATCACCGGCAAATACTCCTTTGTACCCGGTTAAAAAGAAAACGATAGCTGGTAGTCCAGTTAAGTATAGGATGGTCCAAGACCTCAGAGCAATCAACAAAATACTAGCGCCAATGACACCTTTAGTACCCAATCCACATACGTTACTGTCACAAATACCCTCAACTAGTATTTACTTTACGGTTATAGATTTAGCGAATGCTTTCTTTTCTGTCGCACTTGCTGAAGAATGCCAACCATGGTTCGCATTTTCAATAAAAAATCGGCAACTAACCTGGACACGCCTACCGCAGGGTATGGCGCATTCACCTACCTTGTATTCGCAAGCATTGCAAACGATGTTGGGAGAATGGGTACCACCAGATTCCTGTGTATTGTTACAATATGTGGATGATTTATTGTTATGCTGCCCTGACAAGGAAACTTGTTTGGCCACTACCCTTAATTTGTTGCGATTTTTGGCAGAAAAAGGTTGCAAGGTTAATAAGAAAAAGTTGCAAGTGTGTCAGGAAAAAGTTATCTTTTTGGGACATTGTATATCACAGGGTACAAGACATCTCACTGAGGAGAGGGTTCAAGTGATAAAGGGAATGTTACCCCCACGGAATTTCAAACAATTGCGTATGTTTTTAGGTATCGTGTCATATTGTAGACAGTGGATACCACATGCTAGCGCTTTGATGCAGCCATTATACGATTGTTTGAAAATTGTACCGTATATGCTTACAGAAGTAGCTTATGAATCGTTTATCACTTTGAAAAAGTTGTTGATTTCTGCCCCGGCTATTGGTATACCAGATTACACCAAGATATTTAATCTGTACATTGCTGAGATCACTGGACACGCCACAGGTGTTCTGACACAGGCACATGTAAAACAAAGACCAGTCGCTTACTTTTCAGCAGCATTAGATCCAGTATCTAGAGGTTCACCGTCTTGTGTACGGGCGGTAGCTGCAGTGTCAATTATCATAGATAAGTCATCAGAGATTGTTCTAGACAATCCAGTTGTAGTGCATACCACACATGACATACATGCAATCTTGTCTCAGGTACAGCCCAAACACATTTCCATGGCTAGGCAATTAAGGTTACAGTGTACTTTACTTTTACCTCCAAATGTCACTTTTCAGCGCTGTACAACTTTAAATTTGGCTACCTTTTTGCCTCTTCAGTCACCAGATTTGGCAAGGGGGAATGATAGTGCTAAAAGTACTAGTGAGAAAGGAAATGAGGTACCTGACACTCTTTTGTTTAAAGAAGTAGATGAACACGATTGTTTTCAGCTCATGGAACAGGAGACAATGGGATTTCCACATGTTACAGATACACCAATTTTAAACGCTGAGCACACTTTGTACATAGATGGCAGTAGGTTTGCTGGTGACAAGGGTAAATATCACACAGGTTATGCCGTAGTGACTGATACACAGGTGATTGACGCACAGCCCTTACCAGCCCACATGTCAGCACAAGAAGCAGAATTAAAAGCTTTAGAACAAGCCCTAGAATACCTAAAAGGACGAGAAGGGAATATTTACATTGACTCCGCTTATGCTTATGGCGTAGCGCATGATTATGGCCATATATGGAAGGCTAGAGGTTATCTGACAGCAGCAGGTACACCTGTAAAACATGGAGAAGGGATTAAGAGAGTCCTGAACAATCTTCAAAAGGTTAAACGAGTGGCCATCATGAAGATAGCGGCACACACGAACGCAAAAACAATTGAGGCAATAGGAAATGCATTTGCAGATTTGACTGCAAAACAGGCAGCTCTAGGGGAAGGAAGCCCTGAGACCTTAGCAGCGGTAGAGGTGAGTATCCCAGAACCAACATGGCAGCAGCTGAGTAAATTACAGGAGCAAGCAGGGGAGAGCGAGAAAGATAAGTGGGTCAGAATGGGAGCAGCACCAGACCTTGACAATGTATGGAGGGAAGGGGGCAAAATATGCCTACCTGCCTCTCTGTACCCAGCAATGGCAGCGGCAGTTCACCTACCCACACACGTCAGTTCCAATTCCATGTATAGGATTGTGAACCAAGGATGGCTCGCCCCTGGATTCAGTAGCACTGCAAGAAACTACTGTGCAGCCTGCCAAATCTGTCTCCTGAATAACCCAGGACAGAGAGTAAAAACCCCACGAAAACACCAGGTCCGGGACCAATAACCCTTCCAGAGACTGCAAATTGATTACATACAAATGCCTAAGAGCGGCCCCTTTGAATTTGTCCTCGTGTGTATCGATTTATTCTCAGGTTGGCCCGAAAGTTATCCAGTAAAATCGGCTACAGCTAAAGCCACAGCTAAGAAACTGATCACTGAGTTAATACCTAGGTTTGGTCTTCCTGAAACCATAGAATCAGATAGGGGGACACACTTTACAGGAGAAATAATGCAGAATGTGATGACCATGTTAGGGGTTCAACAAAGTTTTCACACCCCTTACCACCCACAGAGTTCGGGATCAGTGGAGAGAGTAAATGGGACAATAAAGTTAAAAATACAAAAAGCCATGCAAGAGTTAAACAAACCATGGCCTGAATGTCTGCCTTTGGCTTTGTTCTCTATAAGGTACACTCCAACAGGAAAGACAGGATTATCCCCATATGAGATACTTTTTGGGAATGCACCTAGATTAGGTTTATACTTTCCACAGAGTATGCAATTGCAATGTGATAGTTTGACTGCATATGTAATACAATTACAACAACGTCTAACTAAGATCCACAAAAGTGTGTATTCTTCTCTTCCAGACCCTAATTCAATAGCAGGTAAACATACTCTGCTACCAGGGGATTATGTATATGTAAAGAAACACACCAGAAAGACATTGGAGCCAAGGTTTGAAGGTCCTTATCAAGTGCTTCTGACCACAGCCACTTCAGTAAAGCTGGAAGGAAAACCTACCTGGATACACGCATCACACTGTAAGAAACAACCCGAGAAAACAACATGATGAAATATCTACTTACATATTTTCTGTTGAAAATTGTTGTTTTACAAATACGTGCATGGACTCCTGGTATTAATGTAATTGAGGTAGAGGAAACAGCAAACGTTCAATGGGTTATAGATGATCCTAAAGTAGCAAATGATTCAGGATATGAGATGAATAAGTATTATGATGTAGGTAATTACACTGTTAAAGGACACAGGCGGCCATTTCATATAGATGTAGGTATTGCATGGATACAGGCAGACCCACTCTCAGAAGTAACTATAACCTTCCAGTGGAATGACAATATGCGCTTTCCTTTCAATAACAGTAAAAATCATAGGTGCCATAAAATATCCCTTTCACAGACGTGGAAACAAGCACGGGAACGGGTGGTAGGACAAATGTACCAAATATTAGTCCATAAAGCAGGGGGAGAAAATCCGATAAGGTATTCTCTTCAGTTTATGAGGTACATAATCTCACTGACACTACACCCTTTATAATTTCTTTAGACCCACTAAAACAGGTTTTGGAACAATCAGAGTTGTTAAGACAACACATAGAAACACTAGAACACACCCTACAGAATAACCTTGTATCCGCAATAATTGACAAAGGTAGACTAGTGCATCTTTCCTCACAGATACAACAGGATACTGCACCACATTGGTGGGATATATTTAGTGGAATGTCCTCTACAGCAACCAATACCTTTCACTGGTTGTTAAGTCCAATGGTAATTATTATTCTAATATTAATATCACTTACAATCACGAATATATGTGTATACAGGAAAATAAATAGGAAAATTAGGAGAATAGACAGGGCATACCGATAAATGTGTATTGACATTACCCTACTCCTATAAAACTCCTCTTCTTGAATTTTAAGATGTTGGTAATACCTAGGGGGATGGGTTCTACCCCTCTGACAACTCGCGGTCAGGGAAAGGACTCTGGGGAAAAACTGACTAGAACTTATTCATGAGGACCCAGGGGGAAGGAGAGGATGATGTCAAAGGGGGAAATTGATAAGGTCAGGGATTTAATTTAGAGTTCTCACTTAATATAATGCCTACGTGTAAATCTGTTATGAATGTAACTTTTTGGCTGTTGAACTCGATTGAAGATGCTTTTGTTTTCTTGTAACTGTATTGCCATGGTGTTGAAGCTTGTGTTCGTAGCCCAGGTGACTCCTGTTGTTGTTTACCCTTGCCCTTTGTGGGGGGTTGTGCTAATGCTATTGTTTGTATAATTGCCTATAAAAGGCCTTTGAAAGAGTAAAGGCAGCAGTCCATTATGCTCAGAACTTTGATACAGACATACCTGACTCTGTGCCTTAATTCCTATAAGAAGCAATAATTAGACAAAGCAATATAAACTTAAAGCAACTTATTTAAAAGTTGAACCTAACACTCCTCACTACCTATCACAGTTTTGAAGTCCATAAAATGCCAAGATGGCACAACCCCCCCCCCAAATGACCCCATTTTGGAAAGTAGACACCCCAAGCTATTTGCTGAGAGGCATGTTGAGTCCATGGAATATTTTATATTTTGACACAAGTTGCGGGAAAGTGACAATTTTTTTTTTGCACAAAGTTGTCACTAAATGATATATTGCTCACACAGGCCATGGGCATATGTGGAATTGCACCCCAAAATACATTCTGCTGATTCTCCTGAGTACGGGGATACCACATGTTTAGGACTTTTTGGGAGCCTAGCCGCGTACGGGGCCCCGAAAACCAAGCACCGCCTTCAGGATTTCTAAGGGCGTAAAGTTGTGATTTCATACCTCACTACCTATCACATTTTTGAAGGCCATAAAATGCCCAGATGGCACAAACCCCCCCAAATTACCCCATTTTGGAAAGTAGACACCCCAAGCTATTTGCTGAGAGGCATGTTGAGTCCATGGAATATTTTATATTTTGACATAAGTTGCGGGAAAGTGACAATTTTTTTTTTGCACAAAGTTGTCACTAAATGATATATTGCTCAAACATGCCATGGGCATATGTGGAATTACACCCCAAAATACATTCTGCTGCTTCTCCTGAGTACGGGGATACCACATGCGTGGCACTTTTTGGGAGCCTAGCTTCATACGGGGCCCCGAAATCCAATCACCGCCTTCAGGATTTCTAAGGGCGTAAATTTTTTATTTCACTCCTCACAACCCATCACAGTTTCGAAGGCCATAAAATGCCAAGATAGCACAAAACCCCCCAAAATGACCCCATTTTGGAAAGTAGACACCCCAAGCTATTTGCTGAGAGGCATGGTGAGTATTTTGCAGCTCTCATTTGTGTTTGAAAATGAAGAAAGACAAGAAAAACATATTTTTTTTTTCTTTTTCAATTTTCAAAAGTTTGTGACAAAAAGTCTGCAAAATACTCACTATACCTCTCAGCAAATAGCTTTGGGTGTCTATTTTCCAAAATGGGGTCATTTGGGGGGGGGGGGGTTTGTGCCATCTGGGCATTCCATGGCCTCCGAAACTGTGATAGGCAGTGAAGAGTGAAATCAAAAATTTACGCCCTTAGAAAGCCTGAAGGCGGTGCTTGGTTTTTGGGGTCCCGTACGTGGCTAGGCTTCCAAAAAGTCTTACACATGTGGTATCCCCATACTCAGGAGAAGCAACAGAATGTATTTTGGGGTGTAATTTCACATATTCCCATGGCATGTTTGAGCAATATATCATTTAGTGACAACTTTGTGCAAAAAAAAAAAATTGTCTTTTTCCCGCAACTTGTGTCACAATATAAAATATTCCATGGACTCGACATGCCTCTCAGCAAATAGCTTGGGGTGTCTACTTTCCAAAATGGGGTCATTTGGGGGGGGTTGAACTGTCCTGGCATTTTATGCACAACATTTAGAAGCTTATGTCACACATCACCCACTCTTCTAACCACTTGAAGACAAAGCCCTTTCTGACACTTTTTGTCTACATGAAAATTTTTTTTTTTTTTTGCAAGAAAATTACTTTGAACCCCCAAACATTATATATTTTTTTAAAGCAAATGCCCTACAGATTAAAATGGTGGGTGTTTCATTTTTTTTTTCACACAGTATTTGCGCAGCGATTTTTCAAACGCATATTTTGGGGAAAAAACACACTTTTTAAAATTTTAATGCACTAAAACACACTATATTGCCCAAATGTTTGTTGAAATAAAAAATATGATCTTAGGACAAGTACATGGATACCAAACATGACATGCTTTAAAATTGCGCACAAACGTGCAGTGGCGACAAACTAAATACATTTTTAAAAGCGTTTAAAAGCCTTTACAGGTTACCACTTTAGATTTACAGAGGAGGTCTACTGCTAAAATTACTGCCCTCGATCTGACCTTCGCGGTGATACCTCACATGCATGGTGCAATTGCTGTTTACATTTGACGCCAGACCGACGCTTGCGTTCGCCTTTGTGCGAGAGCAGGGGGGGACAGGGGTGCTTTTTTTTTTTTTCTTTATTATTTTTTTTCTTTTTTATCTTATTTTTAAACTGTTCCTTTCATTTTTATTTTTTTTTTATCATTTTTAGTGTTATCTCAGGGAATGTAAATATCCCCTATGATAGCAATAGGTAGTGACAGGTACTCTTTTTTGAAAAAATTGGGGTCTATTAGACCCTAGACCACTCCTTTGCCCTCAAAGCATCTGACCACACCAAGATCGGTGTGATAAAATGCTTTCCCAATTTCCCAATGGTGCTGTTTACATCCGGCGAAATCTAAGTCATGAAATGCTCATAGCTTCCGGTTTCTTAGGCCATAGAGATGTTTGGAGCCATTCTGGTCTCTGATCATCTCTATGGTCAGCTGGCTGAATCACCGGCTGCATTCTCAGGTTCCCTGTTGGGACAGGAGAGCCAGAGAAAAACATGGAAGACGGTGGGGGGGGCATTCCCTCCCACTGCTTGTAAAAGCAGTCTAGAGGCTAATTAGCTGCTAGCATTGCTTTTACATGAAAGCCGACCGCTGGCTGAAAAGAATGATACCAAGATGATAGCTAAACCTGCAGGCATCATTCTGGTATAACCACTCAAAGTCCAGCAACATACCAGTACGTTGCTGGTCCTTGTTGGGCATATATTGTAAACTTTTTTTCATGCAGCCTGTGGGCTGAACGAAAAAAAGATATTGATCGGTGGGTATGCCCACCATTAGAATACCTCCCTTCATCCACCCACTTCTAATGATGGGCATACATGCACCGTATATATATGCCGAAGCATGGGGGCATCCTCCTGCAAAAGGCAGGAGCAAATCGCTCCTCCACCCACTGCTGCCCCCACGCTTCGGCATATATGCTGAAGTATGTAACTGTGGTGGTGAAATCACCTCCGACAGCGCTGGAGTCACGGCTTTATGTACAGTGGGAGCAAACGCTGTTGCTGTCAAGATAAATAAATCCGCGCTGCAACTGAATGGCGTACCTGCTAAGCAAATGATGGTTAACAAAAAAACAAAGTAACATTACAGTATAACAGTAAGACTTACCATACCTGCAAAGCAAATACAAAAAAAAACATAGTAAAAAATAAAACATTTAACGCAACCTGTGCCTACCTAAAATATATATATGCCAAAGCATATGGGCATCCTCCCGCAAAAGGCAGGAGCAAATCGCTCCTCCACCCACTGCTGCCCCCACACTTCGGCATATATGCTAAAGTATGTAACTGTGGTGGTGAAATCACCTCCGACAGCGCTGGAGTCACGGCTTTATGTATCGTGGGAGCAAACGCTGTTGCTGTCAAGATAAATAAATCCGCTCTGCAGCTGAATGGCGTACCTGAAAACAAAAAAGTGGTTAACAATAAAAAAACAAAGTATAAAAAAATTGCATACCTATAAAGCAAACATGATAAAAACATAACAATAAAACATTGCAGTATAGAATGCAGAACAATAGAGAGAGAATAGAGAGAGAACAATAAAACAACAACTATTTTTGTTTTTTTTATTTTATATATTTTTTTGTGTTTTTTTGTTTTTTTTTACTTTTTTTTGTTTTTTTTGTTTTTTTTACACTTTTTTTTGTAACTTTAACTTTTTTAACTGGTACCAGGTTTGGGTCTCTCAAAATGCGACAGCATCTTGGGAGACCCTGTGAAAGTGTGTCCTAGTCTGTGCAGTGCTGTACCCTACGCTAATACTCCACTAGTGTATGGTAGCGTTCAAAACATTCACCAATGCAAAGACCAGGATTGCCAGGACAGAGGGGACAATAATACGTTGAGGTCCACCCCGCCCATATTAAGGTTATATTCGTGGACACAGAGGGGTTTCTCCACAACACCAGTCGCCGTAGGAATTTGGACCGTCGTGTCTGCATGAAGGGAGGTAAGAACGAAAACATTCTTATTGTCCCTCCACTTCATTGCGAGCAAGTTATTTCACTGCAAGCAGGCTCTCTCCCCCAGCCTAAGACGGGAATCTACAAGCCGCTGGGGAAAGCCCCGGCGATTAGGTCGCACGGTGCCACATGCTCCAATCTGATGATCAAAAAGGTGGCTAAAAAGTGGCACGCTCGTGTAATAATTGTCCACGTACAAGTGGTACCCCTTTCCGAATAAGGGTGACACCAAGTCCCACACTATCTTGCCAGCGCTTCCTATGTAGTCAGGGCAGTTTGTCGGCTCTACGTGACTATCTTTGCCCTCGTAAACCATAAAACTACATGTATACCCTGTGGCCCTGTCACAGAGCTTATACATCTTGACCCCGTACCTGGCACGCTTGCTGGGAAGGTACTGTTTGAATGACAAGCGGCCAGAAAATTTAATCAGGGACTCATTAATGCAGACAACTTGATGGGGAGTAAACAAGTCTGCAAAACGTTGGTTGAAGTGGTTTACGACGGGCCGAATTTTGTAGAGCCGATCGTATCCAGGGTCTCCACGAGGACGACAGAGTTCATTGTCGTTGAAGTGCATGAACTGCAAAATCTGCTCGTATCGTGCCCTGGCCATAGAAGCAGAGAACAAGGGCAAATGGTAAATTGGGTCAGTGGACCAATATGACCGCAACTCACTCTTTTTATTTAAGCCTATGAGGAGGGAAAGGCCCAGAAAGATCTTAAATTCGGAAACCATAATTGGTTTCCAATCTCTGGCAAGGGAGGACTGGGGATTAGCGGCGATGTGTTGACCAGCGTACAAATTGCTTTGGTCCACAATAGATCTATAGAGATCTTCGGTGAAAAACAGCGAATAAAAATCCAGTGGCGTAAAGTCAACTGTTTCCACCTGAATTCCGAGTTGGCCAGTGAATGGGGGAAGTATGGGTGCTGCAGAAGTGGTGGGTACCCAATTCGGATTGGCAAATGCAGCAGGAAGGGCACTATGGGCACGACGGGCCTGTGTTCGTCTTCTTGGTGGCTCAAAACGCTACCAAAAAACTGTTAGCGATCACAGGGATCAGGCCTGACTCTGCGAACGCTGCAGTTATGTGTGCTTAGTGTTTTGTAAGTGACAGTTATCGATCGATACTGCACTTGGGTGGGCTGGGCTGGGCCGAGGAGCAAAACGCAGGTGCTAGCAGGTATCTGGGCTGATCCCGCTAACACTGCATTTTTGGGAACCCTAAACTGCTGGGGAGTATAGATCTGATCGGATCAGATATCGATCCGTTCAGATACTATAGCACTAAGGGAGGTGTATGCTGCGTGCGTGGGTGTTAGCGGTACTGGCGCTAACCTGGCGCTGCCTGGGGCGACGCAGATCTTATCTGATCCTAAAAACGTAACTTATATCACTGCCGGGCAATTAGGGGGTTAAACCTTTATAAGGTAATAAACGGCGGGTGCCCTAAAACTATAATAAACTATAATAAACTATAAAAAATAAACTAACTAACCAGCGTCACCCGTAACACTTATACGGTGATCGCTGGTGAAAGGGTTAACTAGGGGGCAAGCAGGGGGTTAAAACCTTTAGCAGGTAGTATATAGGGGTCCCTGTCGCTATAAAACACTGACAGCGAACCTATATACTTACCTCCCTAACTAGCGTCACCTGTGTCACTAATACAGCGATCAGAAAAACGATCGCTTAGCGACACTGGTGACGGGGGGTGATCAAGGGGTTAACCTTTATTAGGGGGGGTTAGGGGGTACCCTAGACCTAAAGGGGGGTACCCCAGACCTAAAGGGGGCTAACCTAACTGCCCTAACACTTATAAATGTCACAAACTGACACCAATGCAAAAAAAAAAAAAATTGCTATTGGTGTCAGTGTGACAGGGGGTACAGGGGGGTGATCGGGGGGGGTGATCGGGGGGTGAAGGGGGGTGAAAATTGTGCCTGCGTGTTCTACTGAACGTGTAGTGTTGGTGCAACTTACTTGGATGTTTTCTCTCCTCGGCGCCGGATCGAAAAGACCGGCTCAAAGAGGGATGACATCACTTCCTCTCCCTCTGTTTACATTACAGAGGAAGAGGAAGCATTTCATTCGCTGGGAGCGATCAAGAGGGGGGTGGCCATCAATGGATGGCCTCCCCCTCACCTCTCATCGCCCGCGAACAAGAGCTGACCGCCTATGGCACTGGGGGGGGTCCGAGCGGACCCCCCGCCCGCGGGAAGGCAATCACGTACCAGGTACGTGATTTTGCCTGCCCGTGCCATTCTGTTGACGTATATCGTCGTTAGGTGGCCGGCAAGTGGTTAAAGAAGGCATGACACTCTGAGTTTTACCTCTTGAACCTGACGGTGGAGGCCATCACGACTGCCTGGAGGCTGATGCCCCTGGCACTGGGGAAAGAGCCCCGTTTAAATGAGGGACGTTTGCTCCTTTTCTTAACTGGGAAAAGGGTACTTTTCCCACTTGAGATTTTTTGGATATAATTGTCCAAATCATCCCCAAACAGCCTTACACCACGAAAGGGAAAACCAGCGAGGAGCTTTTTGCATGGCGTTTCGGCTGACCAATTTTTCAACCATAAGATTCTACGCATATGTACCAACCCAATCGTAAGGCGAGAGGGCTGAAGGATAGAATCTCTGATTGCGTAAACTGCAAAACACAAAGCCGCTGGCAGGTTGGCTAACTCCCGGGCCTGCTGTTCAGGGAAAACCTTGAGTACCTGCTTCAAGTGATCTCTCAAGGATTGACATACCCCAATTGCCGCCACTGCAGCTTGAGCTACTGAACCTGCTAAGGAAAAAAATATTTTTTAATAGGAATTCCAATTTTTTATCAGTTGGATCCCTAAGCATTTGAGCATTGTCAACAGGACAAGTCAAACTTTTATTCACAGAGGATATAGCGGCATCATTTGCTGGTATATCCCACATCTTTGTGAATTTTTCCTCCATAGGATAAAGTGTTGAAAACTTTTTAGGAGGGAAAAAATGTTTATTTGGGTGACCCCAGTTATAAATAAGCTTTTCCAGCAAGAAATGAACAGGAAAGGCATGCGCAGCTTGAGGAGGCTTCAGTGAACCCAAACAAGACAGGGGCTTTTTAAATGTGGAGCGGACCATTTCAGTAAGAGATTGCACCAGAAATTTCTCAGACTGTGAAGCTGAAGAGGGTCCTTCCCCACTTGATTCCTCAGAAGAGGAGTCATCAGTCTCATCCCGGTCCTCTGAGGGGGATTAGTCTCCCCTTTCCCAGAGTTCCTCTGTTTGAGGGTCCTGGGTGGTAGAAGGGGGCCTAATGCGTTTTCTTCCACTTTGTGAAAATGCGATTAAGGCCATTAATCTTTCCTCTAATCCACTTATGGTTCAGGAAAAAACCTCCTGAGTAATATATACAGGGGCTGAAATGTCAGAAGCAGTTGCAGCCCCTAAACCCGACGGCTAACTCTGACCAGCCTCCCTAGGTCTTTCAGGGGGAGATGGTGCTGCAGAGGGGG
The DNA here is from genome assembly GCF_042186555.1 of Aquarana catesbeiana. NCBI lineage: Eukaryota > Metazoa > Chordata > Amphibia > Anura > Ranidae > Aquarana > Aquarana catesbeiana. Next base: position 177,980,109 of record NC_133336.1, read on the forward strand.
GTCCTCAGAGCCTGAGGGAGATCCCTTTGATCCCTTATTTCTCGGGGTATTTGTACCTCCCCTTCTGCCCATAGTGCCAAGCACAAATGCAGAGGTACTACCAGAAATGCACCCACTGCTGAGCAAGATAGTCCAGCAACTGCCGCTGCTATCAAGGCTCAGTCTGAAGTAAATGTTGCCTGGGAATGCCTGTGTCACCCACACTCACATGCCATCCATCTGCTCTGTGTCCCTCCTTGAGCTGTGTGCACCTGCAAAAGAGTGCACTTTATAGCCTTGTATAGCCCGCGTTGTGGGCGTTAAACCACGCCGACATCGTGCTAATGCTCAGCCCCCCTCCTCCAACCACCCCTTCCCACGCGAACCAAGGGATCCAATCGGATCGCACATGGAGGGGAGGCTGGGGCAGAGGAGAGAGGAGGGCCGGTGGATGAAGAGCCACCGTAATGGCGGCGGCGGCGGGAGGCGGTGCAGCATACTGGCCGACTGCCCCATGGCCTCTAGCCTGAAGGAAGCTGTGGGGGGACATTCCTGGAAAGAAAAAACCCCCTTCCCATGTCCTACCTGGAGCATGGGCTCAGAGGAAGCGTGCGGCTTGTGACACAGGGACGAGACTGACAAGAATGGAATCAGGTATGTGCTCTTGACAGCCCCCGGTGGCGACTTTAGGCATAGCAACATTTTACTTAAAGGAGAAAACCCACAAAAAATAGAAAAATTCCTTAGGAATCTCCCTTACCTTATCCAGCTGCAGGGTTCTGTGGTAACAGACCCAAACTTCACCGCTCACGGTCGACTCTGTTAAAAAACCTTCAGGAACCGGGGCCCCTTGTTATTAGGGGATCCACACTCCTGGGCCTGTAAAGCACCCCGCCAGGAAAATATGTCTGAAAAAAACAAATACTGGATCCCGGGGTCCAGCTCTCTAAAAAGAGAAGCGTTACAGGCAAAACCTTGTTTCTTCGGACACGAGGCCCGGGTACCATTCAATTCGGCCTGGAAAAGGCACTTTGAATAGATCCGGTTGCATGGCCTGCCCCAGCAACGATTTCTCCAGCGGAGCTCAGCACAGCACATCTTTACTTGTGACCAACACCTAAGACACTGGTGAAAAAACTGAGGTACTCCCAGTAAGGGGAAGGGTTATATAGGGGGCTAAACTTCCTGTCTAGGGTGTGTCAGTGTCCATCACTAGGGATGGGCTTTATGTTTGGGTCGAACATGAGTTTGGGGTGTTCATGGCAAATTTGAAGGCCGCGGAACACCCTTTAAAAGTCTATGGGAGAAATCAAAAGTGCTAATTTTAAAGGTTAATATGCAAGCTATTGTCATAAAAAGTGTTTGGGGACCTGGGTCCTGCCCCAGGGGACATGTATCAATGCAAAAAAAAGTTTTAAAAACTGACGTTTTGTTCGGGAGCAGTGATTTTAAGAATGCTTAAAGTGAAACAATGAAAGTAAAATATTCTTTTAAATTTCGTACCTGGGGGGTGTCTATAGCATGCCTGTAAAGTAGCGCATGTTTCCTGTGTGTTTCCTGAACAGTCCGAGAGCAAAATGACATTTCTAAAGGAAAAAAAAGTCATTTAAAAGTACTCGGCTATATGAATTGTCAGTCCCGGCAATACACATAGAAGTCATTGAAAAAAAATGGCATGGGATTCCCCCACAGTCCATTACCAGGCCCTTTGGGTCTGTATGAATATTAAGGGGAACCTCAAACCAAAATTAAATTAAAAAAATTACGTGGAAATCCCCCCAAATTCCATACCAGGCCCTTCAGGTCTGGTATGGATATTAAGGGGAACCCCGTGACAAAATTTTAAAAAAATGGCGTGGGGGTCCCCCTCAAAATCCATACCAGACCTGAATCTGGTATGGATTTTGAGGGCAACTTCGCGTCCAAAATGTAAAAAAAAAAGGTGTGGGGGTCCCCCCAAAAATCCATACCAGACCCTTATCTGAGCATGCAACCACCGGGCAAGGGTTGTGGGGATGAGGCCCTTGTCCCCATCAACATGGGGACAAGGTGCTTTGGGGGGCTACCCCAAAGCACCCTCCCCGTGTTGAGGGCATGTGACCTGGTACGGTTCAGGAGGGGGGTGGGCGCTCTCTCGTCCCCCCTCTTTTCCTGCGGCTTGCCAGGTTGCGTGCTCGGATAGGGGTCTGGTATGGATTTTTGGGGGGACCCCCATGTCATTTTTTTTTAATTTTAGCGCGGGGTTCCCCTTAAAATCCATACCAGACCCTTATCTGAGCATGCAACCACCGGGCAAGGGTTGTGGGGATGAGGCCCTTGTCCCCATCAACATGGGGACAAGGTGCTTTGGGGGGCTACCCCAATGCACCCTCCCCGTGTTGAGGGCATGTGGCCTGGTACGGTCCAGGAGGGGGGGTGGGCGCTCTCTCTTCCCCCCTCTTTTCCTGCGGCTTGCCAGGTTGCGTGCTCGGATAGGGGTCTGGTATGGATTTTTGGGGGGACCCTATGCCAATTTTTTTAAATTTTAGCGCGGGGTTCCCCTTAAAATCCATACCAGACCTGAAGGGTCTGGTATGGATTTTGAGGGGGACCCCACACCATTTTTAAAAAAATTTTGGCGTGGGGTTCCCCTTAATATTCATACCAGACCTGAAGGGCCTGGTATGAAATTTGGGGGGATCCCCACACAATTTTCTTTTTTTAAATTTTGGTTTGGGGTTCCCCTTAATACTCATACCAGACCCAAAGGGCCTGCTAATGGACTGTGGGGGAATCCCATGCCGCGAATACTTTTAAATGACTTTTTTTCCTTTAGAAATGTCATTTTGCTCTCGGTCTGTTCTAAACACGGGAAACATGCGCTACTTTACAGGCATACTATAGACACCCTCCCCCCCCCGGTACGAAATTTAAAGGAATATTTCACTTTTATTGTTTCACTTTAAGCATTCTTAAAATCACTGCTCCCGAAAAAACTGCCTTTTTTAAAACTTTTTTTTCATTGATACATGTCCCCTGGGGCAGGACCCGGGTCCCCAAACACTTTTTATGACAATACCATGCATATAAGCCTTTAAAAATTAGCACTTTTGATTTCTCCCATAGACAATTTATTATAGCTGCGAGTACTTTTAAATGATTTTTTTTCCTTTAGAAATGGTAGCAGGTAGCAAACTATGTAAATGCAAATTGTAGTGTGGACTTGTGTGCCCTCTGTGTTCACAGTTCCTTATTTAACACAAAATTCTTATTAGGGCTACCTCCTCTTGGGGGCTTTTTTATATAACCTTAGTTTGTGGTTGATTTAAAAGCAGTGGCCATTTTAATTGCTGTCCCATGCACATCAGTTAAATTGATTTTTCTTTCCTTGCTTGTTACTGACTCTGCTGTTGGAGCTGCCTTTTGTTTGCAGCACAAGTGACGGAACCGTCCAACACCCAGCTTGGGTGCTTCCGTCAAGATACAGCTTTATCCAGTCTGGATCCAGGAATCAGGTATTATAGCTAAATATTGCACCCAAGATACTAGACGACACTAGCTTAGATGAAAACTAGAACTCTTTATTGCAAATTCTCACAGAATATATACCATGCAAGATCGAATAAGAGTTTGATCACCTTACCCTAACAATACAAACTGTAAACAGGATTATAATTAACATAGCTAAGTGACAGCCAACATAAACATAATGCTACTTCACATCTAGCAACTAATAGCTGAAAGTGATCTAATTAACATGAATTAATTAACAACTAGTCACTTAAACAAGCCGAGGTGCCCAGACTGTCCAGAACCAAGCCCACAACTCTGGATACACAAAGTACACTACACATTATTATAACCATAAACACAAAGCATCCCACAATGGTTCGATAACAAGGTAAAGTGGGCACAATATTAATCCAAGAAATGAGCAGACAGACAGAAACAATAGGTGACTCAGTTAACAATGGGAATGCACACCTAGGAGGCACACAATGAGAGAGACATACTTAACAACAGACTATAGCAGGAGACCCCATCCAAGCTCAGACTGTCTGGCACCAGTATTCAAGAAGACCCAAGGCTGTCCAAATCTCATTAACCAGGTTTCTTTTCACATATATCTGCTCACTGAGTTTCAAGTTTGCAAAGACCATCATGGCTTCCTTAACTGTTAAATGTAATAATGTTGTCTTGCATTATATAACAGGACATCTTCCTAAGTGCTTGTAGCTCCCTCAAATGCCAGGGCCCATAGGCAGTGGGGTTTTATACCGCTTTAACCACTTGCCGACCACCCGCCATCATTACACTGTGGCAGGTCGGCACAATCAGTGCATTTTTATAGCACTGATCACTGTATAATTGTTAATTGACCCAAAAATGTGTCAAAAGTATCCAATCTGTCCGCCATAATGTCGCAGTCTCAATAAAAATTTCAGATCACCCCCATTACTAGTAAAAAAAAAATGCCAGAAATCTATCCCCTATTTTGTAGACGCTATAACTTTTGCGCAAACCAATCAATATACGCTTTTGCGATTTTTATTACCAAAAATATGTAAAAGAATACACATCGGCCTAAACTTAGGAAAAAATTTGCTTTTTTAAAAAAAAATTGGGGCTATTTATTGCAGCAAAAAAATGCACTTTCATGAATTAAAAAAAAACCTAAACAGTAGAATTAGCCCAATTTTTTGGTATAACGTGAAAGATGATGTTATGCCGAGTAAATAGATACTTAACATGTCATGCTTTGAAATTGCGAACACTCGTGGAATGGCGACAAACTACGGTACCTAAAAATCTCCATAGACGGCGCTTAAAAAAAAATAACGGTTACCAGGTTAGAGTTACAGAGGAGGTCTCGTGCTAGAATTATTTCTCTCACTCTGCCGATCGCTGCAATACCTCACATGTGTGATTTGAACACCATTTACATATGCAGGGCGTGACTTATGTGTGTTTTATTTGCTGTGTGAGCACGGGGGCGCTTTAAATTATTATTTTTTTTTATTTCATTTTTTTTTTTTTTTTTTTACATTGTCACTTTAAAAAAAAAATATGATCAGATTGCTGTCACAAGGAATGTAAACATCCCTTGTGACAGTAAAAGGTGGTTACAGCTACTCTTTATGGAGGGATCGGGGGTCTAAAAGACCCCAAAGCCCTCCTTTGCACTTCAAAGTATTCAGATCGCCAAAAACTGCAATACTACATATTTCTTTTTAAATGGCGCCATTGGCAGCCGAGTAAGCCAGAAGTGACGTTGTGACGTCGCTTCCGTGTTTACACAGTGCAGACTGGAACAAAGCCGTTTTCGGCTTCCTTCCAGTCTCACTCTAGCCGGCGGAAGTGCTGGAACGTAGATCGGGTCCCCTGGTGGGACAGGAGGCCCAGGAAGGGCAGCGGGAGGGGGCATCCCCTCCTGCTCCTCCGGGATAACAGCCAAGCGGCTTTTAGCCACATCAGTTGTTATCCCTGAAGAGCCGACTGCCCGCTCTAAAAAATGGTACCGAGATGATGCATGCAGCTGCAGGTATCATCACGGTATAACCCCTGGCCGAGGCCACATATGTGCGTACAGTTCTCCAACATGGGCTGGTAAACATTGCCAATTACACAACTCCTACAGCAGTAAATCACAGAAGTGAGTAAAGTTCACAATTTAGTATAGAGTATAGAAAAAAAACAGGACATCTGCTGATAATAATCTATATAGTTTGGTTATATAAAACCTGCAGGAGAACATATAGTATTGGATATAGCAAGGCAATGATCACAGTACCACCACTGATAGACAGTATGTTATTACCGTAATTAGAAATGCAAAAAAGCACAAGAGGGCACTTCGGAATACAGTATAAAAGATCAATTTATTATTAAAAAACATATAAACCACTCACATGTAGTAAAATAAAAAGAGAATGTCATAAGCTCTGTTGTTGTTATGAAGACACCCAGGCATTGCAAAGATGATAGGGAGCAGAAACCACCAAAAAGAGAGGATATACAAGATTTGGAGCAGATCTGAGAGCATGGGAACTCGGCCGATGATGTCATACATCGGGAGGTGTGAAGCGGTGTGGCTACGTGTTTCAAGGCAGTGATTCCACTTTCTCAAGCCTGCCTATCTGAATATTAATAAATGGATCTTACATGCAGCACTTAGAAGCGCTCTTTTGTATTTCTTTGCATTGCTAGAGAAATTCCTTCTATCTGCTGAGGAGCTGCACTAAAGCCTAGTCCACGCTAGTAGTTTTTTTTCATTCAACCCAGCAAGGCTGAACGAAAAAAACCTGACAGCTCAGAAGGAGCTGCTGTATTAACAATCCAATGTTAGTACAGCAATATTCCCTGCTGTGCTATTGTGTTCAGGGGGACACCCCCCCGCCAAAACACTTCGGTCAGCACTAAAAACTATTGGCTGAGACCACTGATTGGGAGCCGATCTCCAGACCTTTTTCAGTTATGCCCCTTTGACAGAACAGCCAGCTTCCAGTGTGTACTATGCTTAAAGTGATTGTAAAGGGGGCGCATGCGCACGAGCGATGGCCGCCTGATTCCTCCACTCCGCGCCGACGGAACCGGCCTGCCGCAGCACGGAACGAGCGGGCACACAGCACACATACCCTCCCAGGAACCGGATCTCCTCTGGAAGTGATCGGTAATGTACCGATCTGTGAAAAATAAGCCCAAAAGCAGGCAGCCCCATAGACTCCCTTCAGGCCCTAACAGGAGGAAAACCAAGATGGCGCCTGAGCCTCCGGAGTTGGATGACGCCACTCAGCTTTCCGCTGAGGATCCGGCGTCCCCGGCTGACAGCATGCATCAATTCTCCACGGATCTGCGGAGTCCTCTCCCCATGGACCCGGACAACTTGCTGGAAAAGTTTTGCGGCATAGTGAGGGATAAGATCACCACAGCCTCCCGCAAGCTCTCCTCAGACCTGGTGAGGGGCCTTAAAGAGATAGGCCACCGCACCAATAAACTAGAGCAATGCATGGACCTGGTTACCACGGTGCTGGAGGGCCACAAGGAAGAGGTTGATAAAATGACAGCCGAGATTGAGACCCTAAAAGATAAATTGGAGAACGCAGAGAATAGGGCCTGCAGGGACAACCTGCGCATACACGGTATCCCAGAGCTTATCACTGACCTACGCGGCAAAGCCACTGCTTTTTTTCAGGAATTGGCCCCAGAGATTCCAGTGGAGAGGCTCGAATTCGACCATATTCACAGGTCCCTGGCACCCAAACCCTGAGATGGCCCCCCGAGAGCCGTTATCATTAAATTTGCTTATTACCGTACCAAAGAGAAACTTTTGCAAGCTGCAAGAAATTAACAAGACCTCTCGTTTCAAGGTAACTCTCTTCAGTTATTTGCTGACCTATCTCCAGTTACCATAGCCAGACGGCGAGGCCTCAAACCCTATCTTCAAGTTCTTCAGTCCCAGGATATCAAGTATAGATGGGGATTTCCCTTTAAGTTGTCTTTCTCCCACCTGGGCCGCCAGTTTTAATGCTACCTCCACATCTGATTTGAAACGGCATTTCCAGGATCTGCAGTTGGACCTCCCTATGTCCCAGATGGATGCGTCGTCCTCCTCTTCTAGGCCGGGACCATCCAGGCCTTCGCGACAATCCTCTCAACGTTCCTAGCCAGGATCCCAGGCGCTGAGGGATCTACAGGCTCAACATTTCCATAAGTCCAATAATGGTTGAAGGTACTTGATTTACATTTTTGTGATTCTTGAGCTTTCTTACCGCCTGCCCATACACCACAACCGAGGATTGCAGTTTACCTGATAGCTTATTACCCAAAACATATGGAAACTATTTGGAATGCCCCCCCTTGAATTATCTGCACCCTGATCTGTCTTTAGTCCTCTGCCCTGGAAATATTACTGAACACCCTACAATGTGCCGCCCCATTTGTGAGATGGCGGTGGAGGGTGTGTATCGTTATTCTTATGATTAACCCAGGGGCAAGGATACTGGCAGGTCCTTTTGACCCTTCTCAACACAAAGGATAACTTAAAGTTTGAAAACTGACTTTTTTTCTCTTTTTTTTTCTCTATGTTTGTTCCTTATGATGAGTGGGGGGGGGGGGGGGTGTATGCCTTGCAAGGGTAATTTCATTAGTTTATCAACCTGGTTGTGGTCCTTGTTTCTGCACGGCAGCTCCCCAGCTCTGTTTGGGGGTTGGATGGGGCTGCTGGTGCAGTATGGTCGGGCCTGTCCCCATGGTTGCCTGGGGGTGGTGGCTAGTTGGCTGCCGTCTCTGGGCGCCGGGAGGTTTCATATATTTCTATCTTCATATGTTTTATTTTATATATTTGATTTTCGCTGTTTTTGCTGGTATTAGCTGACTGTCTTATTAGATACTTTTTAGATTCTGTGCACAATATTTTTTATCAGTTTATAGTGATACGTAATAGGCCGGTGGTTCCGTCGGACCACTGATCCCTCTCATGTGTTGGCACTTGGCTAAAACAGTTGTCTTGGCCAATGTCCCACCCACTTGTGGGCCGTGCAACCCACGAAAAGTTGCATTCAAATTCTTAGGGTGTGCTCTCTTTCAAGTTCTCCTCAATACTTTTAACTTTTTTGTCTTGCTCTTCTTCTCCCCCCTTCTTCTTGTCTCTTCTCTTTTCTCCACTCTTTTCCCTTTTTCTCAGTCCACGGGGTGTCTGGCTGGAATAATGCATAGGAGTCCCTCTCTGCTCAAATGACCCTTAACTGGTTATCCCTGAATGTCTAGGGCATGAATTCCCCTCAGAAACGGGTCAAGGTTTTTAAATACCTCAAACAACAAAAAATAGATATTGCATGTCTGCAGGAAACTCATTTTGCTTCCTCCTCCTATCCCAAATATTTTGCGGCGGATTACCCCCATGTCTTTTTGGCCAATGCTCCTACTAAACAGAGAGGTGTCATGATCGCTCTACGCAAATCGGTCCCATTTACTTGCAGATCCAAATGGCAGGTACCTAATTCTCCAGGGAACTATCCAAGATTCTGAGTTTACGATTATGACCTATTATGCCCTGAATAAAAATCCGGGACCTTTCCTGACCCATGTCTGCGCCCTGTTGAGGTCTCACCAGAGAGGCACATTGCTTTTGGCAGGTGACTCTAATGTGACATTGAATCCCTCCCTGGACAATTACCCTTCAGATCACAAACTCCCTTCCCCAGCAGCTAAAACATTTTTACAATCAGTGCAAAACCACGATTTGGTGGATGTTTGTAGGGAATTTCATCCTTTGGGCCGGGATTACACCCATTACTCCCACCCTCACCACTCTCATTCCAGGATTGACCATATGTTCGTTCTTCGCAAACACCTTCCCTTAATAGAATCAATCTCTATATTGGCAGCTCCATGGTCGGACCATGACCCCATCCTCACGGTTTGTAATTCTCTACTCAGCAAACCACAATTCTCCCCCTGGGTGATGAATGACTCTCTTTTGTCCTACAAAGAGATTCTTAAAGACATCCATAAGGCCTCTGTAGAATATTTTAACTTTAACTCAGGATCAGTTTCGTCTCTTGTTACATTGTGGGAAGCATACAAAGCAGTTCTACGGGGTCACATTATCCGCCTAGCGTCCAAACGCAAAAGGGAGAGGGCACAGGTACGCCATGATTTGGCGTCAAAACTGGAGACATTAGCAATGACCTTCAAACAATTTCCCACCCCCGCTAATCGCAAACTTCTAGATAAGGCCCGCACAGAGCTTGATTTATGTTTGACGGATGAGGTGGAACGCACTTTACGTTGGGCCCGACAAAAGTGGTACATCAAAGCCAACAAACCAAATGCAATGTTGGCCAATAGATTGCGAACCTTTGCCCCAAAATTTGCTCTCATTTCACTACGTACCCGCCACAATATTCTCACCGGCAATCCCCAGCGAGTTCTGGAAGAATTCCGGTATCGCCTTACTAAATTGTATTCTGCACCCGATTACTCTTCCACCCATGGCCTTGACGCCTTTTTGACCAGTCTGTCTCTGCCTTCCTTGTCTGAATCCCATACATCCCTGATGGATCGGGGCATACAAGTCTCAGAAGTCCTCCAGTGTATTAAGGAATTGAAGGTGGGTAAGAGACCTGGCCCAGATGGCTTTACGGCACTTTACTACCGGAAAATAGCAGATGTTATTGCTCCTCACTTAAAAAATATGTATAATTCAGTTAAGGAAGGTCGCTTATTTACATCCAATTTGCTGACTGCCAACGTTGTTATGATCCCTAAACCTGACAGGGATCATTAATCGTGGGCTAACTTCCGGCCAATTTCACTAATTAACATTGACATGAAAATTTCAGCCAAAATCTCGGCCAACCGCCTCAATTCCTTTTTACCACGTCTGATAAAAAAGAATCAAGTGGGCTTTGTCCCAAGAAGACTGGCTGTTGATGCTATAAGACGCCTCCTCCAAATACAGTACATTGTCCATAACAGGTCCCTAGAAACAATGTTTTTGTCATTAGATATCAAGTAAGCTTTTGACATGTTGTCGTGGCTCTACTTGATACAGGTACTTAAATGCTACTGATTCGGTGCCTCCTTTACGAGGTGGGTTTCTGCTATCTATGACTCCCCTCAAGCTTAAGTGAAATACTGCGGGTTTGAGTCAAATATCTTCCCCATTAAAAGGGGCACCGTCAAGGCTGCCCACTTTCCCCACTTTTATTTATTCTGGCACTGGAACCCTTGGCGGAGGCCATCCAATCCCATCCGGATATAGCAGGAGTAGAGGTGGCGGGCACTTCGCATAAGTTATTATTTGCGGATGATATCTTGCTGACCATCACTAAACCAAGAATCTCCCTCCCGAATTTGCTTTCACTTTTAGATACTTTTGCCACCTTCTCGGGCCTATCAGTCAACCCCACCAAATCCAGAGCAATGTCAATCAACCTCTCCCCCTTAGAATTGGGAGCCCTACAATCCACATTCCCTTTCCAAAGGTTGGAAGCATTACCCTACCTTGGGATTCGGCTCACTCCAAAATACTTAGGCCTATATCAAGCTAACTTTCCCTCATTGTTTCGAAAATTGACGGCTATGCTCGTCTCCTGGTCCACCCTTCCTTTGTCCTGGTTTGGAAGGATCGCAACCATCCGTATGACTTATCTCCCAAAGTTGCTATATTATTTTCGGGTCTTACCGGTCCAGGTCCCTTCTTATGTTCTCCGCATACATCAACGCAAAATTATGCAATTTATCTGGTACTCTATGAAACCTGGGATTAAAAGGCAGGTGCTGTATGCCCATAGGATCAATGGTGGCCTCTCGGTTCCCAACCTTCATGCTTACTATACGGCAGCGGTCATTGCCCCACTATCTCATCTTCATGAGAAACAGCAAATGCCACTATGGGCCACTATTGATATGGTGGACTCGCATCCAATACCATTAGCCTCCCCGCTTTGGCTCCCTCAAGCCCATCGCCCAATCACTATTGGTCCATGCTTGGCCCACTCTCTTCGCTTATGGGACTCATTCAAATATTCGGCAGGCTTAATCTCTCCTCACCTCTCTCTACTGCGCCTTCTCCAGTGTCCACTGTTTCCACCTGGCCGTGATATTCCATTGCAATTTACGTGGTGGACCGAGAATGGCTTTATTGATGTCCACTCTATGTTTACCCCTACCAAGATCATCCCATTTACAGTCTTGCGTTCCTCCTATAACATCCCCCTCAGGGAGTACTACAGCTATATACAAATCCGACATTTCCTCCAAACCCTTACAAAACCTCAACCAATCCCCTATACGTTAACTCCTTTCGAAAGCCTTTGCAGATCACGACCCCAGTCCTCGGGTTTGATTTCTTTAATATATACAGCCATAATAGGCTCCAAAAGACCACCCCTGAGACCATACCACCTTCATTGGGAGGAGGAATTGGGGAGGAGATTGGACCCAGAGGATTGGCAGGTCATGACTATCACACTGTCCAAATGTTCCAAAAATGTACTTTTTTTGGAAAATGCCTATAAAGTACTTTATAGATGGTATTACACCCCAGCCAGATTAGCTAGTTTTATCCCAACATATTCCCCTTTGTGCTTTCTTGGGTGTTCTCGGGAGGGTACGATGGCACACATCTGGTGGCAGTGCCCCAGGGTATGTAGACTATGGGTCAGAGTTTATACATTGTTTCGTAACCTCTTCAATACTAATATAAAAAGAGATCCTTTTAAGACTATGATCGGGATCGGGAAACCGATCATAGAATTATTAAGACCAGAACGCCATTTGGCATCTCATATTTTTACTGCAACTAAATTAACCATAGCAAAGGCCTGGAAGACCCCGGCTCTCATCTTCGAGGCAGTTAAAAATTGCGTAAATTATATCATGGTTAATGAGAAACTGACGGCCGTGGCATCAGATACGCACGATAGATTTCTTCGAACCTGGCAGCCATGGGTAGCGTATTCCCACCCCTCCCGGTTTGATTCCACATGACTTTCTCTCTAGAATATCTCCATCCTCCCCACCCTGTGGACTCCCCCGTCTCTTCATTTTCTTTTCCCTGTTTCTTTCCCTTTTTCTATACCCTATACTCTTATTTCATACTCTTTCTGGTCCTCCCCCCTATTATTCCTTCTTTTTACCTTCTCCTTTCTAAGCCTTTATAGCCCACAGGATATCCCCTGTTGGGCTTATGCTCTGTACACATGGTCGGATTTTCCGACGGAAAATGTGTTATAGGACCTTGTTGTCGGAAAATCCGACCTTGTGTGGGCTCCATCACATATTTTCCATCAGAATTTCCGACAAACAAAGTTTGAGAGCAGACTATAAAATTTTCCGACAACAAAATCCGTTGTCAGAAATTCCGTTCGTGTGTACACAAATCCGACTCACAAAGTGCCACGCATGCTCAGAATAAATTAAGAGACGAAAGCTATTGGCTACTGCCCCGTTTATAGACCCGACGTACGTGTTTTACGTCACCACGTTTATGCCCCGTACACACGGTCGGATTTTCCGATGGAAAATGTCCGATCGGAGCGTGTTGTCGGAAATTCCGACCGTGTGTGGCCTCCATCGGACTTTTTCCATGGGATTTTCTGACACACAAAGTTGGAGAGCAGGAGATAAAATTTTCCGACAACAAAATCCGATCGCGTCAATTCCGACCATGTGTGGCCTGTTCCGACGCACAAAGTGCCACGCATGCTCAGAAGAAATTCCAAGACGGAACAGCTCGTTCTGGTAAACTTAGCGTTCGCAATGGATACAGCACTTTCGTCACGCTGCAATGTTAAAAATGGTTTAATACAGCGCACTCTCTTCTTCTTTATAATGTGACAAGAATTAAGTAGTTTTGTTGCTCATATTCACACACACTTCTCACAAAGTTTTATTTTTGTTTTTTTATTGGGATTCCCTGAATATATTGTTATTAGTTGTCACATCTGACAGAATTTTTTTTTTTTATTTAATTTTTTGGGGATTTTAAGCCTTTTTTTTTATTTAATGTTTGGATTTTTTCAAAGGCTGATCTTTGTTCAATGTTATTTTTATTTTTACTCGAGAATATTTTTGTGTGTGTTTTGTGTGTCAAGTTACCCCAACACCATTGATATCTGGTATTATTTAATCTCAAGGAGATTGTTTGTTGTTGGTGTCCCTTGTTCATTTCACATTGTATATTTGAAATGTACCTGAATCCTCACAAACAAACTGTCATTTTTGAAGTAAAACACATAGGAGAGTATAATTCAAAACAAAAATCCTTTATTAAGGGATCAGAACCAAACAAAGAGGAAGGCAACACTGGATCAACAAGAGAAATTAGCGAAGCCTGGGACCCCCACGGCAGACATCAATTCTTGAACATCAAAATTGGTGGCCTGAGGAGTCCATATGTAAGGGAGGGCAGTCTGGTCCAGAATTCGCAGAGATCTGGATAGCAGCAGATGACATCTGTGTCTTCAGGCTGTGGTACCACAAGAGGCTGCATTTTTTGGCCGACCAGACTGGATCCAGGGTCCTCACTTTCAGATCTTCCTTTCACGCTTCCTTCCGGGCTGTGGCTGTGCAGTTGGAGATGTGGCAGGAGGAGGAGTAGGACCTGGAGGAGGACTGGGAGGACCTGGAGGAGAGGGAGGACGAGGAGGAGGACCTGCAGGAGGAGGAGGAGGACCATCGCAAAGGTGTGTCTGAGCTGTCATTTGGCCCCTCATACCTTTGTTAAGAGCCTCCAATATGAGCGCCTCACACAAGACTTGTTGGCCCTTCTCCATCCTCTGCATTTTATATGCAATGACGGCAGCAATGTCCTCCTCCATGGTCTGTCGTGCTCCCAGGACCTCTGTAGCCCTCCAAAAGAGTCCTCCGGTAGCCTCCTCTAGGGCACTCCTCCTACTGCCACTTTCTCTTTTCAGGGGGGGTGGAGGGACCTGCAGATCAGCCAGCCGGCTCGGCCCGGCCACCTCCTGGCTGAGACTTCCCTGTGTATGAAAAAGGGACATGGTTTTAGTTGTTGCTTCATCAATCACAATCCTAAATTAGTACTCCCAACTAACATCTAGTTAACATCATTGATTGTCCAAGCAGAAATATTTAGAGGAATGCTATACCTGGCTCAATCTGGGCTCCTCCACATGTGGCCTGGAAGGCCCAGGTTGGGCGTCAGAAGCCTCAGCCGGGGGGGAAGGAAGCGTGGAAGGAAGACTGGAGAGGGATGGCCTGGGTTCAGTCTGGCCTGCCAGAAAATGCAGCCTGTCGTAGTACAACATCCTGGGGACATAGATGTCATCTGCTGCTCCGGATCTCTGTGAATCCAGGACTTTCTTGCGCTCCCTTAGATATGTACTCCTCAGGCCACCAATGAAAATCTTTAAATAGGTGATGTCTGCCGTGGGGATCACCTGCTTCACAATTTCACACAATTGCACCAGTGCTGCCTTCCTCTTTGCTTGGTTCTTGAAATGGGGGTGTTTAATCTCCCACAGACAGGGCAGCTCCCTTAAGATATCTATGAATACTGACATGAAGTCATTATCTTTCATTAGCATATCCATGTTCACTGCAAGACACAACACAAGACAAAGCCTAATGTCAGACAAAACTCTCCTAATCTTGTTACAATATAGGCTTCAGTGTAGAAGCAGTATAGGCACAAGTTTGTCTCTTACCTTCGTTCTTACGATCGGCGCGTCCAATGCTCCTTCCTCCGCTCACAGATCGTACGTAATACGCACGCGTGTTACGCTTTATACACACTGCGCATGCGTGTAACTCCGCCCGCCCCTGACATTCTTTCTAGTCTATTCCCCGCCCCTTTTCGTTCGGCGCAGTGGGTGAAGAGCACATGGCGGAGTCAGAGCAGGTGCGTGGTAATTATAGCAACGAGGAGGAGGAAAGCCCAGATCCGGACACGTCCTGATCCAGAAGGAGACGTTTTAAGGCCACAAATATGTCCTTTGGGGAGATGTAGGAGATGGTCGACATCATGAAGAAGTCCGACTATGACGGAAAGTATGGGCCTTACCCCAACCCCAATATCCGAAAGGCCAAGATCATGGCGAAAGTGATCAAAAGTCTGCAGAAGAATTTCGGGGTACGACGATCGAAAGATCAGCTCAGGAAGCGGTGGTCGGACCTGAAATTGAGAGAGCCAGAGCAGTACCGAAAGATCCGGAGAGTGCTGCAAAAAAGTAAGTAGTTGTGCTGTGTTCCTATTATTTCTGTCTTTATTGCGTTCGTGCTGCTCCATATGCTTTTATTAATTGTAACGTTTAAAAGGGCAACTTTAATGTTCATGGGCCCGTTATTCGTTCGTATCAAACATTTTTCTTTCGGCCTCTAAAACACCATTGTTTAGGCCATATGCATTTTCCCACATTTTTTTGGGCCTACTTGGATGCCAAATAGTTGTTTGTGTAGATGGGTTTGTTACTAGAATGAAATGCCAACTAGATTGTGTGTAAGGAGAGGACACTGAGCAGCTGTTTTCACATCTGGACACTGGAGCACTAGTGTGGGACACAAGAACACCATTTTTATTAGGGGGCCACACAGGTGCTCCAGTGTATACTATAGGGGGGGCTACATCTGTGAAGCTTGTACTAAACAGGTAAAGTATTGCAGCTTGACAAAGGGCATTAAAAAAAAGACATCTTGGAACTCGGCTAAAATAGACAATTGTACCCCACTTCCAAGCAATGTTTCCTATTTCTAGTTCTGCCATCAAATATCTGTGTGCTAATTATACCATTTTTGTTTTACATAGGGGAGAAAAGACTCGGAGGACACCCCTCATCCGAGGAGACCAGAGACCCCCCACCTCTGGAAGAAAGGGAACTAACACCAACACAAGATGAGCAGGAGGAAGAAGAAGATGTGGTGGAGATTGGCACCACAACAGGTGAGTGTCTGCGACCACAGACTCAGGTAAAAGAGATGGATGGTGGCAGATTTTTGATACCTGTTTTTGTTTTGTTTCTCTCTTTTTAGGTGATCGTGATCCAGAACGTTTCACATCAGAAAGTGCCCAGATCCTGATCGGGGAGATCATGGGGTGTAATGTAGAACTGCAAAACATACAGCAAAAAATCAATGATGTTATTAAAAAAAATAATAACATCATTGATGTTTTGGGGCGAATTTAAAACCCCACAAAATCACTTTTTGGATTGTGGTCCAATCTTTTAAAACTTTTTGCAATGTTTTGAAAAGCCAAATTTGGAGGATGCACACAGTGTGCCAACATGTGCTATCTGCCATCACGGGAGATCAATGGACGCGTTTTGGGGGTGCAACCCCTTCCTCAATAATAAAGTAGCGTTGAGGAAGGGCTTGCTCCCCCAAAACACGTCCCTTGATCCCCCCTGATGGCAGATAGCACATGTTGACATTCGTAAATTGGTGTGCATCTTCCAAATTTGGCTTTTCCAGGGGTGATTTCCCCCCATCTGAACGCTATATCAAACCCAGTTCCTAAATACTCATGTCTGATATAGCCTTCAGGTTTTACCATATGTGAACTTTGTAAGTTCAAGTTTTTTGTCTTTCTTGTTGGTTTTACACAGGCCAGTTTTATCTGAAATGGACATTTCGATTTTTGATAATGCTACTGCAAAAATTGTTATACAACAAACATGTTGTTTTGTTTTAAAAACCCTTGGTAAATGCACATGTGATTGTGCAGGTATAAAAAAGTTGCTTACTCAAGAATGTGTGGATTATTGTCTCAATACTACAATACAACACTTTTGGGGGTGATGTAATTGCTGTTTTCAGCAAAAATGGGGGTTATTTCCTAAGGGCAAATCCTCTTTGCACTACAAGTGCAGTTTCAGTGCAGTTGCAAGTGCACTTGTAGTGAAATGTGTTTTTGCATTTAGGAAATAACAGCCAACAGTGCTTTGTATAAGGTTACACAATCAAGACATTTTCTGGACTCAACACATTTCTGTCAGGGTCAGCTAAAACAAACATAAGCAGTAAATGTCCACCAAGAATTTCTTTTTTTTTTTATTATAAAAAGGCTTCACACATTGTCTGGCATATTGATAGCCCCCCTACCCGCAAAGAACTCCAGGTAGCGTAACCGGACATCACGGGCACTCAGGGAGGGCAAGCCAGGACGGCCACTTTCAAGCGCCGTCAATGTGGTTTGATGTAGGATTCCGGCCTCAGGCCCAACTGAGCCAGCATAGTTGGCCGAATGTTTCCTTAAAAAGTTATGGAGAACACAGCACGCCAGTATAATATGGTTCAGTTTATACTCCGCCATATGGATGGGTGTCAGAAATAGTCGGAACCGGCTGGCCAGGATTCCAAATGTGTTCTCCACCACTCTTCGGGCTCTGGCCAGCCGGTAATTAAAAACCCTCTGTTCCGGGGTGAGGGTCCTCATTGGGAATGGCCGCATCAGGTGGTCCCCCAGCGCAAACGCTTCATCAGCAACGAACACAAATGGGAGTCCTTCCACATTGTCCTCTGGAGCTGGCAAGTCCAAGCTGCCATTCTGGAGACGCCTGTAGAACTCCGTCTGGGCGATGACTCCACCATCGGACATCCGGCCATTCTTCCCCACGTCCACATACAAGAAGTCGTAATTAGCCGACACCACCGCCAACATCACTATACTATTAAACCCCTTGTAATTATAATAGTACGACCCCGAGTTGGGTGGTGGGACGATGTGGATGTGTTTCCCATCAATTGCCTCTCCGCAGTTAGGAAAGTCCCACCGCTCGGCAAAGTGGGAGGCTACAGTCTGCCATTCCTGTGGCGTGGAAGAAAACTGTTGAGAAAAAAAAAATAAACATTACTATTTTTACTCTGAAACATGGCAAGCAGATTAGACGCAAACATTATGGGGCAATCTCCAGATAGCATTTACTAAGGGGAATTTAACAAGGCCAAAGTATAAGGTACACTTATCATATCCCCCCCCCCCTCTCATGGACCATTTCTAACATTATAGGTGGGTGTTTGGAAATCTTGGACAGGTAACCCTCTTCACTTCATTGAGAGATGAATGCCTAAATAATGGGTATTACTTTGAACAGACCCTCCTTAGTTACACTATTGGCAGACCACTGGACAGGTAAGAAGTGTCATAATACAAAGATATAAATACACACTGTACACATTTGAGGACATTTGGACATTCTGCTATTACCTATCAAGATAATAATAGGATACAAAAACTTTAAACAGTACCATTGTAAAGTATACAGGCAGGCCCTTGCACTACATGCTTTGGGGAATTCATCTATACATCAGAGCACTAAAGAGATGGGTATAGTGTGTATGGGTTTGGCAAAGTCAGCAGATAGATGATTGAGGATAGATAGAGAATTGGGATCAGCTGACTTAGCAGTTGGGGGAGGGAGGGTTACTAAAAATAATTTGGGGACACCACAAAAAAAAAACCTCTGGCACTCTGCCTGAATTTAATTCAAAAATAACATTTCAAAACATTTTAGGGGGTGTTTGGGGTAAAGCACTACTATGGAGCTGATAAAATACATTGTTAAGTGACTACATGAGGTGAATATAGGGGCAGGAGACACCATGCTGGGGAGGTTAGTGAAGGGCAAATATGTATGAAGGACCTAAAATAATAATTACATAAAAATCCAGAATGCATGAGGACAAAGGGGACATTCACAGCATATTACAATCATGGTAATTAGGGAATGAGGAAAGAAATACAATATATTACCAAACATTCAATACAATAAAATGTGATATAAAAGGATAAAAATCTTACCTTCATATACTCCTTCTGCAGGACCTGTATGATGGCAGAACAGGTCTCTGGGATGATGATACCCAGAGCCTGGGGGGAGATGCCTGTCAAGAACTTCAAGTCCTGCAGACTTCTCCCTGTGGCCAAATACCGCAGGGTAGCGACCAACCTCTGCTCCGGAGTGATGGCTTGCCTCATGCAGGTATCCTGCCTGCTGATATAGGGGGTCAGCGAAGCCAACAAACGGTGAAACACGGGGTCCGTCATCCTGAGAAAGTTTCTGAAATCATCAGGATTATTCTCACGGATCTCACAGAGCAAAGGCATATGAGAGAACTGGTCACGCTGAAGCAACCAATTCTTGGTCCATGAACTCCTCCCCACCCTGTTCATGGGCTGGACTTGTGTCAAGGTCAGGACCCCAACAACAAGCCCCCGCACAGCACAAACTCTACAAGGAGTACGCATAGGAAACATGGCTAGAAAACGGTCAGCTGCTCAGAACGAAGTAACAGAACGCACTGAAGAACAGCAAGGCCTGTGAAGAGCGACCTGAAAAACAGTAACGAACGAACAAGAATACAGTAGGTGACCGCGATATTGTGTCAATCTCGCCACATTTCTCGGCGAGATTTGACACCTGCGAGCCCCGTCGCAGGAGCCAGCGCCGAGATGGCTCACTCATCGGGAAAGGAAAACTTTGTTTTCCTTCCCCGATGAGTGACAGGCAGTGCTGACAGCTGTCTGGTATGAATCCTGAGGCGGGAACACCGCGCCAAATTTTTAATGAAAAAAACTGCGTGGGTTCCCCCCCAGGGGCATACCAGGCCCTTAGGTCTGGCATGGATTGTAAGGGGAACCCCCTACCCTGAAAAATTGGCGTGGGGGTCCCCCCAATCCATACCAGACCCTTATCCGAGCACGCAGCCCGGCCGGCCAGGAAAGCGGGTGGGGACGAGCGAGCGCCCCCCCCGAGCCGTACCAGGCCGCATGCCCTCAACATGGGGGGTGGGTGCCTTGGGGGAGGGGGGCGCCCTGTGGGGCCCCCCCACCCCAAAGCACCTTGTCCCCATGTTGATGAGGACAAGGGCCTCTTCCCGACAACCCTGGCCGTTGGTTGTCGGGGTCTGCGGGCGGGGGGCTTATCGGAATCTGGGAGCCCCCTTTAATAGGGGGGCCCCAGATCCCGGCCCCCCACACTGTGTGAATGAGTTTGGGGTACATGGTACCCCTACCCATTCACCTAGGGAAAAGTGTCAATATAAAAAAAACACAGTACACAGGTTTTAAGAGTAATTTATTAGTCAGCTCCGGGATCTTCTTCCAACTTCGGGGGGTCTCCTTCTGACTTCTCCCGGTGTTCGGCCTCTTCTCCCGGTGTTCGGCCTCTTCTCCCGGGCCCCACCGCTATCTTCTTCCAGCTCTATTGCCAGCGAGGGGCCCGGTCTGCTGCCGCTGTCTTGTCGCTGCTGTCTCGCCGCCGCTGTCTTGTCGCCGCTGTCTCCCCGCTTCTTCTCTTCTTCTCTTCTTCCCCGATGTTGACACAACGCGTTCTCCGGCTCGAATGCTGTGTGCGAGCTGCGGAGCCATTTATATAGGCGGTGACCCCGCCCCCTTACGACGTCATGGTCCCAGCATGCGCAGGGACTCTGGGGCCACGCCCCCTTATGACGCCAGAGTCCCTGCGCATGCTGGGACCATGACGTCGTAAGGGGGCGGGGTCACCGCCTATATAAATGGCTCCGCAGCTCGCACACAGAATTCGAGCCGGAGAGAGCGTCATGTCAACATCGGGGAAGAAGAGAAGAAGCGGCGAGGCAGCGGTGACAAGACAGCGGCGGCGAGACAGCGGCGACAAGACAGCGGCAGCAGACCGGGCCCCTCGCTAGCAATAGAGCTGGAAGAAGATAGCGGTGGGGCCTGGAAGAAGAGGCCGAACACCGGGAGAAGAGGCCGAACACCGGGAGAAGTCGGAAGGAGACCCCCCCGAAGTTGGAAGAAGATCCCGGAGCTGACTAATAAATTACTCTTAAAACCTGTGTACTGTGTTTTTTTTATATTGACACTTTTCCCTAGGTGAATGGGTAGGGGTACCATGTACCCCAAACTCATTCACACAGGGTGGGGGGCCGGGATCTGGGGGCCCCCTTATTAAAGGGGGCTCCCGGATTCCGATAAGCCCCCCGCCCGCAGACCCCGACAACCAACGGCCAGGGTTGTCGGGAAGAGGCCCTTGTCCTCATCAACATGGGGACAAGGTGCTTTGGGGTGGGGGGGCCCTGCAGGGCGCCCCCCTCCCCCAAGGCACCCACCCCCCATGTTGAGGGCATGCGGCCTGGTACGGCTCAGGAGGGGGGGCGCTCGTCCCCACCCCCCTTCCTGGCCGGCCGGGCTGCGTGCTCCGATAAGGGTCTGGTATGGATTGGGGGGGACCCCCACGCCAATTTTTCAGGGTAGGGGGTTTCCCTTACAATCCATGCCAGACGTAAGGGCCTGGTATGCCCCTGGGGGGGGAACCCACGCCGTTTTTTTTCATTCAAAATTTGGCGCGGTGTTCCCGCCTCAGGATTCATACCAGACAGCTGTCAGCACTGCCTGTCACTCATCGCGGAAGGAAAACAAAGTTTTCCTTTCCTGATGAGTGAGCCAGCGCCACATGCACAGTACCCTGTCGCCGAGAACCAGTGCGATGGTATCGCGCTGGAAACACAATCTCGCGGTCAGGTACTGTACAATGACTAAGTCACGCGGAACTTGCTTGCACGCACTGAAGAGCAGATACAAACCCACAAGCACAAACTGAACGGCAGAAAATGATCTGAAAGCCACGAGTCTGAAAAAGCGCGAATCGTCTCTCACCAAACTTTTACTAACACGAGATTAGCAAAAGGAGCCCAAAGGGTGCCGCACTTGGTTCTGAACCGGCCTTTTCTAGTCTTGTCGTACGTGGTGTACGTGACCGAGTGGTTGGCGATCGGATTTTCCGACAACTTTGTGTGACCGTGTGTATGCAAGACAAGTTTGAGCCAACATCCGTCGGAAAAAATCCATGGATTTTGTTGTCGGAATGTCCGATCAATGTCCGACCGTGTGTACGGGGCATTAGACACATATAGTGAACCAAATTGCGAATATCCCTTGCCTTTCTTTATTCCCACATTAATAAGTCATATTTTACATTTATCTTTTTGTTCTGTGTTCACACCACAAATGTTATACAAAGTTCTGCAACTATATTTGTAAAGTGGCGGAACTCAGCGTCTCGTCATGTTACTAGTGCTTGCTGATTTAATAAGAATCTAATTTTAACCTGGTGATTTGATGTAAATTCTAGTGTCCTAGATCATTATATTTGTAATTTTATAATCTACTTGAGCATGTACACATAATGTGTCCTTCATTGTATATCTGTACTGATATGTTGATTTATTTGATCAATAAAACTCTTTGTACAAGAAAGTGATTGTAAAGGATCGTATTATTTTTTTTTAAAATAACAAACATGTCATACTTACCTCCACTGTGAAGCTCGTTTTGCACAGAGTGGCCCCAAACATCCTCTTCTGGGGTCCCTCGGCGGCTCTCGTGGCTCCTCCCCGCATCAGATTACCCCCTAGGAGAAGCGCTTTCCCGAGGGGGTTACCTTGCGGGCACACTCTCGAGTCCAGCATTTGCATCCACAGACACGAATGACAGACTCGGCCCCGCCCCCCAGCGCCCGCATTAATGGATTTGATTGACAGCAGCAGAAGCCAATGGCTGCGCTGCTATCAATCTAGCCAATCAGGACATGAGACACTGGCTAGAGCTGGTGTGCTTGTCCCCGGCATGAGAAAGAGAGGGTTCAGGTAAGTAAAACGGGGGCACTGGGGGGCTGCTGCACTGCAAGAGGTTTTTCACCTCAATGCAATAGAATGCATTAAGGTGAAAAACCACAAGGGTTTACAACCCCTTTAAGTCTTATTTAATCCAAATGAGCCTACCTGTTATAAAGCCTATGGGGTCATTATAAACTTTCCAACTTGGACTTCACCACTCTGAAGTTTACTGGCTTGTTTGCACTGTAACCTATTTGGTTTATTGTTCTAAATTAGACCAGTTGTAGAAAATATCTGAACTTTTGCAAGTGGAGTCCTTAATTGTATTAAGAGAGGCATGGACCGCAGAGAGACAGGGAGATAACATTTTGCCCCTGTACAAATCATTAGTAAGACCTCATCTGGAATATGCAGTTCAGTTTTGGGCACCAGTCCTCAAAAAGGATACCTGGGAACTGGAGAAAGTGCAGAGAAGGGGCAAACAAACTGATAAGAGGCATAGAGGAGCTCAGCTATGAGGAAAGATTAGAGGAACTGAATTCTCTCCTGAGAAGAGGAGATTAAGGGGGGATATTATCAACATGTACAAATACATAAGTGGTCCGTATAATGAACTTGGTGTTGAGTAATTCACTTTAAGGTCATCACAGAGGACAAGGGGGCACTCTTTACGTCTAGAGAAAAAGAGGTTTCATCTCGAAATACGGAAAGGTTTCTTCACAGTAAGAGCTGTGAAAATGTGGAATAGACTCCCTTTCAGAGGTGATTCTGGCCAGCTCAGTAGATTGCTTTAAAAAAGGCCTGGATTCTTTCCTAAATGTGCATAATATAACTGGATACTAATATTTATAGGTAAAGTTGATCCAGGGAAAATCGGATTGCCTCGGGGGATCAGGAAGGAATTTTTTCCCCTGCTGTAGCAAATTGGATCATGCTTTGCTGGGGTTTTTCGCCTATCTCTAGATCAACTGTGGGTAAAGGATTGTGTATATGGGATTGTATGGTTTTTGTTTTTTTTTTTTGGTTGAACTAGATGGACTTGTGACTTTTTCCAACCTGACTATGTAATTATGTAACTATGGAGGCTGAAAATTTTTAAGTAATCTTAGCTCAGAGGCTGAAGAATCATAATGTTAATGGAAACCTGACCGCTTTCCATGCTCTTGATAACTAGATCACACTGGTTTAGCCAGCCTACAAAGTCCAAGAGACTCACTGCCCACATCTGGTATTTTGACTAAATATGTGTCATGACAAGAAAGAGACAGGAAGCTTCATGCTTGTAACACTTATCACTCACGTCCTACAGCTAACGCTTGTATGCCTTTCTTTGTAATTAGTTCATTGTTTTCCGGCAATGGCCAACACCCACAACACTACAAATATAAATTGTATGGTTTTCTAAAGCCTGGTACACACCACTAATTTTTTTTTCGTTCAACCCGGGGGGTTGAACAAAAAAAAAGTTACAGCTCAGATCGGAGCCACTGCACTAACAATCTGATGTTAGTACATTGGCTACATGTACTATTGGCTAGTACATAAGCCATTGGCTAAGAGTGCTGATAGGGAGCCAGACAGCTGCTGGATTTCCAGCATGCTCATTTGTCAGAAACTGCCATACACACGGGCCGAATGCCAGACAGTTTTTATTTAACCAGCCAATGTCGCCCGACATTTTGCCTGTGTGTACTAGCCCTAAGTCCATCCAAACTGATCTCTTAGTACATTTAGTATCATGGGACACTCATAATAATCTAATGAAGAAGTTTCTCTGTTGGAGATGCTTTTAGTAGCCTCCTCAGTGACCTTTGTCTTCTTGAATTATTATCAGTCTAGTTAGGGCAGTCAGGCTGCTCCTCCATGTGAACACTTTTTCAGTGAGATTTAGAAGTCACCTCCTTACTAAACTTCTCCTCACTTTCTGTCGGGACAGGAAGTGATAGGACATCTCCCCAATTGAGAAACATACATTAGCACATTTTAGTAGAGTGGGGAAGGGTTAGAACTTCTAATCAAGAGTTTTTATTGCTGCTCGTGCCTTCCTGGCCTAAACACCTATGCCCTCCATTTCTTGTATATGTGTTAAAGACAAAGGGACTGAAGGGAGATCTTCCCAATTTGTCACAGAGAGAAATGTTAATTGTTCATCCCTCTATCCAAAAAAAAAAAAAAATCCTGCTAATAACTTCTTATCTTTAGAATCCAAATTTTAAATATAAGTTTATTTAGAAAAAAAATCTACTTAAATGTTTCTAAAGTTAACACCATTACTATTTAAAGATTAATTGATTAATTGGGGCAATCAATCACTGGGCTTGTTTAAAAAAAAGGGGGGGCGCTCGTGAGCAGCGCACAAAGATGGCTGCGAGGTAATCCCGCACCTCCACTATGGACCACATCGGCCGATATAACGCTGCCTGGAGAGCTTTTCATCCCGGCTTCTGCGGGCATAGCATCTCCTGCACCCCTGAGGATTGGATGGGGAGCAGAACGGGCACGGCTCGGAGCTCCACCGCGAAGCACGCCGCCCACACGAAATTTGCGGCCTTCCCGCCAGCTGCACCGCTGGAGACACCAGCCTCTGACATGGAGCCCTCACCCCCACGCCTATCAGGTGAGCCAGATGCCTGCTCAGATGCAGAGAGTCTGCATGGGGGCAACGTTGAGAGATGGAGACCTGCTGGTTCGTTTTAAAACTATGCTCCAGGGCGAGTTATCTGCTGCCACCTCAAAGCTGGCTACACACCTCACAAAAGAGATCTGGGAGCTGGGCAACGACACAAATGCCTTAGAGGACAAAATGGATGCTGCTGTGACTGTGATAGACCACCATGAACAGGATTTGCAGGACCTTCATAAGGAACTGGATGCAACCCTTTTAAAATTGGAGGATTATGAGAATAGGTCCCGTAGGGGGAATTTCTGCTTACGGGGCCTCCCAGAAACCATTGTTAACCTGACCTCCACTGCCACTGCTCTGTTCCAGGAACTGTTCCCTGCCATCCCCATAGGGCGCATGGATTGAGATCGTATCCACAGAGCTACAATCCAGGTAACCAGGTTCTCACAATCCTCATCTCCCAGGTATCCTTCCTGTCATTTTCCAGTGTTTTACACGGCCAACGCTTCAGAGAAACACAGGGGGGGTGGTGATGGCGTTCCGGCATAATGTTCTATTCAACTACAGAGATAGCAGACCCAACGGTAGATATTTGCTCTTGCAGGGCACCCTGTGGGATCAAGAGGTCACCTTGGTGGGTTATTATGATCCTAACAAATTTCAGCAGAGATTTTTCTCACACTTGCTTCAAGTGGTTACCAGGCACCAAAAGGGCCGGCACCAGAAGGGCCTGCTTATTCTGATGGGAGACTCAAACTCTGTCTTTAATTTTACTCTGGACAGATGTAGCTCCAAGGAAGTACTTCCATCCCACGATGCCTCTCAAGAACTAGCACTGTCTTTCAGTCATATGGCCTGGTGGACGTGTGGCACGAGTGACATTCTTTTTCTTAGGAATTCACCTTCTTCTCTAATCCTAATCAGAGTTTTTGCAGAATAGACCATGTGTTTCTGCCACTTTGCTCTCTGCCGTTGGTGAACAAGATTATTATTTCCACCTCTCCGTGGTCTCATCACGATCCTTTGTTTTTTGTAATCTCCCTCACTGGATTGACCCGTCCAGTCTATCTTTGGCAGATTAATGAATTCCTTAACTACCCAGGATACATGTGTTCAGGTGCAAACGCACATTCAAACTTATTTTACTGAAAATGTAGGCTCAGTTGAATCTCCTGTCTCCTTGTGGGAAGCCCACAAGGCTACAGTAAGGGAAAATTTGATTCAGATTTGATGCAGACGCAACCTGAAATGCACACCCGACGGTGAAAAATATAAAGGCCCTTGACAATCTGGCCACAGAGCTGGATCTGCTCTCCTCTGCCCAGGCTGAAAAGGCTTTGCGCTGGACCAAATATAAGTTTTATAGTAGTGCAAACAAACCTGGTCCTATGTTGGCCAGGAAACTTAATTTGGTGGGGCGCACATGTAGGCCGGTTCGGCCACAGGTAAGGGGAGTTGGATTCACCTCAGACCCTTCTAAGAGATCTCTAGTTTTGCCTCCTTTTTGACATCCCTATACAGCAGAGCTGCATCTTTTGATCTGGGCAAGGCTGAGAACTTTTTCCAAACACTAAGCCTCCCTTCGCTGTCCTCGACGGCCCAAGACACCCTGTCCGCAACCTATTTCTGAGCCGGAGGTCGCTCAAGCTATCAAATCTCTTAAGCCATCCAAAGCCCCATGTCCAGATGGCTTCATCGGACTGTATCACAAAATATTTGCAACCTTACTCATGCCTTACCTGAACTCTTTTTTCAATTCCTGGCATGCTGGCGCAAGGCCCTCACCAGACTCACCTAAGGCCCCCATTTCTATGATTCCCAAGTCAACTGAGGAGGCCACTGACCCACAATCTTTTTGTCCTATTTCTCTGTTGAATGTGGACTTGAAGGTTTTGGGGAAAATTTTAAGCACACGGGTCAATAAATACCTTCAGATCCTCATTCACAGGTGGGCTTTGTGCCCGGTTGTCAGGCAGGAGACAACGTCTGCAAAGTAATCCACCTTATTCATATCCTCCATCAACATAAAATCCTAGGTTTTTTGTTCTCCTTGGATATTTGCAAAGCGTTCAATTTGCTTTCTTGGGACTACCTCCAATATGTTCTGACTCAGTGGGGATTTGGGACACACATCTTAGTATGGATTCAAGCTCTATATTTATCGCTATCAGCGTCCGTAAAATATGCAGGCTTTTTCTCCGACATTTCCTATATTTCAGGGTACTTGGCAGGGCTGCCCCTTGTCCCCAGCGCTTTTTATCTTGGCGCTGGAGCGATCAGGGCCAACATTGACATTTCAGGAGTGCCTTATGCTGGACCCCAGTATAAAGCCAATTTCTTTGCAGATGACACGCTTCTGCTTCTGTCAAACCCACTCAACTCCCTTCCTAACCTGCAACTTGTATTAGACCGATTTTCAGCCATCTCTGGCCTTCAAATTAACCCCTCCAAAACCACAGCTCTAAATGTCAACCTCCCTGCTGATGTGGTGCAGCATCTTCAGGAACATTTCCCATATCATTGGGCATCTCATTCGATTAAATATTTAGGCATCAAACTGACGCCTTCTTATTCTTCCTTGTTCTCCGCCAACTACTACCCCTTGTTGCGTGCCTTGACTGCCCTCATGCATGTGTGGCAATTTCCCACCCTTTCATGGATAGAAAGGATCTCTGCAGTCAAAATGACGATCCTACCCAAAGTTCTCTATTACTTTCACACTCTGCCACTTTGAGTACCCTCTTTCTTTCTTTGACTTTTGCAAAATCGAATGTCCTAGAGTCCCTAAATCTACTCTTTATACCCAAAGGCTACAAGGAGGCTTGGGGGTCCCCAATGTCTCTAAGTACTATACAAAGGCGCAGATTTCCCCGTTGACTATGCTCCACGCAGCTATGGATGTTCCTCTTTGAGTGTTACTTGAATTGCCTGACTGCGAATCGTCCTCGCTTCAAGCTCTGCTCTGGCTCCCTCACAACCCCCCCCCCCCGAGCCCTGTGCTGTTGCATGGCCTGCAGATTTGGGACTCAGTTCGCTATTCTGGTAATTTGAATTCCTCCTTTTTACCACTACCTCCTATCACTTACAATCCTCTTTTCCCTCCAGGTTTTGAGGAGCCTCAGGCATTCTCTTGGTGGCTCTCTCACGGCTACACATGGGTTCAAAACTTTCTATCCTCCCGCTCCTTTCTATCCTGGGAGACCGTCCAAGAAACACATGACGCACCGGCCAGAGAACGTTATCGCTTCCTTCAATTGAAACATTGGATCACTGCCCTGCGCCGCACGTCCACTTACCCATTTCAAAAGACTTTTTTTGAACATGCATGTCAGCATGGTCCTGGGTCCCCCGGCCTCATTTCGGCTATCTATGCATCTTTGAATGTACGTTCGACATCACCCCCCCTCTATATGGCCCAATGGGAAAGGGACCTCATGTCCCCCATAGACCTAGAAGACTGGAGTAAGGCTTTGAAAATGGTGGCCAAATGCTTATTTAATACAAAGACCCTAGAAGCAGCATATAAGGTCCTATACCGATGGTACTGGGTCCCGGCCCGCACAGCTCACGCTTTCCTGGGGAGTACTGATAGGTGTTTTCACAACTGTGGACAGCGGGGGGGATGTTATACATACCTGGTGGCCCTGCCCAAGACTGGTGTGGCTCTGGTCTAGGGTATTTGGCTTACTTCAGACCCTTTTCCATCTAACAGTCCATAGGGACGCTAAGTTAGCCCTATTACATTGTCCAATACCTGGTTTACACGCTCGCCGCATATCTATTTATAGTGGCTAAACAGACTATAGCTCAAGCCTGGAAGACCCAACGCATAGCTTTCTAGGGGGTGAGGACACATATGACTGCTATGTTGCTTCAGGAATGAATGTACAGTATTGTGAATAACTCACACACCAAATTTCTCAAAATTTAAGGACCATGGATATCTTAGGAGTTCACTCACTCCAAGCATCCTGTTTGGGCCTTGTATGATTCCTACCTGTGGGCTCCCGAGCCTGAGTTCTCTATTTCCCCCCTCTCGCCCCCTCTCCTACCTATGACCCCCTCTCTTCGCCTTTTCGCTCTCCTCGCTTTCTTTCTAGTTTCTCACTATCCTGATTCATGCAGTCGCCTCATATGGAGGGGAGGTTACAGGAGAAGAGCTTCCACTTCGGTGATGATTTTGGGGACATGGCATTTTATGCAGTATTCATTTTGTATACCATCCCCTATTTTCACTATGTTATAATATAATTGTGAACAGTGTTGCTCATTGGTAATGTTTACCCATTTTCTTGCCCCTGTGTGGGTGATCAATAAGCTTGGTTTATGAATCTCTTCTTTATTCTAAAAATTCAATAAACATATTGAAACAGAAAAAAAAAAAAAACTTTTCTAGATCTATTCTAAATCTATGGTCATGTTCATCAGGTCCCCTTCTATCTTCTTTCTTACAAAAAAAGGATTGTTCTGTGGGTGTCCATGTCACTTTCTGAATTTTCTTGAGAATAGGCTGTCCATTGATGGGGTCCTCTGAAAACTGCAGTGGCTGATGACATCAGAAAGAGACAGGTCTACTGTGTTGCTGGATCGATCGATCATGACTCTTGGAAGTGGTGCCAACAATGGACACTGATGGAAAACTTAGACGAGCAAAAAAAGGCTTCACAAAGTATTTTTCCTTAAATAACAGTCAGGTGCGTTAGTAGGAATTGAGAGGGAGGGACGAATATGCTTTTTGCTTTGCCTAAGAATGTTCTTTAAAATACATACAGCAACTGGTTTCATTTTAAAACACCACGTACCTTGTTGTGAATTGAAACCAGATTCAAAAATATTCCATGCTTCTCATATATAAGTGTATTAGGCCACATGACCAATCTGTGGTTTTGCTGTGTACTTCTACCTAAGCGTAGAGAGGAAATAACATTACACATAAATCTGAGTAGAAAGATGAATATGCTTTCCTTTGTATTGCTGGTAGCCTTTCTCCAGGTTTCAGGTAAGTTGAACAAAAGTTAATCTATTACAAAACATATATCTGCATTTTGTACTATAACATATATAACAAAAATATAGATACCTTGTGCCATGTAGTAGTGTTGAAGTTTTATGTAAGTGTCTCTAGTCTATACTTTTCCATAGACTTAAAGTGAATTTATGCCTTGAATACGAAAGTTAACTTGGGTGCACCCTCCTCTTCTGCAGCTTCCCTTTGCTTTGTTGCTGCTCAATTTCCACCTCTGAGACTAAAGAAAAATGCCCAGCATTAACGGGTATGTGGATCATATGTGGCTAACGCCATTTCATCCCACATGACAATCCTTATATTTGGTAATTGGTCATTTAGGAAACCAGGGCTGTCACATAAGAGCAGAGAGAGAGTCCTCAGCTCTGTGTAAGTGAAATTAAGCTTACATAGAGTTTCCTACCAAAGCTGTGAAGTGGGGAAAAAATGAAAAGGTAATTTTATGCTCCTTGAGAGGATGGTAGTTAAAGTCTATGTATAGTAAAAATGTTAAACAATAATAATAACATCTGGAAAAATTAGACCCTCTGTCAAGTTTTTTTTGCTGTCTTTGTCACAGCTACATAGGTTTATCCTCTCGCGCTTTCTTGTCCTGATGACCATTGCCACTGAAAAAATGATGTGAAATAAAAAATGTTTTGGCTTGTCACCAGAATAAGAGGTGGGGGTAAATGGGGAAACCTTTTCTAGTGACAGATGTCTAATAGAGAAGTTCTCCTCACTTTTGTACATATTTTTTCTCTCTCGCGCTTTTTGGGACAGGAATTTAAAGTAAAGTAAAATCTCCCCAACAGAAACAACAACAATGGTCTATGCATACTTCTTAGGGCTCATGTATGATCTCATCTATCTATCTATGTGCAGAGGCCCCTTGGTGACTTTTGGTCTTCTCACCACATGCGCAGATTATTAATTAAGTGAAGTAAATGGATTCTAGACCTCTGTCGGTTACAATACTGGATAGATCCCAGATCCCAAGTAGACAACATAAATATACAGTAAATTGAAAAACACACCAAAATCTCCTTTGCAATCATACATCTTATTCAAAAGTTGTGATAAGGTTGGACCCAAATGTAACATTTTGGGTACTGTTTTACTAGCTTATTCCCAGTGGTGTTTGAATAGAATAAACACCTTTCTGGGAGTTAAATTCTGTTTAAGGTAGATTTTAAGATAGGTACTAGGTTTTAATAGAAGGTTAGGTGTTAAGGGTTCAGCAGATGGAATATCTCAAGCCAAAGATTTTTTATTTTGGGTTTGGATAACATATGGAAAACTTAAAAATCTTGTCAGCCTTTAATTTGCTGTGTTCCTTTGGAAAGATTTACTTACACTTCCTGTCTGGAAAATAAACAAGGGAATGAAAAGAAATTTCTCCAAAGTGAGGGCATATACCTTCTTAGGGCCAGTGTTGATGGGATTCAATGGGCAAATGCAGTGTGATTTTGATATCAGTTCAAGAGGCTTCTGAGATCATTAAGAGTTCAGTACAGGTGCAGTTTACCTGCAGTTGGCCTGGCTTTGACCTGCTTCAATTGCTTTTGAATTCCAATAGAATTGTATTTAGGAGAAGTAAATCTAGAATAATAAAAAAAAGCCAATAAAAAGAGGCCAATGGAAATGCTCCTTTCTATTCCTGTTCTAGATTATGAAATGTGATTTTTAAAGCATTTGTGCACTTTTTACACCCATGACAGGTCAGAACCATATAAAGTCTACAGAAAAATGTATATATAATCCAGTGTAGCACTGACCCCCGCAGGAGCTGCTGTATTTTAATTGGGCCTGGACTCTGCTTCGTTTCCCCTTTGATTTCTCTCAGTCCCCCTGACACAGCTGTGGTGTAATAGTGTGCAGTAAAGACTCTAAAGACAATTTCACAATATACAATGTAATATACCTTTTTATCTTTACCTTTGGTCTCCACTTGGTCGATAATGCAAAGGAAAACAACACTCACACAATTCTACTTAAACAAGAACTTTGTTTACTGTATTTGCTTTAAAGTAGAATACTACAATAGTTGTACTGTCAGACCAACGTAATCTGACAGTCAACTGACTTTAGCTTACAAAGATATTATACAGATGTAAAGTGTTTGAAATAACTTGCTAGTAATGTGCTAAGGAAAATAAGACAAATGGCAGAATGACTTGATTTCACTATGAGCACTGTCCTATCCTTTGCACGCTTTGTAACTATAAGGAAATCAAATGCTTATTTAATAAAGTATAGTACAATATTTAGGGAGCTCCCATTATCTGATATCACAGTAACACTTAATATGGCAATGAAACACAAAGCCTTGTGTTTTATTAGACAGTCCTTCTTTTCTTCTTTCTTCTGCTAGCTATGAATAAAGTGAATTTGTAATCCAATGGTTAATGACTCCTGATAAAAGCAAGCTGGATATTTAATCAAAGTTATGATAAAGCAGTACTGCAGCTATCTCTAATGCCAATGACACAGTACCAGATCCTCAATGAGACACAGGCCCGGGGCCTAGTTTTAGCTCAGTCTAATCCTCTTGACTTTGCTTGTGGGACTATGGATCCCAGCAACTCTGTATTGTACAGATAAATGTGTAAAAGTGCATCAAGAAAACTTTTTGGGCAACAGCCCTCTCACCGAACCAGGACAGTGTTGTCAGAAAGTTCCACTCTGGTGTACAGGGTCCTGTCTCCAGCCGGCCGGCACCTCTGCGCTGCTCCGCTCCATACAACGAGACGCTCCGACACTCAGATGTCTCCGACGGGCTCCTTTGGCCCCTTCCCAGTCTTGCCCCGCCGTCAGCCCAGCTCTCTGGTGTGTCACAGTATCGCTGCTCGGATTGCTCTTCCGTGGAGGTAGGCCACACTGCGCTGGAGACCTCACACAGATCCTCCCAGGCTGGCCATGCGTTTCCAAGAGAGCCAAGATGGCTGCGTCAAGCTCTTTCATAATCTTCCCACAATGCAGTTCTGTTCTCCTGATGTTCATGGGAGTTAATGGGCATTATGGGTAGGTCAAGTTAATGTCCAATGTAAACAAACAAACACTTCCATGTTAACTTCTTGAACGATGAAAAATAAAGATGCAGTCCTTTCATATTTTGGCCGCTAGATGGCGCCAGATGCTAAGCTATAACATACATTAAGTTATATATCAAAAATGTGACCTCTACACCAGTACATATCTTGAATGTTCTAGCAGTTCCCGGCAGGAGCCCACATCATCTGACAGGGGTGCAGAACAAATACTGCTCTAGGCCAGCACAAGCCTGGTAGTAGAGAGATGAGTCTTTTATGTAGAACATGTAGTTCACTACATTTAACATTTTGGTTGTGAGCAAAGGAAACCTTTTCTGAAAAAACATGGAAATCCCCATTCCTTCTTTTTATCAAGAAAGGTTTACTTTACATATTTCTTGCCTACTAAGTGATTCAAATGCATAATTATCTGGTCATTTCTAATGGTATAACCAAAAGCAAAATGAAAATATAGGAAATAAGCTTTCACTTACGCACTCATTGCTGGGGATTTTCTGAACTCCAGCCAAACAGATAAACACACAAATAAAATACATATATGGTCAGTGGTTGACTTGTCAAAGGATTTGCATTTCTAAAGAAATAAAAAGAGAGAGGGGCGCACCGGCCATGTGCATTATCTTTTGTAAAACATTTATTGAATAAAATGATAAAAGAAATTACTCACAAGCAGTAGTAAAATCTGGTGTCATAAAACTCGAGCAACAACAAGCAGCTTAGTGGTGATGATGAGCGAAGCCTTCCAAAGGTCTTAGAGGAACATGTAAGCTTCACTACTAGCTGACGCGTATTATGGTTGCAATACATTATTGTTCAGAGGGAACGTAATCTAGTTAAAATTCGTGCTGCTATTAATACCTTGCAAGAGAACCTGTCCACATTCTTGGATGTGACTACTTTTGAGAGTTGGGATCTCAAGATCAATGAACAGATGATGGCCTATGAAACTAGCCTTATCAGCAAAAAGTCAGGGAAGTTTGAGCGAGACAGGTTGGACTACCTCAACAATAGGGAGTTCAGCTGGAAGAAACCCAGGCTTCCTGCCGATAAGGTCAAAGGTCCAATTAATTCCAATAATAGGCCCGACAAGAGTAACAATACTAATACCAACAAAAATAAAAACAAAAACAAAAATTATAAAATCAATAGAAATAATCACATCAATAATGGGCTCATACATCCCACCATTTCATCTCAGGCTGTACATCCATCCCAGCCTCAGCGTACTGGGTACACTGATGACCCTAGTCACACCAAGAATGGTAAACTACACAGTAAGATTAATAAACATTCGCTCATTAAGAGCAACCTAAATGTACACAACAGACGTCAACCGTCCACTAGGGATTGCACAAATGGGAATAAAGACTCCCATTCAGCTTCATTTTCCAACCTAGCTGGCCCTTCGATAGCGGAAGGTCCAGACATTAGACCTACCAACCCCTCACCTCTTGGGAGAGAGTATCCTGTTACTTGTGCAGTCGCACTACCGCCCCCTACTAGTAGGCCTGGGGTCACCCCTTTAGCTATTGACTGTGGGATAGTGTTTGATCCGTCCTTAACCACTCATAATCCCTTCACTATTCTGGAAAATCTAGAATCTGACCTCAACAGTGGTAGCATAGCAAATGTTACACCCCCATTGACTTTTTTAGAAATGGAAGTTGCAAGAATGGAGGGGCCTGCAACGGAGAACGAGATCTTGTACCCTCCGCCACATGTTCTGTCAACAACAAAAAAGTCAAGGAAACGGGAGGAGGAACAAGAAGGGGTAGAAGAGGAGGAAAGGGGCATAAAAAGAGGCAGAGTTTAAAGTGCACTCATGCCACTATTAAAATCTATAATTTGTCTAGTTCCGTGTTTACTGATGCTGAGCTAGATTTGCTTAAAAAAGGTCTCAACTATGCTCCTCCTAGCGTTCCCAATTTATTTGAGCTATTTGTCGATCTCAATAAGTATATACGTAAACTTACCCTCCAACGGTATTACTTATTGAAGGACAATGGCAAGACCTCTGCAACCATGAATAAGATCGCTGAGTCATCACCCTGTTCCTCTACGAGCAGGGATATAGAAGATGACTCTGCCCTGGATATCTTAGAGGAACTATATGCAGAGGCAGAGCATAACGAGCTACCACCATCCCTCCATAAGCATCCTAGCGATACAGCCATAGTCCACACCTCCTTTGCACCTAAATCCTCATTCTTCCCACATTGGGCCAAAGGCAAATACATATCGACCTTTTATGATGTGGTCTTTGAATCTTTTAAAACAAGATTTCATAACACCAATACCAAAGGTAATAAATTCAACAAACATCTTGATCCGCTGGGGCTATCTGTCAATAGCCTTAAACAGAATCAAGATGTCATCATTCGGAAAGCCGACAAGGGCGGTAGCCTGGTCATCCAGAATAGAGAGGACTATATTGCCGAAGCAATGAGACTATTGGGGGACACGGATACCTATGTCAGACTCAATAGAGATCCCAGTATTGAATACACGAAAGATCTGAAACTACTCCTAGACAAGGCCCTACTGGATGGGGTCCTTACCAAAAGCGAGTATCACTTCCTCTACAACAGACATGCTTTAACCCCACATTTCTATCATATACCTAAGGTGCATAAGAGTGAGGTCAATCCTCCGGGTAGGCCTATTATTGCAGGTATTGATAGTATTACAAGCAATGTGGGGTGCTATGTCGATCATTTCTTGCAGGGAATAGTGACCAGCCTTCCATCTTTCGTCAGGGATTCGAGCCATATGCTGGAAATACTGTCCCATTATGTTTGGCAACCTAGGTACAAATGGCTTTCCCTAGATGTAGCCTCGCTCTATACATCTATTGACCACATCTATGGCCTTAGGGCGGTCAATCACTACCTGTCCAAAGAGGGTGCACTCAATTCAGTGCAGGCTAAATTTGTACTCGACTGTGTTGAATACTCCCTCACGCACAACCACTTTTCTTTTCTTGGAGAGCACTATTTGCAGAAGAAGGGCACTGCTATGGGGGCCAGGTTCGCCCCAAGCTATGCTAACATCTTCATGGGTTATTGGGAAGAACAGTTCATTTGGAACAATAACCCATATGGGGCGAACCTGGTCCTCTACTCCAGATATATTGATGACATCCTTATCATTTGGGATGGGTCTGATCAGGAATTAAATCTCTTCCTTGACCACTGCAGAGAGAACCCTTTCGGGATCAGTTTCACTCATGTCATCAGTAGTGAGAGCCTTGTCTTTTTGGATCTTGAACTTAGGAGTGACTTTGATGGTAATATCCTCTCTAGAACACATTTTAAACCCAGTGGTGGTAACTCCTTCTTGCATGCTGATAGCAATCACCATCCTAGATGGATCAGAAATGTCCCGTTTGGACAGTTCTGCCGCCTGAAGCGTACTTGCACTAAGAAAAGTGACTACTTAGAGCAGAGCAAGGTCCTTAGTAATAAGTTCTTAGACAAGGGATATGATCCCACCCTCATTGAGACTGCCTTCAATAAATATGCTCTTTTGTATGATGAAACTGCGATATATGATCCACCATCTGGTCCCACCATCAACCAGGACACCATACAAACCCGGTTTTCCACACAATACACCAACAAAGCCTTTGAAATACAAAGTATTTTACGGAAAAGCTGGAGTATTTTAAAGCGTGATCCAGTGCTAAGTGAGTACCTTTCTGATGGACCAAATATAGTATATAGGAAACCACGAGACCTGAGAGGCCTTATAGCCCCTAGTATGGTGAGGGAACCCATAAATAGGTCCACAAACGCATGGTCAACTATTTTTGACCAAAAGGGCAGCTACAAATGCAGTGTCAAGAACTGTGGCACATGTCAATACATGTGGCACAGAAAAAAGACAGTCACTGGCAGAGACGGGAGGATCCACCATTTGAAGCAGTTCATCAACTGCGGGACGGACTACGTAGTCTATGGCATTCTTTGCCCATGCGGTCGCCTTTATGTTGGCCGCACTTCCCGCCCCATGAGAGTACGCATTGGCGAACACAAATGTGACATCACGAATACACGGGTCAAGTATCCAGTCCCCCGGCATTTTCAGGAAGTCCATCAAGGTGATCCGTCAGGTATGAAAGTATTTGGGATAGAGTCCATTGGAGGTAGCCTCGATAGGGGTAGAAGACACCAAAGGCTTTGCAAACGCGAAGCCTATTGGATCTTCACCCTCGGGAGTATGACCCCCGGGGGCCTGAATGAGGACCCTGAGGTCCATAAAATCACGTGATTCCGCAGTGCCCACCCATGATGCTACCATATGCCACTGCCATTCTCTCCACACACACTCATACATACACACCTTTCCGTGCCCCTTCTGTCTTTGAGATCAGGTCGGCTTTGTCTGTTGGTATCTACTAGGTTTTGTAACCAGTGTATTATATTACTCATGTTCTAGTGATCTATGATTAGTGTACTACCATTAGTGTTTTCTAGTTCTCTACTCATTTTTACTAATATAATAACATCATTGCTGTGTTACCTTTAGTGATATGTTTAGCATCAATATGATAAAGGTATTCTTTTGTTAGTGACAAGTCTGTCACTCTGCATATGTTGCACACAGTGGTGAGGAAGGGGCCGCTTGGTATTTTGCCCATGCTAGGGTAACACGGTCCCCCCCCCCCCCCTCCCCCTCTCCTGTGGGGTTTATTAGTATTATCACCTGCATACTAATACCAAGCGGTCATCATGCCAGCTACTGGTTGTGCCACATGTGTCCACTCCTTCGATACCACCCCTGTGTACATATACATATATATTAATTTCCCTTGATTTACACAACCTCCTCATTCACCCGGGGTTGGTTCATGATATGTCAGTGATATGGGCACGTACATGTGCTGATTGGCATATGGAATGTGCACCTACATTAATTAATGTTTGATTTATCTATACACATTATATGCGTGTATATATATGTATGTGCATTTATATGTATAATATCAACAATGGTTTCAATGCTATGTGTGATATAATTTAGTATTTATTCACTTTCCCACTTCTCTTCAGGTGCATACTCTGCACTATACAAGAGAATGAACTATGCATAGTGTATTTTCTGTATGATAGTGGCGTCCTTTACTTCATCAGTACCTCTAGAGTTTTTGTATGTCACACTTTTGGCAATGGGTAGCGCAGCTACAGTCAGTGGGGCGGACCTATGGTTGGGCTGGCGTCGGGTTGATTCTGCGCTGTGCCAGCCCCTTTTCCATTGAGTGTTTGCCCCCAGTAACATGGCGCCGAACGACTCATTGCCGCTTACGTCACTCGCAAGCGACAGCAGGCGCGGAGGAAGTGACGCGCACTGCCTCTTCCTCCTGTCTGGAACGCAAGCACACTGGCGTGCGTTCCAACATAGAAAAACACGCGGAAACGATCGGCGAGCGGCTCTCATACACAGAGCCGCTCACACAGAGATCAGGATCGGGCATGGAAGGTACAGCGCCTTGTTACATTAAGTTAGCCTGCTATCTACAATGACTACTTCCCCTGCTAAAGGTGCACTTTCCCCGTGCCACTCTGGACATTGTGCCGCTATCACTGTATGTCATGTGTACTTCTGGTTTACTTTTGCTGTGGTTTGTTGACATTTTCAACCACATTGACACCCTTTTGATTGTAGATTATACATTTATATCCTACATCATTCTCAATTCCTTATTTACATTCATTTACTATGTATTATTCTTTATTCAATCTTTTACATTGAATTTAATTTAATTTTAATTTTAATTTTAATTTTATCTCATTTTATTTATTTATTTTCATCTATTTAGCATTTATCACCATCTATTCACTTGCACAAGTGAGTTGCCTATGAGGGAGGGATTCTTCAAGGGGGAGGGGCCCCACAAGTCCGCCCTACTCCACTGACTGGGCCTTTTGGCACATACACTATATATATATACAGGGAGTGTTGAAGGAGGGTTCACTGCTGAGCTCTGATGAAGAAGGGACGTGCCCTTCGAAACGCGTCAGCTAGTAGTGAAGCTTACATGTTCCTCTAAGACCTTTGGAAGGCTTCGCTCATCATCACCACTAAGCTGCTTGTTGTTGCTCGAGTTTTATGACACCAGATTTTACTACTGCTTGTGAGTAATTTCTTTTATCATTTTATTCAATAAATGTTTTACAAAAGATAATGCACATGGCCGGTGCGCCCCTCTCTCTTTTTATTTCTTTGTTTGTTAGGATTCCCCATCCTTGAGGGCAGCAAGGCCTG
Organism: Aquarana catesbeiana; assembly: GCF_042186555.1. Taxonomy (NCBI): domain Eukaryota; kingdom Metazoa; phylum Chordata; class Amphibia; order Anura; family Ranidae; genus Aquarana; species Aquarana catesbeiana. The sequence goes on from NC_133336.1 coordinate 178,020,076, forward strand.
TGTCGTCCTTCCATCCATCTGGTTGACCACTTGTGCGCAGGAGTCTATTTCTTCTTTTTTTGTATCGATTTGCATTTCTAGTCTGGAGATTTAGACAGTCCTGACAGTGCAGCCAGTCTGGAACAAAATTGGTGCTAGGCACTGTACTTAGATCCTAATCCTGTAAACAACAACAGCAGTAGAACTTCATGCTCGAGCACAAAAATGGAGATTATCCCAAAACGTAGGACCAAAGAGTAGAGCTAAAAAGACCATAATGAAATTAGCAAACAGTGCACTGATCTAAAAATCCATAATCCTTTATTGTTGGTGACAATGAGACAACAAGAGAACAAAGGTAACCAATGCGTTTCACGGACCAGTTTACCCTCCTTCATCAGGGTCTGGGCTTAATGTTAAGGTTTCCCAGATGGACTCTATAGAATCTCCAGTAATCTCCCTTAACAGAAGTAAGCATGCCATTGCCTTTTTATATATATGCCTGAAATTTAGCTTTGCTTAATGTTTTATAAGATTCTGTATTGTTTTCTGCAGCTCAAGATCATGCCACGGAGAAAGTGTTTGGACTTCTAAACCATTCTGTCCAGCTTTCCAGCCACCAGACTCTGACAGCCCCTACAGAAGAATTTGTGTGGACATTTACATCTGAAGGGAAGACAGTCAAGGTGGCAGCAATAAAAAATGGCAAGCTGGCTAAATACGCTGATCAATTTGCTGACCGTATAAAGACACTTCATAATGGAGCCACACTGGTTATTGAACAGCTGACACTAAAGGATTCTGGGAAATATATGGCTGACATCACACTTACAACTAAACAATCCCATGAACAGTCATTTATTCTCTCTGTATATGGTAGGTATTTACTTTTAACAGATATATAAAGTGCAGGGCCCAAACAAATTGGCATTTCTGTCTCCCTTTGTGGCCTCACTGGTAGCATATGCTCTTTGCGTTTTAATACTTTTCCTCTCTGAAGTCTTTAGGCCAGTCATGGGACACTGCAGAGTCTTTTTTATCTTTGACTCTTCTTTTGGTTGGGCAGTCCATACTGATATAAAGAGGGGTGCTGATTTATGTCAGTGACGCTCTCTGCACCAGTAAATTACAGTATGAATGAAGGGTATTGTAGTGCCAGGATGCCCAGAACTTACAGCATGTGCTCAGTCTCCTGGGTTGAGTAAGACTGGGGTTCATCCAACGTGGACATCCTGTGGTGAAGTACAGCAGGGAACAGCTCCAAACAGAAGGTGCGTATTGCAGCCTAAGCTTTTTCTTCTTCTTGCTCAGGCTGGGGGACATGAGCAATACAAGTTTAACCCATAGTTAGGCTTTAGGAGTCTGAAGGAAGAATTGTTCTACTTGAACACAGCAACCAATATGGTACCCTTTTACCTTTCAGTAAAACTTTCAAATGTTTTGCTCAAAATGAAAACATACTTGATTGGCTTCTGTCGGTACCAAAGAAAGTTCTTGTTTTTAGATATTTTCCACTCAGAGGTGTAACAGTGCTCTTTGTACCTACAGTTCACTCTGAGTCCACCTATAGCTAAACTGCTAATATGTGTAATGGGGTGGCTGGATGGAGAGTTTTATACCCTTCAGATGTATACAGCAATTCTTTGTTTGTTGTATATAGCGCGAAAGTTGATAATGCAGAAATGGTTCCCCCAACTTACTCTTTGTGGGTAAAATCAGTAAATGAAGTTTTGCAAAGCGAACATATGGTTTATTAATATAGGGGATGCCCATATAAATTTATAAAACTCTGGGGCAAATGGTTAGACACTCCATGGCTGATTTCATCACAATTAGAGATAGGTTGTAGCACATAAACAGGACTCTCCTGCGCCTTTTTTTTCTTCTTGGAATTGGAGGGGAATAATAAAGTACACAGAAGCGAATGAATGGAAGTTTGTAAGATTATCACACATGTTAGGATTGGTGGAGGTGTTAGGATATACTATACAAGGAGATTTCAAAAATGATTTAATACTAAATGGAATATGGGAAATTGTGGAGAATCTCTCAAATATTTAGAGAGTCATACATATGTTATATTTATAAAATATATATACTATATATATATATATATATACATACTGTGTGTGTGTGTGTGTGTATATATATATATATATATATATATATATATATATATATATATATATATATATACACACACAGTGGGGACAGAAAGTATTCAGACCCCCTTACATTTTTCACTCTTTGTTATATTGCAGCCATTTACTAAAATCATTTAAATTCATTTTTTTCCTCATTAATGTACACACCCCATATTGACAGAAAAACACAGAATTGTTGAAATTTTTGCAGATTTATTAAAAAAGAAAGACTGAAATATCACATGGTCCTAAGTATTCAGACCCTTTGCTGTGACACCCATATATTTAACTCAGGTGCTGTCCATTTCTTCTGATCATCCTTGAGTGGTTCTACACCTTCATTTGAGTCCAGCTGGGTTTGATTATACTTATTGGACTTGATTAGGAAAGCCACAAACCTTTCTATATAAGACCTTACAGCTCACAGTGCATGTCAGAGCAAATGAGAATTGTGAGGTCAAAGGAACTGCCTGAAGAGCTCAGAGACAGAATTGTGGCAAGGCACAGATCTGGCCAAGGTTACAAAAAAATTCTGCTGCACTTAACCACTTGCCGACCGCCTCACGACGGTATACGTCGGCAGAATGGCATGGGCAGGCAGAATCACGTACCCGTACGTGATCTGCCTCCCGCTGGCGGGGGGTCCGACCGGACCCCCCCGGTGCCCGAGGCGGTCGGCTTTTGTCCAGCGGCGATCGTAGGTGAGGGGGAGGCCATCCATTCGTGGCCCCCCCCCTCGCGATCGCCGCCGGCCAATGAAATCATTCCTATGCTGCTGTATGGTAAACAGCAGCAAAGGAAATTATGTCATCTCTCCTCGGCTCGGCATTTTCCGTTCCGGCGCCGAGGAGAGAAGACTGTAATGTGAGTGCACAACATACACACAGTAGAACATGCCAGGCACACAATACACCCCCGATCTCCCCCCGATCCCCCCCCCCCCGTCACACTGACACCAAGCAGTTTTTTTTTTTCTGATTACTGCATGGTGTCAGTTTGTGACAGTTAGTGTGGTGGGGCAGTTAGTATTAGCCCCCTTTAGGTCTAGGGTACCCCACTAACCCCCCCTAATAAAGTTTTAACCCCTTGATCACCCCCTGTCGCCAGTGTCACTAAGCAATCCTTTTTCTGATCGCTGTATTAGTGTCGCTGATGACGCTAGTAAGTGAGGTAAATATTTAGGTTCACCGTCAGCGTTTTATAGCGTCAGGGACCCCCATATACTACCTAATAAAGGTTTTAACCCCTTGATTGCCCCCTAGTTAACCCTTTCACCACTGATCACCGTATAACTGTTACGGGTGACGCTGGTTAGTTCGTTTATTTTTTATAGTGTTATATGCGTTGCCCCAGGCAGTGTCAGATTAGCTCCAGTACCGTTAACACCCACGCACGCACGCAGCATACGCCTCCCTTAGTGGTATAGTATCTGAACGGATCAATATCTGATCTGATCAGATCTATACTAGCGTCCCCAGCAGTTTAGGGTTCCCAAAAACGCAGTGTTAGCGGGATCAGCCCAGATACCCGCTAGCACCTGCGTTTTGCCCCTCCACCCGGCCCAGCCCAGGCCACCCAAGTGCAGTATCGATCGATCACTGACACTTACAAAAGACTAAACGCATAACTGCAGCGTTCGCAGAGTCAGGCCTGATCCCTGCGATCGCTAACAGTTTTTTGGTAGCGTTTTGGTGAACTGGCAAGCACCAGCGGCCTAGTACATCTCGGTCATAGTCAAACCAGCACTGCAGTAACACTTGGTGATGTGGCGAATCCCATAAGTGCAGTTCAAGCTGGTGAGGTGGCAAGCACAAGTAGTGTCCCGCTGCCACCAAGAAGAAGACAAACAGGCCCGTCGTGCCCATAATGCCCTTCCTGCTGCATTCGCCAATCCTAATTGGGAACCACCACTTCTGCAGCGCCCGTAATTCCCCCATTCACATCCCCAACCAAATGCAGTCGGCTGCATGAGAGGCATTTTCTTTATGTTCTCCAGAGTACCCCTACCCAACGAACCCCCCCAAAAAAGATGTTGTGTCTGCAGCAAGCGCGGATATAGGCGTGACACCCGCTATTATTGTCCCTCCTGTCCTGATAATCCTGGTCTTTGCATTGGTGAATGTTTTGAACGCTACCATACACTAGTTGAGTATTAGCGTAGGGTACAGCATTGCACAGACTAGGCGCACTTTCACAGGGTCTCCCAAGATGCCATCGCATTTTGAGAGACCCGAACCTGGAACCGGTTACAGTTATAAAAGTTAGTTTATTGTTAACCATTTTTTTGTCTTCAGGTACGCCATTCACGACTTTGAGTGGTTATACCAGAATGATGCCTGCAGGTTTAGGTATCATCTTGGTATCATTCTTTTCAGCCAGCGGTCGGCTTTCATGTAAAAGCAATCCTAGCAGCTAATTAGCCTCTAGACTGCTTTTACAAGCAGTGGCAGGGAATGCCCCCCCCCACTGTCTTCCGTGTTTTTCTCTGGCTCTCCTGTCTCAACAGGGAACCTGAGAATGCAGCCGGTGATTCAGCCAGCTGACCATAGAGCTGATTAGAGACCAGAGTGGCTCCAAACATCTCTATGGCCTAAGAAACCGAAAGCTACGAGCATTTTGTGACTTAGATTGTAAACAGCGCCATTGGGAAATTGGGAAAGCATTTTATCACACCGATCTTGGTGTCGTCAGATGCTTTGAGGGCAGAGGAGAGATCTAGGGTCTAATAGACCCCAATTTTTTCAAAAAAGAGTACCTGTCACTACCTATTGCTATCATAGGGGATATTTACATTCCCTGAGATAACAATAAAAAGGATTAAAAAAAAAAATGAAAGGAACATTTTAAAAATAAGATAAAAAAGCAAATAAAATAATAAAGAAAAAAAACAAAAAAAAACACCCCTGACGCCCCCTGCTCTCGCGCTAAGGCGAACGCAAGCGTTGGTCTGGCGTCAAATGTAAACAGCAATTGCACCATGCATGTGAGGTATCACCGCGAAGGTCAGATTGAGGGCAGTAATTTTAGCAGTAGACCTCCTCTGTAAATCTAAAGTGGTAACCTGTAAAGGCTTTTAAAGGCTTTTAAAAATGTATTTATTTTGTTGCCACTGCACGTTTGTGCGCAATTGTAAAGTATGTCATGTTTGGTATCAATGTACTCGGCCTAAGATCATCTTTTTTATTCCATCAAACATTTGGGCAATATAGTGTGTTTTAGTGCATTAAAATTTAAAAAAGTGTGTTTTTTCCCCAAAAAATGCGTTTTGAAAAATCGCTGCGCAAATACTGTGTGAAAAAAAAAAATGAAACACCCACCATTTTAATCTGTGGGGCATTTGCTTTAAAAAAATATATAATGTTTGGGGGTTCAAAGTAATTTTCTTGCAAAAAAAAATAATTTTTTTATGTAAACAAAAAGTGTCAAAGGGCTTTGTCTTCAAGTGGTTAGAAGAGTGGGTGATGATAAGCTTCTAAATGTTGTGCAAAAAAAATGAGGACAGTTCAAAACCCCCCCAAATGACCCCATTTTGGAAAGTAGACACCCCAAGCTATTTGCTGAGAGGCATGTCGAGTCCATGGAATATTTTATATTGTGACACAAGTTGCGGGAAAGAGACAATTTTTTTTTTTTTTTTGCACAAAGTTGTCACTAAATGATATATTGCTCAAACATGCCATGGGAATATGTGAAATTGCACCCCAAAATATATTCTGTTGCTTCTCCTGAGTACGGGGATACCACATGTGTGAGACTTTTTGGGAGCCTAGCCGCGTACAGGACCCCGAAAACCAAGCACTGCCTTCAGGCTTTCTAAGGGCGTAAATTTTTGATTTCACTCTTCACTGCCTATCACAGTTTTGGAGGCCATGGAATGCCCAGGTGGCACAACCCCCCCCCCCAAATGACCCCATTTTGGAAAGTAGACACCCCAAGCTATTTGCTGAGAGGTATAGTGAGTATTTTGCAGACCTCACTTTTTGTCACAAAGTTTTGAAAATTGAAAAAAGAAAAAAAAAGTTTTTTCTTGTCTTTCTTCATTTTCAAAAACAAATGAGAGCTGCAAAATACTCACCATGCCTCTCAGCAAATAGCTTTGGGTGTCTACTTTCCAAAATGGGGTCATTTGGGGGGGTTTTGTGCCACCTGGGCATTCCATGGCCTCCGAAACTGTGATAGGCAGTGAAGAGTGAAATAAAAAATTTACACCCTTAGAAATCCTAAAGGCGGTGATTGGTTTTCGGGGCCCCATACCCGGCTAGGCTCCCAAAAAGTCCCACACATGTGGTATCCCCATACTCAGGAGAAGCAGCTAAATGTATTTTGGGGTGCAATTCCACATATGCCCATGGCCTGTGTGAGCAATATATCATTTAGTGACAACTTTTTGTAATTCTTTTTTTTTTTTTGTCATTATTCAATCACTTGGGACAAAAAAAATGAATATTCAATGGGCTCAACATGCCTCTCAGCAATTTCCTTGGGGTGTCTACTTTCCAAAATGGGGTCATTTGGGGGCGTTTTGTACTGCCCTGCCATTTTAGCACCTCAAGAAATGACATAGGCAGTCATAAACTAAAAGCTGTGTAAATTCCAGAAAATGTACCCTAGGTTGTAGACGCTATAACTTTTGCGCAAACCAATAAATATACGCTTATTGACATTTTTTTTACCAAAGACATGTGGCCAAATACATTTTGGCCTAAATGTATGACTAAAATTGAGTTTATTGGATTTTTTTTATAACAAAAAGTAGAAAATATCATTTTTTTTCAAAATTTTTGGTCTTTTTCCGTTTATAGCGCAAAAAATAAAAACCGCAGAGGTGATCAAATACCATCAAAAGAAAGCTCTATTTGTGGAAAGAAAAGGACGCAAATTTCGTTTGGGTACAGCATTGCATGACCGCGCAATTGGCAGTTAAAGCAACGCCGTGCCAAATTGTAAAAAGTGCTTTGGTCAGGAAGGGGGTAAATCCTTCCGGGGCTGAAGTGGTTAAGGTTCCTAAGAGCACAGTGGCCTCCATAATCCTTAAATGGAAGATGCTTGGGACGACCAGAACCCTTCCTAGAGCTGGCCGTCTGGCCAAATTGAGCTATCGGGGGAGAAGAGCCTTGGTGAGAGAGGTAAATAAGAACCCAAAGATCACTGTGGCTGAGCTCCAGAGATGCAGTCGGGAGGTGGGAGAAAGTTGTAGAAAGTCAAGCATCACTGCAGCCCTCCACCAGTCGGGGTTTTATGGCAGAGTGGCCCAACGGAAGACTCTCCTCAGTGCAAGACACATGAAAGCCTGCATGGAGTTTGCTAAAAAACACCCGATGGACTCCAAGATGGTGAGAAATAAGATTCTCTGGTCTGATGAGGTCAAGATAGAACTTTTTGGCCTTAATTCTAAGAGGTATGTGTGGAGAAAAACAGGTACTGCTCATCATCTGTCCAATACAGTCCCAACAGTGAAGCATGGTGGTGGCAGCATCATGCTGTGGGGGTGTTTTTCAGCTGCAGGGACAGGACGACTGGTTGCAATCAAGGGAAAGATGAATGCGGCCAAGTACAGGGATATCCTGGACGAAAACCTTCTCCAGAGTGCTCAGGACCTCAGACTGGGCCAAAGGTTTACCTTCCAACAAGACAATGACCCTAAGCACACAGCTAAAATAATGAAGGAGTGGCTTCACAACAACTTTGTGACTGTTCTTGAATGGCCCAGCCAGAGCCCTGACTTAAACCCAATTGAGCATCTCTGGAGAGACCTAAAAATGTCTGTCCACCAACGTTTACCATCTAACCTGACAGAACTGGAGAGGATCTGCAAGGAGGAATGGCAGAGAATCCCCAAATCCAGGTGTGAAAAACTTGTTGCATCTTTCCCAAAAAGACTCATGGCTTTATTAGATCAAAAGGGTGCTTCTACTAAATACTGAGCAAAGGGTCTGAATACTTAGGACCATGTGATATTTCAGTTTTTCTTTTTTAATAAATCTGCAAAAATGTCAACAATTCTGTGTTTTTCTTTCAATATGGGGTGCTGTGTGTACATTAATGAGGAAAAACATGAACTTAAATGATTTTAGCAAATGGCTGCAATATAACAAAGAGTGAAACATGTAAGGGGGTCTGAATACTTTCCATCCCCACTGTGTGTATATATATATATATATATATATATATATATATATATATATATATAATATTTAAAATTAACTGATGTTTAACAGCTTTTTTTCTGATTGCAGAGCCTGTCCCAGCCCCATCTTTAGAACCTGAATTGGAGAAGAAAACCGACAACTGGTGTAATATGACTGTTCATTGTTCTGTCCCAACAAACCTTTCAGTAGTGTCCTATATCTGGAAATACAGACATGGAGGCTCTGCTTATCAACAGTATAATAGTACTGGAGACACAGTTCAGATGTCACTACAGCCTGAGTCCTGGGACATGGACCTCCTGTGCATAGTACACAACCTTGCGGACCAGAAGAATGTTACTTTAAATTTACAGCCAATCTGTGTACTAGGTAAGACAATGGGAGGGTAAGCCAATTTCACCCACTAGTATGACCAATGTTGTTAGATGCTGGAGAGATGGACCACCCAACAATTTAATTTATTTCCTATGGGCACAGAGGGCATTGTGCTCAGATCTGAATGCTTACAGAGGAGTGGCACATCCTCTATCCCTAGTTTGTGCGAACACACCTTTGGAAAATGAGGCAGGAACTATGGTGGGGAGATCTCGCTGCTGGAGTTCTCAAAACAAAAAGAAGCCCATGGGGGACTTGGCAACTGCTCATTGTGGAGAGTGGGATGGCCTTTAAAATTTGATGCTGTGTTATAACTGCTAATTAAATTAGGAAACGTTTGGTTTAATTCTGCTCTCATTTAATAACTTCATACTACAATCTATCATTGTCACCAGCTAGGAAACACCCCTGCAAAAACTGCTGATAAAAGCCTATGTGTGCATGGACACATAGGATAACATGCTGGGGAGTTTATTGACTGCAGAAAAAAAACGTCTGAAGCCAAAAACAGCAGCTGTAAAAACATCCAGTGTGCATGAGGCCTAAGACACACTCATAGTTCACATAGACTTCCAACTTGTAAAATTTCTGTGCCATAGCACACTAAAAATTGAAGAAAGCAGATGTCTCCACACATGCTATATCAGCTGAGACACAAGATAAAATGGTTAAAGGATCTATTGGGTCTGGAGTTAGCACCAGATACTGGCCAGAAGGAACTTTGCATTTTCAGTAGGTGGGCTGGCTTACTATATAAATATTTGAAAATGTGAATTAGGATATATGTATAGAGGGACATAATTTATTTTAGGCAAGCACAATGTCCTGTTGTAACCCCATGATCTTGCTCTGAACTCTAGTCCCAACGAGCTGTTCCAGTTTTTTGGGATCCACAATATACCAGTACTGGCACTGTCATAAGGACTACAGCTTTTAATGTGCAAAACCTAACTTTTGGAAACCTAATTCCAGCTCTATGAGGCACATCAGTCATTCTGGGAAAGCATAACATCCTGTTGTCACTCCATAATGCTTGCTCCACACTCTTGTTCCAACAAGGTAGAATGGTCTTTTAGAATTCACACATTGCCTGTTTTGATATTGTCACAAGGGCTACAACTTTTGGCATGCAAAAACATAGTAGAAACCCAACAATTAAAACCTTAGTGTTGGCTGTTGGGGTTCACAACTTCAAATAGTTGAAAAACACTTTCCCAAGCAGTTTACTAATATAAAATTACCATTCCTTCCAAATTTGATATTTCAGTGATGGGTAAAATTACTGTTGGGCTGAATCACCCATAGTTTTCTGATATTTTGTAGTGACTCCAGGGAGGGGGTGTCCTGTCTCATTGCCTTCTTCTGTTTAAAAGGTGGGAGGAGATGAGAACTCTCATAGGGAGATCTAATCAGAGACTCTCAACTGTGGATTTTTGTTCGACGGATGTTGGCTTCAACTTGTCTTGCATACACACGGCCACACAAATGTTGGCCAACAATTACGAACGTAGTGACGTACAAGATGTAAGTGATATCTCCATTACAAACGCTTCTTGATTCCAAGCATGTGTGGACTTTTGTCCGACGGACTTGTGTACACACGATCGGAAAGTCCGACAACAAACATTTGTTGGCAGAAAATTAGAGAACCTGCTAGCTAACATTTGTTTGTGGAAAGTCCGACAACAAATGTTCGATGGAGCATACACACAATCGGACTTTCTGCCAACAAGCTCACATCCAACATTTGTTGTCAGAAAATCCGACCGTGTGTACGGGGCATAAGAAATGAGATGCCAAATGATGTTGAGTTATCTGCGTCTGGAAAAAAGAGACAGTATTAATTCAGGGGAACAGAAACCCTATCAGCTACATTACATTGTGGTTTTTGCTGGCTCAATTTCTCTTAAATTCATTTTTTTTTTTCTAGGATGTGCATTCTATTTGAGATTGGCCCTGACAGCAACATATCTGGTATTAAGCATCTGCTTTATATGTCTGTCCCACAGATATAAATAGAAAGGTAAAAATCACTATCACACCATAAATATCTTATTGTTGTGTAATGCTGGCCAAACATGAAGATATTAGAAAAAAAATGCCAAGGTTGCAGTAGTAGCCATTGTAGATCATTGGGCTCATACCATTGTTCTCTCCAGTCCCATTTGAACATTTCATTTAACAGTATTAACAGGTTAAGGAGGTGCTTTGTCCATGAAGGGCAAAACAACAGATCAAGTTTATTTTTGTAGAGGCGAGGAGCCTTGGGTAAGCTTCAATTTGCCATGTTAGGAGTCCACATAAGGTTGAATGCCAAGCAAACAGCTGAATATACAGTTGAAAGATATGAGAGCTCTTTTTCATGGTAAAGAATTTTTACTTTTGTCCAACCATGGCTCTGCCAGGCAGCAGAGATAGATTGGTGAACTGACTTTCCTCTTCCGTAGTTCTGTAGTAAAGCCTGGCCACTTCCCCACCCACAGCCTGTGACTTGACAATCAAGAAGAAACAGCATAGGACAGGACAGAACAGTATGATAGGCTCATAGTTTCTTGCTATGGTGGCATTCAGTGTGGGAGGAAGGGGGTCAGGAGCACTAGTGGGGGACTGCAGAAGAAGAGGATCAGGGCTGCTCTGTGCAAAACCATTGCACAGAGCAGGTAAATATAACTTTTTTTTTAATTTTTTTAATAAAATGTAATCCTTAACAATCACTTTAAGAATAATTAGAGTTAGCCTTTACTACCACTTTAAGGACTCCCTCATGTGCCTAAAGCTATACTTAAATGATGCCCCTAAACTGTTGTTGATGTTTAAGTGTAGACAACATTTTATTAGCTTTGTACAGAATAGGATTGAATTAGAACCCCTTTCAATTGTTTATTGATGTCTGTGTCCCTGTTATATAAATTCCTCTCTATTTTTCCTGGTACTTATTGTCACCTAGACGGTGAGCGTTGGAAAATCCAGCATTTTAAAAAAAAATTAATTTATTGATGATTTTACATTACAAAGATACGGTGAGAGTGACAGGGAACAGGGACAGGGATTCCATGTCACCCGAAATGATTTTTTTTTACAGAGTGCTGTTTACAGAAGGTTAAACAATAAAAATAATAATGATAACAAGACCCTGCCATTAGAGTCTTAGAGAGTTAGTAAGTAGGTAATTAAGTCATTAAAGCGGAGTTCCACCCAAAAGTGGAACTTCCACTTATTTGATTCCCCCCCCTTTCCGGTGCCACATTTGGCACCTTTCGTGGGGAGGGGGGACCTGTTTTTGACAGGTCCCTGTCCCCACTTCCAGGAGACGGTGCCATGGTGGTGTCCCTCGGAAGTTCGCCCCCCTCCTCCTTCCTCTGTCGCTGGGCCAATCAGAAAGTTCAGCGCGCATGTACAGTAGGGAACCGGCCATGAAGTCGAAAGGCTTCACTGCCAGTTTTCCTTAGTGGAGATTGCGGCAGCAGCACCCGACAGTTGATCCAAATATCGGCTGGGGTGCCGACATTGCGGGCTCCCTGGAGTGCACATATAGTAAAAGTCAGTGGCTACAGTATTTGTAGCTGCTCACTTTTAATTATTTTTTCCTCAGGCTGGGCCTCTTCTTTAAGTAAATAAGTAAATCCAGCATATTATAGTTTGCACCAGAAAAGGGGTGAGGAAAATGTTTTAATGGAGAAACTTGCCTGTTAAGATGACAGCTAAGAGCAGACTTCCCCATCACTTTGTAGAGACTTCCTCTCAATTCCTGTTGTGTCTCTGTGACAGGAAGTGAAGGGAAATCTCCCCCAAAAGGGAAAGACTCAACACCTAAACTTACTGTACAGGTTGAGGCGTAACTACAGATCATGGGGCCCCATAGCAAGATTTTGATGGCTCCTGCCTATTAATCTTCACGTAAAGTATGTCATTGGCCCATTCACAAGTAAATATCTCCTATGTTTAGGAGATATTTACTGTACCTACAGGTAAGTTGTATTATAGGCTTACCTATAGGTAAAAATCAACCATGGGAGTTTACTCCCACTTTAATCTTAATTTTTCAGCTAATGTCCTCAGTAGCTCACCAGCCTTTTTTAGCATGTCAGATCTCAGAACTCCATGTAAATTCTAAACACACCATACCTTCAATTCTAACTGAGCACCACTAACTAAAAACACTATTTATTTCTTTTTTAATATTCAGAGCAAACTCACCCATCCATCCATGTCTCCGTGCTTTATTTTGTTGAGAAATCATTTTGAAAAACACCCCCCCCACCACCACCACATTTCTGGCTGTGGCCATCTTGAGTAAGGGCAAATGATGTGTGTAGTGTTTACTTCCTGGAATTCATCTAACCTTAGCACAGGATATGCAGGCAGGAGGGTGTGCTTAGCTGAGAAAATCCCTCTTCCCCTCCTCCAGATGAAAAAAAAAGTTCCCATGTAGACTTATGGGATATATGACATAATTTTGGCCTTGGCCAGAAACCAGGAAGCAACTGAATAAATGTAAAAAAAAAAAAAGTGTAAATATGATGTACCTTTTATCTATTTACTAATGCTAGCAGTATAAGGATTAAGAAAAACAAGTTATTGTTGATTCAGAGAGTTTAGTTCCACTTTAATACAAAGTTCTTCAAAATGTGGGGCTTTTTTGCAGAACTACTGTACAAACAACTATCAGTATTTAGCTGAGGAGACACTGGGATTTGTTTTTAAGGAAGGCTGTGTTAGGCGTACAGGATTAATTACAGTGTTGGCCCGGATGACCAGAAGCTCAGAAGTCACAAAAATCTAAGCCCCAAAAATCCTGCCCTCCGCATGTAAAAATATCAGGCATTTCTTCTCACTGTCTATTTTTGCAGCAGTTGTATTCCCCAAACAGGCCCCCTATTTCAACTTGCCACCAGCGTTTATGGCCATTAGTCGTATTAGTCCTCCTAGATGTAGTTGGAAGAAGGTGAAGCATGCTTGATTATGTTATCGGCACAGCACCCAGTCACAAACCACCCACATGCACAGCTATCAAGAGACAGCCCTCATTTCCACCTGCATACGTGCCTATCACGCTCAGCATTTTCCGGGGTGTCGGGGAAATTTTAAGCTTCTCCCTATAAGCATATCATTTCTTTGCGCTTAAAAGCACAAATACAGCTCTCTCATATAATGCCAGGAAAGCGCACTTGTTTATCTCTCCAAGTAACACAATCAGATGCTGGTATCACCTTGAGCTCAATATAATACTGAAAAGATTAGCCAGGCTGCTTTTATTTATACTAAACACATGGATAACAAAAGAAGGTGGTGGCTTCAGAATCAGCCAATCAGACACTTGTATTCATTCAAAAGAACCAATCACACACATGTATATATTCAAATAGAAATACGGTAGTGACGTGTGCAGATGTTCGTTTGCATTGCCATGCGGCAAGCACATGATTCTGAACATGATCGTGTGCATACTCCCACTGCTACCAATGACGCGAGCCATACCCTATCATGGCTCAGTGGGCCATAATTTTGCATGGTTATGCTATGGTTCCCATGTACGCAGATCTGCCTAATAAGGAGTTTAAATGCGGTCGCCATGGAGTGGCCAGTCCCTTGGTGAGGCATAAACAAACATACTTAAAAGAGCAAACAGATCTGCCCTGTCCACGGGAAGGTTTCTGCAGCCAATGGTCTTCCACCAACGTCTGTATGTGTGAATATCCTCACATGAGCGTATTACAGCAAAACTGACACTGTGGGACATCTAACAACATACATTAATAAAAATTTCCACAACAATGGGAAATTTAGTTCTCTTTCCTCAAGCCAATACGACATGCAACAAAGAGCTTATGTCTTTCACCTTAGTGCCTATAAACAGTACATTTATCCTAAGAAGTTGATGAAGTTGTTAAGATGAAAATTGTTTTACACAAAGGGTCCTCTCAGGCTTGCCTGTCGGTTTTCAGATGGACCTGGTTAGACCCTCTATTCACCCCTATGAATGGATGGAGGTAAACGGACTTGTGTCTTCCTGTTATTCCTCACCCCCTTGCTGGAAACTCTCCCATTGATGTAATGCAAAGGAAATGACATTTCATAGCCCAATATGTTTTAAAAAAGCTGTATCTTTAATAATAGCAGTGCAGATTTTCTACAGTAAAATCGTATTAAAAGACGCACAAAACAGTTTCCCGAGCAGACAATCTCCAAACGCTATTGTTCCGGCAGTCAGATATAAAGACATCACGTGTAGGCCCTGTCCGACATATGTTTCGTCAAAGAATAACGTCTTCAGGGCAATTGTCCAAATTCCCCTGAGGATGTAATTTTTTGACGAAACATGCAGACATGAAATCTGAACAAAGCACATATTTCTATAGTGTTTACTTGCTTCTCTCCAAAGCAATAAGTGACATTTCTCTTTGCTGTCTAGTTCCTTTGCTATCAGCATAAGTCAATTCTGACAAGTTTTCCTGACACCAAGAGCTAAAAAGGTGTCAGGGGAGGGATCTCCAGCACACAGCCTGTGATTGCAAGCCTCAGCTCACTTCTTGTAGGCTGTGTGAAGAGGAGTGTGTTCCTTCCCTCCAATCAGTTCTCAGAGGCTTTGTATAGTATGTAACTGCAGCTCGCTGCCCCCTGCTTTGTGAGCCTGTGAAAAAACCTTTTTCATCTCTGAGTTTTACAAGAATGTACAGGACAAATGGCTTCAAATAAACAGGTACAAATTATGTAGAAGGATTGTTTTAATCTCTGTGTATCATATGAGGCCAGTCACTTCACTGGGTGTATGTAAGGGTTTACAATCACTTCAAATGTAATGTGTTTCACCAGGTACCACATCTCAGTAGCTTTGAACCAGGTGTGAAGACCACAACAATATTCTTGGAGTGTGTACAGGAGTTCAGTCACATGATAGCTCAAGATAATGAATAATTTTCTGTGAGCTTTAGACACCTTTTCATTTACTTTCCTGAGAGTGGTTCTCTCCGCTCCTCTGTCAGTTGAGAGAGGCAATATGTCTACTTGGACAGAAAGTCCGTGACATAGGAGAGTTTCCTTGTATTTAATAGTGTTGAGGTAGCTCTCGGTTTCTCTACGGTGTCTATTGCCTATGTTGCGAGTGATGACTCCTGGTACTTCTGTATACCTATTTTGTTGCTGTCTTGTTTGTTTTCCTTGTTTTTATTATTTTCTGGTCCATTTTTTTTATTTGTTCTCCCACAATGCTGCCTAAAATAAAGATAATTTAAAAAAATGTAATGTAATATGTTTCCTTTCGATCACTTTCCCAGATTCTTTGTCAGTGTCAAGCAATAACCTGTTTACCAGTTTGGGTGTCAAAACTATGACCGAAAAAAAAAACCCCATAAAACACTGAAGATAGCTCTGGGGGATGCGTCCATCCGACATCAAGATTGGCTGTGTTCTGAAGGAGCTGCATCCTAGCTACCTGTGAAGCGAGACTGCTCAGAATTAAGAAGGCCTCTCGGCTCATTCAGAGCCTGCATGACCCACTGTCATCCTCAGTGATGCCAAAGAAGGGAAACCTGTGGTTACAAGCTGATGGATTTCTTTCCCTTTACCTTGACCATGACATCTAAGATGGTGGCAATCTCCCCATGTGTTCTTCCTGGATAAGAGACTCTTGGCCTAATGACATCAGCTCATCCTCTTGCCAACATTAGAGCAATTATCTGCATATCCACTGCCTGTTTCTGTATCTGACCTAAAAGATATGTTGATTTCTCTTAGAGACTCCTTGCATGCGGATATGGTGACTATTATGACGTAAGTTAACACCTCAGTGCAAGATTTACACCAGAGAGTTTTACATATTGAAACCAAGATGGTTGATGCTTACAAAGCATATTCTGATCAACAATCTGATCTGCACGCTATTAAATCCAAACTTAAGACAGCTCTACTCTGAAATGGAAGTGAGACTGGGATGCTTAAACCAGTAAACTGAAACCTCATCGATCATAATTTTAAAGTGGAGCTTTTGGGGTGCAATGGAACCAATCCCCCAAAGAGCCTCTCTGTTAACTTGGCAGGGAGATCTTGCCATCTCAACTGAAAATGAAGCTGCTGAAAAGAAAAAGAGCAGCGCCATCTAAGTGCAACAATGATATAACATTTTATTCCAAGGATATATGATAAAACTCACAAGATCACAATGATATCATCGCACATGTAGTGATGTACTGGGTTCATCCACTTCTGGGGAGGACAGGCTGCGGTAAGGGATGATGCTGAAACTGGTTCTGGTGGCTCCCAATGCTTCCAGGGACTCGAGTACACTCAGACAGAGCCGCTGTTGTCACTTCCGGGTTGAGGGTGGAGTGGGCAGTGCACGCGTTCGGAGCATGTGTGCTCCTTCGTCAGGTATACATCGCCCACTCCACTCTCAACCCAGAAGTGATGCCAGCGGCTCTGTCTGAGTGTACCCGAGTCCCTTGAAGAGTTGGGGGCCACCAGCGCAACCGGAACCAGTGGCAACCTCATCCCTTACCACAGCTCATCCTCCCCAACAGTGGATGAACCCAGTATATCACTACATGCTCTTATAGCATTGTGATCTTGTGAGTTTTATCATTTATCCTTGGAATAAAATGTTATATCATTGCTGCACTTAGATGGCGCTGCTCTCTTTCTTTTGTGCATTTCCTACAGAATCCCTTCTAGCTCTTACCAGAACCTGCACCTCTCCCCCAGAGACTATTCCTTTTATGAACCTTTATTTTATGAACTTTCATGTTAGAGACTCTGATTGCCCATGCTCTTCCTACCCCGCTAACCGTGCGCTCTTGAGTGTGTTTTTTTTGTTTTTGAAAATGAAGCTGCTCTCTGTGCCATCCCAGGGTGGGGAGAGGTCTCCATGCCAGGTTAATTGGTGAAGAAAAATAAATTATGCCGTCAGAAGTGAAAAGCTCACCTTAGAAGGAGTTCCGCTTTACTGCTACTATGCAATATCATAGACACTATCATCAAAAATATTATATTTATTTGTACATGCTGGAGAAATAGATTTCTGTTATTACCCAAGCTTTTATGGAGTTTGTGCCTGGACTAATCCCAATCATTTACTTTTGATTTTGTATATTATTATATAATATATACTGTGTGTGTGTGTGTATGTGTCTATCTATCTATCTATCTATCTATCTATCTATCTATCTATCTATCTATCTATCTATCTATCTATCTATCTATCTATCTATCTTTCTATAGATAGATTATAGATATATCTATATAGATATATAGATATCTATATATATAGATATATATAATCTCACAAAAGTGAGTACACCCCTCACATTTTTGTAAATATTTTATTATATCTTTTCATGTGACAACACTGAAGAAATTAAACTTTGCTAAGTAGTGAGTGTACAGCTTGTATAACAGTGTAAATTTGCTGTCCCCTCAAAATAACTCAACACACAGCCATTAATGTCTAAACCGCTGGCAACAAAACTCAGTCCACAAACACACCTCCAAGATGACCACTACCTTGCTAAAGAAGCTGAGGGTAAAGGTGATGGACTGGCCAAGCATGTCTCCCTATTGAGCATCTGTGGGGCATCCTTAAACGGAAGGTGGAAGAGCTCAAGGTCTCTATCATCCACCAGCTCCGTTATGTCATCATGGAGGAATGGAAGAGGACTCCAGTGGTAACCAGTGAAGCTCTGATGAACTTCATGCCGAAGAGGGTTAAGGCAGTGCTGGAAAGAAATCGTGGCCACACAAAATATTGACACTTTGGGCCCAGTTTGGACATTTTCACTTAGGGGTGTACTCAATTTTGTTGCCAGCGGTTTAGACATTAATGGCTGTGTGTTGACTTATTTTGAGGGTACGGAACATTTACACTGTTATACAAGCTGTACACTCAATACTTTACATTGTAGCAAAGTGTCATTTCTTCATTGTTCAGATATACCTTATTTATGTATATATATTTTTGATAACGGATCGTAATTCTGAAAGTCGTTTGTTTATTGAATCCATTAACACACACACACAATGACAATGTCTCTTCTGCTGCTTCTCAAAACTCGTCTCCTCTGCTCAAATGCAATACAACACCCTTCTCATCAATGCACCTTACCAGTGGTTGTGCTGTATCACTGCTGCTGGTATCAGGAGAAACTTAAAGTTTAGAGCTTGAATCCATTAACACACACACACACACACAATATCTCTTCTGCTGCTTCTCAAAACTTGTCTCCTCTGCTCAAATACAATACAACACCCTTCTCACTCAATTCTCAGGAATGCACTTTGCTAGTATTCCAACCTCCAGCACAAAAATAATCAGCTGATTGAGCTGTAAAATTTACTCTGAGTTGAACTTTTGTTTCATTAGACCTTTAATGAATTAACAAATCATGCCGAATTCATTCGTTATTTTCGTTATCATTTCTTTCGTATTCGTTGAAATTCGTTATTTTTTTCTTCGGACATTCGGATGAATCTCCGAAAGATGCAAAATCCGTCCGAATTTTTATTCGTTACGAAACAAATTGCACATGTCTACTACAAAATCAAAGTGCTTGCATTAAAAAAAAAAAATCAGGATGCGGTAATAAATACAAAGCAGTAATAATTTGTATTGCTATAACAATCAAAGTGTCTTCTATATTTTTGGTAGCATGTCCCATTTTATTTTAAACCTAGAGCAGTTAGTATGGGATTGAAGTTTAGATGCTCTGGCTTATATTTCGCACCTTGCAAGTGGTGGAGCAAACTAAACCACTGGAAAAAACTCAGACAAACCTTGTACATCATTCAGTGGAAAATCTTACTCAGAATTTACAGGAACTTCTAATGTTCTAGTGACCTTTGAAGGTGGCACAATCTGATATATATATATATATATATATATATATATTGTCACATAAAAAGATATAATAAAATATTTACAAAAATGTGAGGGGTGTACTCCCTTTTGTGAGATACTGTATAATATATAGATAGATAGATAGATAGATAGATTTGTGTGTTTTCAAATTTGTGATAAAAGT
This sequence comes from Aquarana catesbeiana, assembly GCF_042186555.1. NCBI lineage: Eukaryota > Metazoa > Chordata > Amphibia > Anura > Ranidae > Aquarana > Aquarana catesbeiana. Next base: position 178,039,732 of record NC_133336.1, read on the forward strand.
TCAATCCACTGCTGGTCTGGAGTTCAGGAAGCCATGCTTTGTCCATAGATTCATATCTGCCTCCAGTTAGGACTGCATTTACCCTAGTAATGCACTTACTACAACAGCAAATATGAAGGATTACAACTTGTGATCATTTTTTCTTTATTTTGTTTCCCCTCTTTTGACCACATCTGGAAACGTGTGGCTAAATTTAGGATGACAACTGTAGAAGGAAATAAGTGTAGAAGGAAATAAGTGCGGGGGGATGCGAGAAGAGTCAGATGACTCATTATTAAGGTGACCAGATTCTTAAAACAAAATCCAGAGACACTCTACTGACAGGGTCACTTATACCACACTCACAAAATCCCACCCCAATTTGTAGCCACAACTACTAATCCCTGCCCCTATTTTTTACATACCCTTGAAAAATTGGTCAGAAACTTTTGTAACAAGAGGCAGACAATCAAGTGTAGCACCCGCCTAGTTAGTTTAGGTCGTTAGGTAAATTTAGTTTGGCTCCTCTGTAGTCAGTGGAGCAGGGGTTGATTACTCTGTCCTGCTCAGTGCCCCACAGGCAGTTGCTCTGATTACCTCTGTATTCTAGAGAATTCTAGAATTATAGTGGGAGAAAAATAGGAGAAGCAGCCTGAATATTTATGAGCAGCCAATTCCTGGGGTGGCATGCACAGAAGGCGCCTGGAGAGCATATAAATAGCATGAAGCCTGAGGCAGGGGATTTTTGGGTCTAGTCCTGCCAGAATAGACCCCTGGGGCAGGATTATTGGAAGTCCCAGCTGGAGCTTTAGCTGGGGGGCCTATTTGCCAAATCTGGTCCTGGAGTCCATTTGGGTCTGAAGAAACTCATTGGAGAGTACCAGGAACAGTACCAGGAAGATGGGGGGAGAGTGTCCAGCTGTCCTGTGGTAGTGTGAGTCTGTGTCTCCCTCTCTAAAGAGCGCCCGGTGGATTTTGGAAGGTGGTGGCAACCAATGATCCTGCGGCATTGTGAGTAGATGACCCAAGTGCTGGATGTTAGTGACTGTGTGTGTAGCTCATTGAAAGAAGTCATAATCACCCATTGTTATATATATAAATATTCCACGCTTGGGACAGATACCAATATGAACTGCAGCCCCCCCAAAAAAGGAAAACACCTAGGTGAAGTAAAAGTACTAAAAACTAAAAAAGGGAAATTGGCGCTGTTCACTATTCAAATAATGATAACATATCTCACCATCAGGAAATGCATGTGCAACAAAGTGTATCATCAAAATCAGTGAAAAATACTGAAAAAATGTGTGTAATCACATAAATATTAAATGTGCTAATCACCCCAAAAAATACGTAAGAAATAATAAAAATTGCAAAATTACTATAGGTGTGGCTAAAACACCAATAATCATAAAAACTGCTCACAAAAAAAAATAAAAATAAAAATAAAAAATATTAAGACATCTGAGAGCAACCTAAAAAAACATTAAATTATAAATCGAAACAGTCCAAATTGTGTTGTAAAAAATGTATATATTATAAAAATATAAAATTGTGTGTCTGTAGCAAGAGTGAAAAAATAATGAAAATTTAAAAAAAAAAAGATATTAAGTGATGTTTATCTGTGCAAACAAATACGGTACTTCAAAGGTGTAATATATATGTCCAAAGATTGTCCTATGTGTGAAAAAAATCCTTGTACAAAAACATAGTGTGCATCCAAGCGATCCCAGATAGGTCTGCTGTGGCTGGTATAAACCGTCCCAGGTGGAACCCCCACTTGTGCCCTCACTCATCGGAGCACCCAACCCCTGCAGGGGTAATGGGCATGTGAATGTAGATCCAGTAGCCGGATATCCAAACGATCGATGTCCCCCTCACCGACTCCTTCCCAACTGTGTCACCGAGTGCAGCCAAATGGTGGCGCCCAACCTAGGATCCAAAGGAAGAAGAGGGACAAAGATGATCATCTCACCCGGGGCTGAGGTGAGGAATCCCATCCAAGCCAGAAACAGCAGCCAGGTGAAACCACATGGTCACCTGGTCTTCACCTGGCTGCTGTTTCTGGCTTGGATGGGATTCCTCACCTCAGCCCCGGGTGAGATGATCATCCTTAACCGCTTCACAAAAACTATAAAAAAATGTATTTAGAGAATTTTTAATATAATTCGAGTGGAGTGGATAGCATTAAAAAACGTTTATATATTGCTTTAAGGGGGGTTTAACCTTTATGTATTGCTTTAAGGGGTGCAGATTAAGTATTAAAATCCACTTTAATTCTAGAATGCCCCAATGTACAAAACAAGATGTCTGCTGTATATACAGAGGAATTTTTTAATTTCACAAACCAGCAAATTAGAGAAAGCAGAGACAGGATCATGCTTTCTGAGCTATAAAGAGTAGGATGACCAGCCATTCCTGATTTATGGGGACCGTCTCTGAGGTTAGGAGGTTGTCTCTGGATAAAAAGTGTCCCCATTTTTTAGTAATAGAGTCCCTGGCCTAGCTGTGACATGACTAACTCCTGAAGTGACAGCTAGATCTGCCACAGCGGGGATGTAGAGTACTACAAGCACTACATTTTTCTTCTCAATACATTCAAGGACTCCCTCCTAACTATGCATGTATATCTTGGCGCCTCTTATTTTAAATCTGTTTATTTTGTTTCTATATCTTGTGTAGTGGTGTAGCACATCCCCTAAGGAGCCGCTGGTAAAACTGATGCTTTCCCCCCAAGATTAGTGCACTCTTCTCTTTCACACTGAGCTGCACAAAAGGTCCCATGGGTGACTATAAGCTAAAAAAGGGAAATTGGCGCTGTTCACTATTCAAATAATGATAACATATCTCACCATCAGGGAATGCATGTGCAACAAAGTGTATCATCAAACTTGGTGAAAAAAAAAAGTAGACCTCTATTCACCGCTAGTGGAGCCTTGTTCTTCACTGGGTGTATCCCATTGTGTCTCCATATGGAAACTGCTTTCAATCAGGACAGGGGGGCTGGAATGTGAACATGTTAGCTTGTGAGGATCAGTATAGAATTGCAAAATAGACTTGTGCACAGCAGAAAATTTTGTTTTGTTTTCATTCATAAAATACATAATTTTGTTCTGTTATATTCGTTATGTTACGTTAATTAGTTTTCGGATAATACCTTATTTCTGTAGAGTATAGATATTCGTTATAACAAATTGATCTGTTTAATTGTTTGGTTTTCAGTAGGGTTGTCCCGATACCACTTTTTTAGGACCGAGTACAAGTACCGATACTTTTTTTCAAGTACTCGCCGATACCGATTACCGATACTTTTTTTTAAATGTCACGTGACAGTGTGTTTTTTTTTTTTTTTTTTTAACAGTGCTTTCTTTTTTTGTGGGGTGGGGGGGTGGGGAGGGGGTGAACGGTGTATGTGTGTGTGTTTTTTTTTTTTTTTTTTATTATTATTTATTTATTTACAATTTTTATTTTTTTAAATAATATTTTTTTTTATACTTTATTGCAATATGTGTTTTTTTTTTTTTTTTTTTATCAGCCCTGTTGGGGGGCTTTGGTG